>NC_137791.1:71478910-71791410 GCF_963383645.1 Muscardinus avellanarius | reverse complement strand
TGTGTGTGTGTGTTACTGGGGATGAAATCCAGGGGCTTTCTACCTCTGGGCTACATTCCCAGACCTATTTTTATATTTTATTAGAAAGAGGGTGTCACTAAGTTGCTGAGAGCCTCGCTAAGTAGCTGAGGCTGGCTTCAAACCTGTGCAATCCTCCTGTCTCAGCCTCCCAAGCACGGGGATTACAAGTGTGTACCACAATGCCTGGTTCCATAGATATTTTTATAAATAGTAGATATTTTTGCCAGGCATGATGGCACATGCCCGTAATCCTAGAACTAGAGAGGCTGAGATAGGAGAATCACAGACCAGCCTCTGCAACTTTGCAAGACTCTTTCAAAATAAGAAATAAAGGGGCTGAGGGTGTAGCTCAGAGGTAGAATTCCCCCTCTCCTGGTTCGATCCCCAGTACCAAAAAACAATAGTATGTATTAAAGATTTTTTTTAAATTTATTAGTGCATTGTAGTCGTACATCTTAATGGAGTACAAGATGGTAGAGGCATACATGAACACATCACCCAATTAGTCTTTACCCAATTCCCACCCCATTCCTCCCCTCCCTTCTTCTCATATTTGGCTTAGTGATTGACTTTGATGTTTGTTTATGTACATACTGTACATTAGGGAATTTCTCTCTTCCCTCCTCCCTTACCCCTCAATTACATTGCCTTATTTGTTCAACTATAGTTTTTTTCCTTTTTCATCAAGAGTTCCCTCTATGACCTATTTTCTTCATAGCTTTCACATATTAGGGAGAGCATTCATTTTCTTATTTTTTGTGACTGCCTAATCTCACTTAGCATAATATTCTCCAGTTCCATCCATTTCCCTAGAAATGATGTAATTGTGTTCTTCTTTATGGCTGAATAAAAATCCATTATACACATATTCCATAATTTTATAATCCATTCATCTGTTGATGGGCATCTTGGCTGATTCCATAGTTTGGCAATGGTGCATTGTACAGCTATGAACATAGATACACATGCATAAATTTGGTTTCCATTATTTTGGGTAGATACCCAGACGTGTTATTGCTAGATCATATGGTAAGTTCATTCCCATTCTTCTAAGGATTCTCCATACTGTTTTCCAAATTGGTTGAAAAATTTGCAATCCCACCATCAACTAAAAGGCAGATCAATAAGTGGAATTTTTTTCTTTTCTGACTCTTCTCTTTACCACTGACTTAATTCAGATCTTCATCACCTCTTAATTAATTTTCTGCCAGATTTCCATGTTCTACGTTGCCACACAAATATTTACCTAAAAGAATTTGATTCTGAAACTTTTCAATTCAAAGATTTCTGCTGGCTCCCTAATTCCTACAAGAAAATGAACCTGCTTCTGATGTACCTCTATTGATAATCTGACAATACTTTATTTTGTCAGCCTAGATTCTGGTGTTTTCCACTGTATATCCTAAAAATTAGGCACACTAAACTTGGAATTATTTTTTGAACAAGCCAGGGAGACCTCCAAGTCCTTGTATTACCTATTATGTTATCCCTGCTAGAAATCTCTTCCTTTAATTGCCTGGCCAATTTCTACTTCCTTCTGCAAAGATTTCCCTGACTCCCACTGGACTAGTTCATGGTTTCTGTCTCTATACTCCTAAAGTCCTTTATTTTCACAAATGTTTTAGTGTCATATGTAGTTCTTGCTAGCTAGACTGAAAATTCAGCCAGTCCTAACAAAGGCAATTTTATTCATCCCTGTTATCTGGGTACTGCCTGGTACTTGGTAGACAGTCAATGGATGTTTCATAAAATAATGAATGAGTCACTAATTTAATAGTTTAAGGCTGGCTGGAGATGTAGGTAGGCACCAACTGTGATAATAGTTGACGCCACAGTTGCGATTGAAAGCACCTAGGAAAATGTATAATTATAAGAAATTATGGGATGAAACACACTCCAGAAAGCACTGATATTTATCAAACTAAAGAGAAAGGAGAGCCACCTAAGGAAATCGAGAAAAAGCAATCACAGGGGTAGGAAAAGATCCAGACAAGAGTGTTGTCACAGCAAACCTGAGATAGGATTTCTGGAAAGAAAAACCTCCCCAATCTCCCAAATTGGGACCAAATTCTCCTTCTATCTGTTCCCAGCTCATCCATACTTCCCCCTCTCCTGGTCTTATCACAATGCTCTTTAACTGCCTATTTATCTGTAACTCTCAGAAGATTAGATCCTCAAAGGCAGAGGCTCTGTTTTACTGAGGGTGCTTCCCTTGCACTCAGCATAGTGCATGACACACTTAGCTAGGATTCAACAGATATTCACTGGATGATGGAAGGGATATATGATTAAACAAATGAGTGAAATGCAGCCCAGAAATCACATAAGGATTAAATATGCTCTAGATTTTAGTATGCAGAAAGATACGAGGTGACTCTTATCTTTTATGACATACACTATATAAATCTCATTGGCTTCACAGTGACAGGTCCAGGAATTCAATATAAATGAAACACCACACTTGTTCTTCCTCCTGGAGCAGTCACCATGAAGACAGATGGATGGTTCTGAATAGACACAAATAAATAGGTTTTACCTAATCGTTTTCACTAGATAACACATAATAGAGCCATTATGTCCTTTAAGAGATTGAAAGTTAAATACAATATTTCAAAATTGAATCAGCAAATAGTATTGTCCTCAAGCCAAAGAAACTCTAAGCAGTGGTAATCAACTCATGTCTTAGCGAACTTGAATTTTCAGCTATTATTTCCTGTCCACAATATAATCCTGGGCCTTCTCTTTAAGGAAGCACTGCAAAATGAGACAAAAGATTATAATCATAAGACTTTAAATTGCTGATATCAAAGGAGTATTTTGATGATAAATCCCTAGGCAAATGAATGGAACAGAACTCCCGACAGATTGCTAATGTTTTATTTTTAGATTTACAAATGAGGGAAACTTGAAATAAGGAGGCCTAGAAATGGAAAACAAAAGTGCAGCCGGTAGACAGCAAATGCCCTTCATGACATAAAGTGGGGAATCAGAAGGGAATTCATGAAAAGCAATTTCTCAGAGTTGCTGGGATTCGAAATGCAGCCACCCCAGCTTTTGCAGACACAATGATGAGCAGTTAACTGCACCCCTTCCTCTCCCTTCTTCCTGCCTTGGCTAGCCAGTGCCCTTTGCAGGCAGTGGACTGTCAAAGGAAAGGAGATGTCTGAAAGGAATGTGCTGTTTGTTTCCCAGTCTTGCCCCTTGGGAAGTTAAGGGACATGGACTAATCTCTATCTTGCCTATGACTTGGATGTCTAGGACACTTGTGAATTCTGACTGGAACCACGTACTACAGTTGATAAATTGGTTTTCTGTAAGTGAGACACTTGAAGGAAACACTTCTTGTTTCTTTTTTGTGTTTTGTTGTTGTTATTGTTGTTGTTGTTTAAATTCAAGGCATTTGGAAAACTAATTTCCAAAATGGTCCACCAGAAGATGAAGGAACTCTTAAAAGCCCCGAATGAGTTCCATGTGCCCAAAGCTGTCCCCAGCCAACCACTGTTTCCTCTTTGGAGAAGTGACTAACCTTTCAAAGGCATGATCTGCACCCGGCTAGATTTTAACATTTTTAAAGGGCTCTCATGAAACTGCTCTACATTGTTCAAAGAGGGTTGAGTTCCATATACTAGAAAATCTTCTGGTATTTAAGGAATATAATGTTCCCTGTAGTATCAATGTAATCGAGTAGAAAAACTGAAGTATAGTCAAAAGTACAGAAATATACTGTTTTAAACGAAGGTCTATAGCGGCGATGTGACTTTGCACGAGCTAATGAGTTTCCCGGGCCTCAGTTTCCTTATCTGTAAAATGGAAACCAAAAAGTCCACTTCACTTTAGGCATAAGCCACCATGCCTGGATTCTTCAGATACAGTATTTTATCAGTAAAACACACCACTGATCATAAGATATCACTAAGAAAAAGCACTGCCAACTATTATATGTTGCTATTGATTACATACATTCAGAAATGCTAAAACTATGAAAATATGGGTATATGTTCATAAAAATCAATGAACTACATAAGCATCTGGAATTCGACATAAGCTTAAAGATACAACAGAAGCAAGAACCGGGAAACAAAGAGACGGTATTTTTCTCTTGCTCTTTATTTTGAGGGGAAGATAATGAGGAAGGTGAAGGCCAACAAGGCAAGCAATCCCTCAGCTGGGAGTTCCTTTAAATGCATTTTACCAGTTTATACCAGTCATAGGATAGGAGAAACAGGATCTAGGGGAAATGGCCTATGGTAGAAATAAAGAGCATGCTAGGTTTGGCCACCTTCTTTTAGAACCACACTTTATTTCCATCTTAGGGTTCCTTATGTCTGGATTTGAGTATGGAAAGTATGTCGTTCTAAATCTGTAAGGAGACTAAGTGGTAGTTGTCAAGGCTTTTATAACAATACTCCTGACCACTCAGTTGTGAAACCTATAGCGACATTTAGTGGTAGCTCCCTCCAATTACAGCCAGGTGTCCCAAAGCAGCAGGGTAATTGCTGGGACGGGATGACTCTTCAAAATTCTCCTTCATGGCAGAAAGACTGATATCACCATAACCTTGCCAGACAGGTTATTAAAGGATCTTCTGGAGGGGGTGCTAGAGATGAAGCAGCAAAGAGCATGGCAACGTTATATCTCTTATAGTTTGGTACTTTCTGTATACCCTTTACTTCACAATAGAATCATAGTGCTGGAAGAGACCCTGGGGATTGTCTAATCCAATTCTTTTACCTGCAGATTATAAAAATGTGACTCAAATATGCAGTCCCGAGGTCATGCAGCCAGGTAAGGGCTGGCTTAGCCTTGTTTAAGAATTCTAAAGGCACTGTTCCCTCACCTAAACACCTCTGTGGCTCCCAAAGTACAGTGTAGAGGATTAACTCTACATATTTTTCAACATTTAATCATTGTGTATTTAAGACCAAGTGTATTGAAAGAACATTTACAATCAGGTATGTTAAAAAATATTTGAGATAGCTGGGCATGGTGGTACATGCTTGTAATCCTGTAATTGGGAGGCTGAGACAGTAGAATCACAGGTTCAAAGCCAGACTCAGCTACTTAGTGAGATACTTCATGACTTAGTGACTCTGTTTCAAAATAAAGAGTAAATATTAGCCAGGCACAGTGGCACATGCTTGTAATCCCTGCACTTGGGAGGCTGAGACAGGTGGATTGCACAGGTTTGAAGCCAGCCTCAGCTACTTAGTGAGGCTCTCAACAACTTAGTGAGACCCTGTTTCCAAATAAAATATATATAAAAAATAGGTCTGGGAGTATAGCACGGAGGTAGAAAGTCTCTGGGTTCCACTTCCAGTACCACCAAAAAAAAAAAAAGAGTAAAAATTAGGAATTGGGTGCAGCTCAGAGGTAAAATGCCCATGGGCTTAATCTCCAGTACTGGAAAAAAAAAAAAGAGAGAGAGAGATAAATTAAGGATTGGTATGTGACAAAAAAAGTTAATGAAAACACATAATAACCACCTATGTACAACTCTATCCCATGACACAGATACAGCTATTTCATTTTACAGTTTCAGAAACTGAGGCTTAAAAAATTCTTGATAATTACTCCAAAAGGAACAAACAAAAACAAAAACAAAACCCCAAAAGTTACACAAAAACAAAAACACAATCATAAAAACTGCATGGCTCCACTGAAAATGCTAGTAGCACAGATTTAGTAACATAAGCCATGTTAGGATACGACCGTACCTGGAAGACAGGGCGGGAGCATGTATAGAAGAGTGAAGCAGGAGAGACAGAGGTAGAAGAACAAAGAAGAGACTTCCGGGAAGATGGCGACCGAGAAAAGCGGGGCTTAAGAGCCCCGCTAACAACAAATCTCCATTACCACAAAATCAGCGCCTTTCAAAGCCAAAAAACAACATCACCAGAAAAACAAAAAAATCACCAGGCTCCAGAGAGAAAGCGGACTGAGAACAGAGCCACAGAGGAGATCCTCACGCCCGAGGACATGGCTTCATGCCTGAGGACACGGCAGCAGCGCCATACTGCTGGCGGCAGCGGCGAATTCACAGGACGGCCACAGCAAGCCGAGGGGAGCCGCTGCGGAACAGCCAGGCGGGATTTCTCGGCGCAGAGAGCATCTTAAGCTCCCAGTGGCTGAGCTCAGCAAACGCTGCAGGGATTCAGAGTGGAAATCAAAAACAAGAAAAAAACGCCAGCCCCATAGCCGAGGGCGTAGCAGCGGCGCCATATTGCCACCGGCGGCAGCAGCACCGAATTCACCGAATTCAGTACAGCTATATCTGCGTACTCAAGAACAGTGAGTCAAATTGCGGGCCACAGAGGAGAAATCCCAGTACTGTACTCCCTGGGACTTGACCCAGTGGGAGAGGGGCGGTGGCAGAGATATCACACCATAGGAGAACGTGCAACCTGGCATCCCCCCACAGTCTAAAGCAGCCTCTATCGACTCTCTGGGTCGGAGACTCTGTGATACAACCCAGTAAAGGAGTAGTGGGGTCTGAGATACTACTGACTCGAGATCCAGAACACCTTAAGTGAAGTCATAGTGACCCAAGGGAAGAACCCAGAGAAGGCACAAACCTCCGAAATCATGGGAAAGAGGAATAATACTGGAGCAATGAATGCTCACAACCCCACATCAGAACCCAATAAAACAGAAAATCAGAGATTTCTAGAAGATCAAATCAGGAAAATAACTGTAGAAATAATAGAGGTGCTTCGAAAAGAACTCAGAGAGAGCCAAAAAGAGATAAAGGATGCAATTAATGAAGTAAAGGCCTCAATTCAAAGCACAAACAACCGATTAGACCACATGGAGAACAGAATCTCGCTCTTAGAAGATGATCATTCCAAAAATGAACGCATAGTTTCTAATCTAGAAAAAAATATCCGACAGCAGGAATCTGATATTGAAGAAATATGGGCCCATTTTAAGAGAGCTAATCTAAGAATAATTGGAATAGAGGAGGGAAAAGAAAGTGAAACCAAAGGGATCAACAATTTCTTCAAGGAAGTAATAGCAGAAAATTTTCCAGACATAGAGCAAGAGGTCGATACGCAGGTCCAGGAAACGTATAGAACTCCCTTTAGACAGGATCGGAGAAGAGGATCCCCACTCCACATAATTGTCAAAATGACCAATGTGGAAGCCAAGCAGAGAATCTTAAAGGCAACAAAAACAAAGGGCCAAGTGACATTCAGAGGCAAACCAATTAGAATCACTCCAGACTTCCCAAACCAAGTTATGAGAGCCAGAAGGGCTTGGAGTAACATATTCCCAATTTTTAAAGAAAACAACTTCCAGCCCAAAATTTCCTACCCAGCAAAACTTTTTATCAAATTAGATGGAGAAATAAGAAGCTTCCATGACAAACAGAAACTGAAGGAATTTTTGTCTTCAAAACCAGCGCTAGAGAAAATACTCAAAGAGATTAACTACAAAGAAGAAATAGGTAACACACATCAGAACTAGAGAAACATGACTTTCCATCCAACAGACAACTAAGATTGGTTATCTGTGGAGATTCATTATTTATGTTAGTCTTTTACCTATCTCTAAAGGGTATTGTTTGCCTTTATTGTTGTTAATTTTTAGGATTTCTAGTTGGAATATTAATATACCTTCAGATATAGCATTTGGAAATATTTTATCCCATTCTATTAGTAACTGTTAACTCTGTTTACATTGTCTTTGGATATACAATATGTTTTTTATTTTTTAGGGAGTTTGTATACTCTTCTGTTGCCTGTGCCATTGAAATCATAACCAAGAAATCACTGCCAATTTCAATGTTGTGAGGTTTTATGACCCAGATTTTCTCCTAAAAGTTTATAGTCTTAAGATTTATATTTAGGTCTTTTATCTATTTTGAGTTAATACTTGTATATGGGATTAGGTAAGGGTCCAATTTTATTCTTTTCCATGTAATTATTATTTTTCAACAATATTTAGTTAAAAGATTATTATTCCCACCACCAAATGTTCGTGGAAACCTTGTCAAAAATAACTTGACAATATAGGGAAGAATTTAGCTCTAGGCTTTTATTATAAATCCAATGGTTTATATATCTGCCTTTAGAATAGTACTACACTGTTTCAATTATTGTAGCTTTATATGGTTTGAAATCAGAAAATATACATCTTCTAGCTTTGTTCTTTTTCAAGATCGTTGTGGGTACCTAGAGTCCATATTCCATATTAGGATAGATTTTTTTTCTGAAAAATAAATATATAAACATATGATAGTTTCACCTAAAAAATAGAAAAAATAGATTCTCTGGTAAGAAAGAAAGCAAAAAGAAATATTGAAATGTTATCTTTAAGTCATCAAAAGCTTGGTATCAGACAAATGAAACTGTTATGTGAGATTATCATTTTTAATTTTTGATAAATTGCTATAATACTAGATGTCAACCACTAAGCCAAGCATGGGAGGGAGGGATAGGAAGAGAATGGGGTGGGGATCGGGTGGGGGCTGACTGGGCAATGTGTGCATGTATGTCTACAAAAGTATGTATCCCACTATGATGTATGAATATAGTGCACCAATTAAAAATAAAAAAAATAAAAAAATTAAAAAAAAAAGAACAAAGAAAACTCAGTCATCGGTTTCTATGGTAGATATCAACAGAAGATATTTAAAACTAAAGAATTAATGTTATGGTTAAAGATGATGATGTTACGGTGTAAGATGAATGTTACCGCTTTGGGGTGAGGGTTACCGTTTAGAGGAACAGTCCCCGGGGACCTTTGTTAGACCTCCGGAAACAATTCCCCTCCAAAAACCACAGGTTCTTATCCTGAGCTAAGGATAAATATGCAATAGCCCAAACTCTTGCTGAAGATTTAAAGGAGTTTATTAAAAAGATAGAAATATACCCGGGTGTGGTGGTGCATGCTTGTAATCCCCGTGCTTGGGAGGCAGAGACAGGAGGATCGCGCAGGTTTGAAGCCAGGTGCACTGGCTTAAGAGACCTTGTTTCCAAATAAAACAGTATAAAAAATAGGTCTGGGAGTGTATCCTGGAGGTAGAAAGGTTTCCAGGAACCCCAGTACCACCAAAAATAAAATAAAATAGAAATACAGAAGACAGTTATAGCCCCATGCCATTCAGGAGTGCCATGGAGGGTGGGGGGGTTGAATGAATTCACCAAAATACGAAACACAGAACATCCTTTTATAGACACAATATCCTCCAACTTGCTTTACCTAACTCTGACATAGGTAAAGTCCATCCTATAGATTTTCCCACTGAACTTTGGTCTATTCCCAGGTTTCTCATTTCCTGAAGGTCATCCCCTCCTCCCATCCTAGCTAGATTATCCATTATTACATAAACCTGTCTTTAGAATGAGGAAGTCCTAGCTCCCCTCCTCTTCCCACTTGTTAATTACCTTTAGGTAGGTTAATTTACATTACAATAACTGCCTGCATCTTGAAAAGGTCCTTCCACAAATCTGCTCCTCACCCAATTTTTGAAATAAATTTATTAATAATCAGAGCTTTCTTAAACCTTCCTAGGCCACTCCCAATACTGGTACAATTAAGACTAAGATAAACTGTTTATACAGAGGTGAATCCAGGTAAAAAACAGAAGGAAAGCTGCAGTGGCTGCCCATGGAGAGCAGGTATCAGTGGGCAGGGGTAGAATGGAGCACTGCTATTTTAATTACAAGTCTGGTAGAACTATTCGATGCTTCAAGCATGTGTATTTATAATATGACAAAATATAAAATCAGATATCAAAACTAAAACATAATTGCCAGGCATTGTGGCATATGCTTATAATCCCCGTGCGCTTGAGAGGCTGAGACAGGAGGATCGCACAGGTTCGAAACCAGCCTTAGCTACTTAGTGAGGCTCTCAGCAACTTAGTGAGACTCTGTTTCTAAATAAAAATATAAAACAGGTCTGGGAGTATAGCTTGGAGGTAGAAAGCCTCTGGGTTCCACCCCCAGTACCACCAAAAGCAAAAAACAAAAAAACCCGAAACACAATAAAGGCAAATGACTAAAAATGTTGTCAAATTATGTATAAAAAGGATAATGAGGATAATGTTTCATAACTGTTGATAAATAAAATGAAACAGGATATTTTACAAAATGATTTACTTCTGTCATTTTTTGAAAGTAAAACATTAGCTAGAGGCCCATTCTGAAATTAAGGCCCTGTTCTTATAGTTAAAATATTCACCAATAAAACACACATTCATATGTTTTAAGTTGAAATAGAGTACTTATGCATGCATGTATCATCTCTAGGGTTCTCCCTTGAATCTCTGGATGCACCAGTGGGTATCCCAGTAGTGTTGGAACAGCCATGGCTACTGTGATCACAGCCCAGACCCTGTCTTCAGGAGGGACTAAACTCAATCCTGCATCCAGTGGGCATGTTAGTGGCTTAGAGCCCTCCCCTGAGTAACTCTGTCATAATTTCCCTCATCCAAAAATGGTAGCCAAGCCCAAGATCACTAGCCCTTTTCCAACAAAGCTCAAGGTGATACGGACATTCCAGTCCTGTTTTCTCAAGATGGAACAATTCTGAAGTGTCACTGATGCCACATCTTTCTAAGGGCCCAGCTGAGGCCTCTGCTGGAACTGCCCCAACCTGCTTCCTCTACCCCCCTTCTCCAGGTGTTGGTCCTGTTGGGGCTCAGATCTAGACACTCAAAGATGAGGTACTTTGGTATACTGTATATTTTAAGCTGAAGGAGATTGAGAAAACTACAGAAGTAGAAGTCTCTCCCTTTAAGGTTTTCGCCCTTTCCTGCCCTGTACTCAGGGGAAGAAATGTCACATGTGGTTGCCTCAATGAATCTGAACAAAGAGGCCTTGCTTAGTTTCCCCAGTTTTTTACCATTAGGTCAGACCCTTTCCTCCTCAGTCCTGCTTCTGCATGACCACCCATAAAAACACATTTTTCCCTGAGTCTTTAAGTCGTTTCCCTATGTCGCGTAAAGCCTTGGTTAAATAAACTTCTCAAGCTTTTCCTTTGATAATCTGTCTTTTGTGATAGGGATGAGCCTCATGATGAGTGAGGAAAAGATATGACTTCTGTCCTACAATCCTTCCTGAGGGTATTCCCCAGCAAACCTGTAAAGTCAAAGTGCGTTTCCAGGGAATCTGACATAAGATAGTCAAACAAGAGCCGTTTTGCCATTCTGTCAGATATAATACTAGCATTACTTTGCTTTAAGAGACTTTAAAGGCATCGTCCCATGATTCCTTTACCATCCTTTATTTAATTCTCTTTTTTAGAGAATTTTAAATGGTGCATGCCATGTGCATTAAACTCTGTACAGAACAGATCAAAATTTATCTTCAAGATTTATTTAATGTTTGTTTGAATATCTACTTTATACAAAGTACAGTGAATATTGAGGAGGGAGCAAAGGAGAACACTCAGCAAATGAATGAATACAACATGCATTCTTTCTATCTCCACTAGATCATGATTTGGTAGAAGAAATAAAAAGGTACAATAATTACTGCACAAAGCTGCAGAAATTTAGAAAGAAGGAAATGTTGTTGGTTTTATGGTGGTCAGTATGGGAAGGTGAAGGGTTGTTACAAGTCCCTTCTTAACCTATTTCATTTCAACTAGACTTTCAACACTGGGTAGGAGTTTGGCAGATGATACAAGGTAGAAAAGTAATTTCAAATAGAAGTAACATATGAAGAGTAAAGGCTCAGAGATGTAAAGGGTGGAAATGTTTGCAGAATGGCTGCTAATCTATCTTGGAGCATTAAAAAGCTACTGAGACAGGCCGGGTGTGGTGGCACACGATTGTAATCCCCGCGATTGGGAGGCAGAGACAGGAGGATCGCGCAGGTTTGAAGCCAGCCACGCGCGCTGGCTTAGGAGACCCTGTTTCCAAATAAAAATGTAAAAATAGGTCTGGGAGTGTAGCCTGGAGGTAGAAGGGCTTCCAGGAACCCCAGTACCACCAAAATAAATAAATAAATAAATAAATAAATAAATAAATAAATAAATAAATAAATTTTTAAAAAGCTACTGAGACACGATGAATGAGGGAAACGCTGGGAGTGGGGAGCTGACTAGAAACTGTCATAGCCACCAAAGCACACATGTTAGGATTAGGACAAAATGGTAACTTTGACCAAGCCAAAGATCATCACACATCTTTGGCTACATCAGGGAGTTCTGGTGACAGCCCCTTGGGCTCCAGGCTGTGCAGGGGCAACTAATAAGTCCCTTCCCACTACAGATGAATTGGCTTTTCCATTGATTCCTGCCGAAGTCCCAGAGGGCTTCTTATTTAAACCACTTCCAAAGAGTTGCTTTTTTTATTTTTTTTCAGTACTGGAGATTGAACCCAGGGACATTCTACCTCCAAGCGATAACCCCAGTTTTATTTTTTCTTGATTCTTTATTTTGAAACCAGGTCTTACTAATTTGCAGAGGGCCTCACTAAGTAGCTGAGGCTGGCTGTGAACCTGATATCCTCCTGTCTCACCCTCCTAAGTACTGGGATTATAAGCATGCACCACCACACCAGG
Organism: Muscardinus avellanarius; assembly: GCF_963383645.1. NCBI lineage: Eukaryota > Metazoa > Chordata > Mammalia > Rodentia > Gliridae > Muscardinus > Muscardinus avellanarius. The sequence continues at coordinate 71,778,877 of NC_137791.1, read as the reverse complement.
CTAAGAATTGCTTTTTCTATATATCATTACATTATCACTAAAAAACCATAGCCTCAGGGGGGAGGGAAGTTTTATCTTTTTTATCAGTTAATTTCTACAAAGTTCTCTTTTATTATTTTTAGAAATTTTTTATTATCCTAAAATGATTATATACAGTATTTTGATGATAGATTACCTGTATTTCTAAGTGTGTTAACTCCTATTTCAATATTTCCATAATTTAATCACACAGAAGCTATTTGATTCTATATGAATGAGTATTTTAATTTAGTGCCCTTCATTTTATTTTACACTTCTACTTACTTCAGCCCAAATCCACAGACTGTAGGAAAAGCATATTACACCTGTTCACAGGGGAATGGGCAGGGGAATCACTGCCTTCCTTTCTTAGTAATTAGTGATCTAATCCCAGGAATCGATGTTATGTTTTTAAATTCCTGTCCATTTTTCGACATTCATGGTCTTATTTATGGTATGAAGATGTCCTGTTGTTATAACTTTAGAATTTGTTATAACTCACATTTACATAAATATTTCCCCAAACAAAACACTTCTGAGGTGGACTTAGGAAAATAAACTGCGCAGTGGCCATTCAAGACCATCTCATGGCAGTACTGCCACCTGGTCCTCAGTTTGGATCCTGCAATGACACCATCTTTGCCTGTTCCTGTATTTTTGTGTGCAATTACTTGAGTATTTTACTTCCTTTCACTCCCCTTTATTTTTTATCAATGAGACAAAAATCAATCAATTCATATGTTAAATTAATTATAAGAAATGAACTTCTCATCAAAATCATGATACAAAAGAGAGACAAAGAAGCAAATTCTTAGTTCTCTCAAGTGGAAAATCCTACCTTTCAGTTAGGACATGATAGGACTTAAGCTTGTCAGTCTGTATTCAATGGGAATAAAAAAATAAAGAATGTGTATGAAGTGAGATAAATATATCAATGAAGAGAGTATCTAAAAGGAATAATTAGGATTTTAGAATATATTTTAATTCTGGCAGTAGCTCTCCATCCCACTCCATGGTACCTTTAGATTTTCATGCCCATTAATCATCTTAATGCTTTCAGTTTTTTGCATGTTTTTAATAATGCATTATATCTGGAAATAGTCAATCACATCAACTCAGAGCTGATCTTATTTCAATATGGCATTATAGGCCAGTATTTTAAGAAGGACATAATTTACAAAGTACCTTATGTCATAAAGCTCATGGTTAGTTACTGAAAAATAAAAGCTATCATTATTTGAAATTTAGAGCAAAATTCATTCATCTTTGCTACACAAAAGAGAATTTAGAACTGGGGAAAAAAACTTAAATAAGACACAAGTCATGCCACCATTCACTGCAGTTCTATAAAAACACGAAATAAGGAAGACAAACACAGAAACCAAGAGAAAGAAAGCCAAATGTGAATGAATGATTAAATACATTTGCACTAATTTATTCAAAACATGAAACAAGCAACCAAACGGTTGTTCTAGGTCTGCTCTGGGTGATGGAGCTGTCCACCTTCCAGAGATCCATGCCAACCTTGCAGAATTTGCTGTTAGGAATCTCCCCATTTTCCAGCAAGGAAGAATCCAGGGCTTTTAACTGCTTTCTTAAGTGAAGAGAGAAACCTGTTTTGGTTCAAGTTTTCCATCTTTCTAGAGAGATTCAACACAAGGACAAGAAACATGTGATAATTTGATAAATTTTGTTATTAACTTGACATCTCCACATCCAGATTTTTCTAACAGACTCTTTATTCTAAGTATTTAGAAATAAGTTTCCAAATTTCATAATCACAAGTATGTGAAACCTCCCAAATTGTGTGCACGCGCACATGCACACACACACACACACACACACACACACACACTTACTTAACCTCATAACTGAAAACAGAAGGCACACTCTTTCAATTCTCTCTTTAGAAATAACTAATTTCACTCAGAAAGTATTTACTAAAGAGTAGATTGGCTGCATTCAAATGTCATTAGTAATAGGAAAATTAGCATTCAGTCATAGCTACCTATAAATAAATTATTAAAAGAAATAACAAATTGGATAAAAATTTAAGTCCCTGCATGCTCCAAAAGAATGGAGGGAATGCACCTTAGAACTGGATTTTTGTCAATTCAAAATGTCATACTCTGGGCCAGTGTGTTCACGGGAGCTGGCCAGGAGAGCCTTCATTGGTGCCAAGATCTTCTGGCCAACTGTCAGCATGGGACCATCCTCATGTGTTGGTAATCTCTAGTAATGTATCAGCAGTCCAGACACTACATTCAGTCAGAATAGCTCCTGTGTTCTCCTGACCAACAGAGATCCAACAAACTTACCAACCCATCTATCTACCAGCAAGTCTTTAGAATAAAATTCTATTCAGTGACTGTCACCCACAACCTCAGAAGTTGACAGATTCCCCATGCCAAGAAAAGGTTTGAGTTTATACCACAATTTAGCATATGTCTGCCTGACTGCACAGTGGGACAGAAATCTGGCCAAATAACCTGGCACTCTTCATCCTGGTTGTCTGAAGACCAAAAACCATAGAGCCATCTAAAGCAACCTGCCAAGAGCATAAGTTGGTATGTCTCCCAAACAATTTCTTAACTAGGGATGAAAATAGACCTGGATAACTTCCCATTCTTTGGTAATTCAATATAGTACATTAATAAGTTCTTTACAAATATGTATAAGGAAGTGATAAACTGTAATAGCTCACAGGTGATGGTACAGAAACTATCCACCCACATACTGCATAAGAGTCGTTAATAAAGTTAAATATATCAGAGTGATTCAGTGTATGCTTCTTATTTTGTTGAAATCCAGAGACAATGGTCAAATTTTTTTCTTTCACTATCTCCCTTTCTCATTTTCCCATGTTTGTATATAGTACCTACAATAATAGCTGTACAAATAAGTACTCAACAAAGATCATTATGTGTTGAATGAACAAATAAATGCAATCTCTAAAAGCATCTGAAAGCTCCTACTTCTTCCTTCTCCTACTCTCACTTTTCAGAACAGCCTATGATGGAGATGGCAGAGGCAACAGAGGGTGAAGTCTGGATGTGATAAAGGTTAAAGGTCTACTTTCTTGTGCCATAACATTTCCTTTATATTTTATCATTGGAATCCTGGCTTCTTTTTGGACCTTTCTCCTGCTTTTCTTTTTTTTTTTTTTTTTTTTTTTTTTTCCTTTTGGTGGTACTGGGGTTCCTGGAAGCCCTTCTACCTCCGGGCTACACTCCCAGACCTATTTTTACATTTTTATTTGGAAACAGAGTCTCCTAAGCCAGCGAGCGTGGCTGGCTTCGAACCTGCATGATCCTCCTGTCTCTGCCTCCCAAGCGCGGGGATTACAAGCGTGCACCACCATGCCCGGCTTCTCCTGCTTTTCTGACAACCCCTGCCCCACGGCAGAAGGATGCCATTATTCTCCTCCTCCTCTTTCCTATTTTCCTTCACTGACCCCACTTCTCATCATTAGCAGAGCAAACAAAAGCCAGGGTTAGATTCAGAATACAGTAGGCCTATAGAGACCATGTGCGATCCTTCCTTGTTGGTGTGGTAAGAGGCATGTCTTTCTTTTCTTCAGTCATCTTTCCTCTGACAACAAGATGGACATACAGTACAGAGTAAAATTCAATTAAAAGACAAAGAAAGCAGTAAGACAAGTCTTCAGTCTTAATCTCAGCCCTACTTTGGGCATAGGTGTCATTCATAGTTTCCCATTCAGAAGACCTAGAGTCTTCAGGACAGCTGTGAACTAAAAACCCCAGGTTGTAATAGGGGGAACACATTTTTCCAGCTTTGCCTTTTGTACCCAATATCTCTTTATAGCTCCTTAGTTTTTGATTAATGGCTGGTTAAAGATTTATAGAGATTGATCATGGTCAAAACCATTTTTACATAAATAACACATAAATTTAGACCAATAAGAACTGCTTTTAATAAATGGGATTAATCCATTACTACTCAAAGACATCAGAATAGTGGATACAATATGCCATATTTGGAGTACAATAGCAAAACTGCCCAGGATGAAACAGAGAGAATGGGAATCAGCTCCTCTCAAAGGTCTAAGAATAAGACAACATATCCAGTCTCTGAACAAGCAATAGTATAAAGGTATAAAAAGTATAAACATCCAGGTCACCTATGTCCCAAGTAAACCTCCCCATGAGTAGGACCAGAACCTAGAGACCATCCTCAGAAAGTCCCAACCTCATGTATACTTAGAACTATTTCCACATCTGCCTCAGCCCATAACTACATTTCTTGTTACATTAGCTTTCTGTCTCTATAACAAAATACCTGAGATAATTATAACAAGAAAAGGATTATTTTGTCTCATAGTTTTATAGGTTCTAGCCCTAGATCTATTGCTTTGGGTCTCTGGTGGACATGCTTGGTGACAGCGGGAGGGAGAGAGCAACTAGTTAGTCGTGGAGAAAATTGCTCATTTTATGGCCAGGGAGCAAAATTGACAGAGGAAGAGGCTGGAGCCCCACAATGTCCTTCAAGGCCATATCCCTCAATTACCTAAGGATTGACCACTAGGCCCTATATCCTAAAGATTTCACCACCTCTCAATACTGCCACCCTGCGACCAAGACTTTAATACATGGACCTTTGGAGGAATTCAACATTCAAATTCTAGAACAACATGTGGGAAATACATTGTAAATATACTTGTAAATACATTAATCTGAGAAATTAGGCAGACAGCTAGAAAAAACAATCTTCAGACTCCTAATACAGTTTTCATTATGCCCTTTATTATTTTATATGGAAAGAATTCTGCAAACAACAAAGTCATTTTTAAATATGATTTTTAAAGCTACACTGTATGCTATTTTGCATCATTTTAATATGAATTTGCTCATCCTAGAGTTTATTAAAACTCTTTACTGTTCTACTTCTAAAACCTAAACTATAACAGAATGGACTAGGACATGATGATCACCTACCCATCTACCTTTATTATTTCATTTCTCCCAACTACTATGCTTTCAACTACTCAAAACTCCCAAATCTATATTTCCACTCATGGACTTACTATTACTCTAAACCCATATCTAATTTTCTTAGAACTCTTCACCTGGAGTAGACAAACAAGTTTATGGACATACAAATTTAGCATGTCTAAATTAATTGTATTTTCCCATAAAAGCTGGCTTCTCCTTGAACCCTGTGCTTCACACAAACCACCTCTTGAATGTCCACTGAATAGGCTCGACTGAATGTCTCAACTCTGTGTATTTGCTCTTATCTTTGTCTGAACTTATCTTATATCCCCTCATTTCTATCCAATTACTTTACAATTCTTCCCCCGGCAACATGCTCATTCAATATTTACTCATCTCTTAAGATATATTCAAGTATTACCTCTTCTTATTACCTCCTCTTACTTGATTGCATTTCAAGTAATCCCTTCCTCAATCAAGTAGATTGGCCACTTCTTTTTTGAGTTCCCACTGATCCCTACATATTACACACACTTTAACAATGGTATGGAGATTATTCCTACAGCCATACGGGTAAAAAGATTATAGAAAATCATCAGCCATTTTTGACCCTAAAAGATATCTCTGAGGCCTATCACTGTCAATCTATTGAGTAGGGCTTTTCAGCGAGAGTAAATTAAGGTGCATACATATCTCTAACTTGGTGATATCTAAAAACAAACATGAGAGTAGAGATAAGTGGTAGTAGGCTCAAAAGAATCAGGCTGGATAAGTAGGCACTCAATTGGAAACATGCTTCTGCAGCTAGACTTGTGAACAATAGCCCCCAAAGTAATGAACTCATAACCTTTACCCTTCTTGTACTTAAACAGAGAAATGAGTCTTTGTGGCTAGATATGGGTCTTCTATTGCACTCATTTTAAGTGTAGGACAAACAGACAAACAAGAGTCATAATAGAAAATATGATTTGCATCAGGAGAAAAAAAAAAGAGAACAAAAGGGGAAGTGAAAAGAGGAAAGATCCATAAATGCACTGAAGATAGTGAGAGAGGAAAAAGCCAATTCAGATTGGGTTTTGATGGAGGAGTCCTCGGGGAAAGGCTACCCAATGTCCCTCTCCAGGGAGGGAATGGGAGGTACCTTCCTCAATATGCTGTGTGAGATATCCTGTTTCATTGAACCTAAGATGCTATTGCTTAGGAAAGGAACATCATTATTTTATTTACTGACAAAATACAGATCTGAAAGAAAGAGTTGGAGAAAGAATTTTTATTTCCAGCCCTGCACTGTATAAAGTTATATTCATTTTTTTTTGAGGGTCTGGGAATGGAACCCAGGGGCATTTGACCTCCAAACTACACCCCCTGCCCTATTTTATATTCTTAATTTTGAAACCGGGTCTCACTGAGTTGCAGAGGGTCTCACTAAGTAGCTGAGGCTGTCCGCGAACCGCGATCCTCAGGTCTCAGCCTCCTGAATGCTGCAATTACAAGCCCACCATGACCAACTATATGCATGTTAAAGAAACTTGCATTTTTAAATTCTTTTTAGCACTTTTCAATGGAATTTGGACAGAGGCTTGGAGGTTCTTTGGTTTTTAGGAGGTTAATCACCTGCTTTGGATGACAAAATATAGAGATTAACTTCAAAGAAGCCTGACATACAGTTATATTTAACTGTGTATATGTATATGCATTGTAGCCTCAGGTCATAGTGTAGTTGAGAGTGATGGTGACACAGTCACACAGCAGCACTTGGTGAGCTTCCCCTGGCCCCCTCCCCACTGGCCCCTTCCCCATACAGGATTTTGAGATTGACATCAGTAGTCTCACATTCTCGTGTATTATATAATGTCAATGTAAGTGTTTGCTTCATTAATTCTTCCTTCCCCCTCCACCATCCTCCTGTTGACCATCTCCTTGCTCCACTGGGGTTCATCCTTTATTATTTAAAGTCCTACTTGTATCCTGATTACTTCTGCATATGAGAGAAAATATATGGCCATTCCCTTTCTGTGACTGGCTTATCTCATTTATCCACTTTCCTGCAAATGACATAATTTGTTCTTCTTTATTGCTGAGTAGAATTCCATTGTGTGTATATTTCCTAATTTTGTAATCAGTTCATCTATTAATGGACACCTAGCCAGTTTCCATAATTTGTCTATTGTGAATTTTGCTGCTATAAACATGGATATGCATTTATTACTACAATCTTCTGATTTCAGACCCTTTGGAAAGATACCCAGGAGTGGTATAGCTTGACCATATGGCAGATCCATTCCCAGTTTTCTGAGAAATCTCCACACTGATCTCCATAGCAGCTGCACTAATTTGTAGTCCCAGCAAAAACAGTGTAGAAGAGATTCTATTTCACCACATCCTCAATAGCATTTATTTTTGTTTGACTTTTGTGTGTGTGTGTGGTACTGCGATTCCTGGAAGCCCTTCTACCTCCGGGCTACACTCCCAGACCTATTTTATATTTTTTATTTGGAAACAGGGTCTCTTAAGTCGGCGAGGCTGGCTCTGAACCATCATGATCCTCCTGTCTCCGCCTCACAAGCGCTGGGATTACAAGCATGTGCCACCACGCCCTGGCCTTTGTTTGACTTCTTGATGGCTGCCATTCTGATTGAAATTAGATGGAATCTCAATGTAGTTTTGATTTGCATCTCCCGATTGATAGTGATGTTGAAAATTTTTCCATTATTTATCGGCCATTTGTATTTCTTCTTTTTTAAGTATCTATTTAGCTCACTTGCCCATTTTTTGGTTGGGCCATTTTTTTTAATTGGTAACTTTCTTAAATTCTTTAAATATTCTAGATATTAGTCCTTTAATCAGAGAAATAGCTGGCAAAGATCTTCTCCAATTCTGTTGACTATCAATGTTCTTGATGGTTTCCTTTACAGCATAGAAGCTCTTTAATTTAATACAATCCCACTTATTAATCTTTATTTTAATTTCCTGTGCCTATAGTTGTTCAAATTTCTTCTCCCATTTCCTTTTCTGATGCCAAGTTGAAAATGAATGAGTGGGTGCCCCACATAATGGTAACAGATAATACTTTTAATAATTTGATCTAAGTTTTTTAAGTTAATGAACTCGGACTTAGTTTGTAATCCCAGTGCTTGGGAGGCTGAAACAGGAGGATCAAAGGTTCGAAGCCAGTTTCAGCTATTTAGGGAGGCCCTCCACAACTTAGTGAGACCCTGTTTCAAAATAAAGACTAAAAAATAAATCGGGCTAGGGGTATATCTTGTTGCTAGAATGTACCTGGGTACAATCCCCAGTACCACAAAAATAATGATAATAATAAATAAATGAGCTTGTAGCTAGGTTTGGTGATGTTTGCTTGTAATCCAAATACTTGGGAGGCTGAGACAGGAGGATCACGGGTTCAAAGCCAACCTTAGCAACTTAGTGAGCTCCTGTCTCGGAATAAAAATTAAAAATAGGGCTGGGAGTGTAGCTTGAAATAGAATACACTTGAGTTCAATCCCCAGTACCCCACATACACAAAAATTAGTTTTTATAGCAAATTCTATAAGGTAGACAGAGTTTACTATTTCTATTGAAAGACAGGAAGCCTAAGTGATTGCCCAAGCTTATATAACCAGTAAGTGGCAGAGCTGGAGTTCACACCCAGGCAGTGTGGATCTGATGCCTACATTCTTAACTGCTATATTCTACTTCTTCACACTTTTAATATACAGAACATGTTTTTCTCAGATGGAAGCCATTTATTACTCTACCACATGAACAAAGTTGATCATACTGTGTCTTTTCACAGTATACTTCAGTCTGCAGATAGACACGATAAAGCCTAGAATAATGATAAAAACAGCCAGTCCTAAGCCAACTAATCATTGAAACATGCACAGATAAAAAGAATACCACTGTATTAGACAAAGTGAAGTGTTTCCCTACAACAGTAGGTGTGTTATCCTAGAAACAAAAGAGAAAATAAATGTAATCAAGAAACACAACTTGTTATTTAAAGAGAAAAAATAAAGACTAAAAGATACTGGAGAAAAAGTTGCAAAGACTGAGAAAGATTCTGTTCGTTTTGACATTAATTTATGCAAATTATATGTGAAGTATGTAAATTTGCAAGAAGATAGTGAGAAAAGATGAGGTTATTTTTTTCTGTAAGCCTTACATAAACACCTTATGAAATGAGCAGTGAGAATTATGGATGTGAATTTCAGAATGGTATAATTTTCTAGGTGCACTGGCATCTAGCCCATAGAAGAGAGAAATAACCACCTATTCAAAAAGTATAAATACAATAGAAAATTTTGAAAGCCTTTCATCACTATGGTCATTTAAAAATGCTGTTTAAGACCTTCCAGGACTTTCTACTTCCAAATTTATAATCTCCATACAACATATAGTCTCCCTTTCAACTGGTACTCAAAGGCCAATCACTGACATCAAATTCAAAATTTTTGCATCAGAATTGATATCAAAAAGGTCAAAAGATTCAGTCTGACCATGAGTTTACCCTAATCCAAATACTAACCAACTGGGTTAAAACAACTCTAATATACAAATAAAATATTTCCAAGTACCTGATTCTCTGAGGTACTCTCCATTGACTAATTTATCTATTGAAGAACAACTATTTTGATACTGTATTCTCCTGGCTTAGGTAAAAACCATGCTAGAAAAAAAGCCTACTCCTCAAACCTATTCCAATAATGCAAAATAGCCATTTCCCCACCTTTTCTGTAGAATCTATACCCCTTGAAAGAGGTGAAAAAGAATTCCTCAAATTAGGAAGAAATAGAAAAGTAGATACATAGAAAATATAATGAGCATAAGAGAGCCAATTAGAAGGACCCCAACAGATTTCAGCCAATTGCTTCTTTAGAAAGAAAATCCACTAAGGAGAAGATACCAAGATAAATAAAACATTGTTTCTGCCTCCAATCCTTTTAGATTTCTAAACTTTCAATTGGAATCCAGGATGTGACATTTCAGATTTATCAAAACCCAAAGAGTGTCAGAGGGAGATCCCTAAAACAGGCCCAACGATCCTCTATTCACTGAGGTAAACCATGCCATTCCCAGTGAGTATAACCTGTCCTAACTTTCACTGGCAGCACAGAACAGGAAAAAGTCCTGTTTGCACTTAAACTTCACTGAAAATGCGGTGGGAAAGAAAACTGAACCCACTGAGTGACATCCATAAAATATCAGCACTACAAGGGACTTGAGAAAATTATTCAACCACCTCATTAGTCAGATGAGGAATGAGAAGGGAAATGAGGCCTAGAGAAGTTAAATGACTTTCCTGAGGTCTCACAGGTACTTAGTGCAGTGGAACAGGACCCTATCTGATGTCTATTTTTTATTTATTATGCCAAATAATTTTCACCTAAGGATTTCTATTATTTATGCATTCTTAGACCCAGTTTATAAATAGTTGGCTGCTGATTATATGTTTCCTTAAAATTAGCAAATACTCTCTACTCATGGATTGCTTCCAGAACCATCTTCGCAAATATGATGCTGATCATACCGCATCCCTGCTTTTAAAAAATCCTTTTCTTCTCAAAGGGCAGAATCCAACACAGGTATAATGCATTCTTTCAAGATTAAATTCAGCAACCTAGACTCCCAGAACTCTACTACATACCTTATATTTCAGAGACACCAAAATGACTGTAGTTCCCAAAATGAGAAAAATTGTTTGACACTGCCTTCCTTTAGATAGCCTCTCCCTCCATCCAAGAGATTCTTTCCCCATTTGTTTCCTGGAAGGCAAAATAAAAACTCCTATTCATCCCCTAAAACATGTTTCTTTTGCAAAGACAATGTAGGCATTCCAGGCTTCCAGGTGGAATTAATCATAGCTTCCTCTGCACTTTGAACATTCCTCTGTTGTTGAACTAATCACACTGCTTAGCAACCATCTCTCACTACGGCTCTGGACTAGGCTGTGACACCTCAAGGGAAGAACAGCCTTGCATCTCTACATCCTCAACCCTGAGCACATAAAAATTACTCTATAAATATTTTGTTGAATTAAATGAATGGGTTGGGAGCTAAAATAGGCACAATTATTTCTCTTTCTTTGTGTCAGAGAGATCTAGTCCAAAATACTGTTGACAACAATCAAGTAAATGTGGTGAAGCTAAAGATTAACACTTAACAATTATTATTTGTTTTGCATTAGCAGAGACATATTTAAAACCTGACTGTGGAAAAGGGGCTGCTGCACAGAGAACAATCTAAACACAATGTGCATTGATTTAAGCCAGGTTTTTGAAAGAAAAGCTTTCTTGGAACAGGTGACCTTTATTACCACTTTGCTTTAATTGCAAATACTTTTAGTACCTGATGCCTATTAATTTGTCAGCCTTGCCAGGAGCAAAGCCAAGAAACCACAACAAAAGAAAAATAAACCTTTAAATGCAGACAATCAAGAACCGGCTCTGGGTAACAATTACCTTGAGTAATGCAGAAACACCAAGTAGCCAGGACAGTTCACTAAATAAATTTCATTCTTAATTATGGGAAATAAGGAAGGCAAAATAAAAACTTCATCATTCATTGTAATGCGTAGGAATCCAAAGGAATGTATAGATTACTTCATTTTATTTTATGACCCAGAACAGTTCAGCTTCATAGGGGCAACAAGCAGAAAGGGCCTTGCCTGCATACACAGAGCGCTCTGTGCAATCGAGGGGCAGAGGATCTACATATAAACTGCCCAGCAATTTCTCTCTGGTCATTCTAGAGGTCACTCCAGTAATGGTGAGTCGATGGAACTAAGAAATATTTAGCCAGCGTCTAATCCTTCCTGAAAATTAATTGGATGCTAAACTTGGCATCACTAAAATATTTGGAGCAATTGTAATGATTGATGGTGCAGTGTACCCAAGAATAAATATTCTACTCACACAACTATTTCCCTGGAAGTCCACGATCTCGTGGATTCCTGACTTTGGTGATCCTAAATCCTCTGACTGTCCATGGAATCCAGGACCCACTCCTGGAGCCATGGGCTCCAAAGCAGGTAGAGAAGCCATGTTCAAGCCCACAATTTTCTGTGCTGCTACAACAAAATACCACAGAATGGGCAGTTTATAAACAGCAGAAACTTACTTTTCACAGTTCTAAAGCCTGGGAAGTCCTACATCAAGAAACTGGCAGGTTTGGCATCTGGTGAGGACCCACGTCCTTGCTTGTGCTTGCTGGGTGCAGTGGCACATGCCTGCACTCTCAGCAACTCAGGAGGCTGGGGCAGGGGGATTACAAGTTTGAGGCTAGTCTCAGCAATCTAGTGAGACCCTACTTCAACAACAACAAAAAAAATGGCTGGAGATGTAACTCACAGGTAGGATGCTTTTGGTTCAATCTTCAGTACCACAACAGAATGTCTTAAAATCTCCACCCTACTATGACAGAAGCAATAAAAAGGCAGAAAAGGGAGCAACTAAGTTATCTAGCTCTTTTATAAGACATTAATACCATCTATAGCCTAATCACCGTCTAGAGGCTCCACTTCTGAATACTCTTATACTGGAAATCGAATTTGGACATAAATTTTCAAGGGGACACAGATACTCAAACCATAGCACTATCAAACTAAATAATACAGCCAGGAAAGAGGAGGCTCTTGAAAACTGGAGGGTTATGAACAAAATAAGAGATAATGACCTGTATGTCACTATCAACATGATTTCCATTATGATGTGAGACTACAATGCACCAATAAATGTATGTTAAAATTTAAAAAATAAGATAATGGGGGAAGAGATGATGGGCAAGTGAAAATATAAGGCATTCCATTTCAAAACCTAAGAAAGTTAAGAATTACAAAATGTAGGGCTGGGAATAAGACATGACAACATGTTCAATTACCTCAAGTGTTCTGAAACAACTTGAATATGTGCCTCTGAGTAAAAAGGTAAACAACTTAAAATAAGGAAGAGCTTTATCATAAAAGATTTTAAGTATGCTCCCCTTATTAAAAAGTGGGTTCCCCATGGCTGAAAGGGACAGCAGAGATTTTTCCAACATTCCTTCCTAGGATCTTCTCCTATTTTAGGGGGAAACCTCCTGCCCTGCCTTCCCTTCTTCCTCTTACATGCTTCTTTTCCCACCCCACCTGGATAGAGAAGAGACTCTATGTTGCATGTAGTCATGGCTCTCTTTGGGCCCTCTTCCCCCTCAGCTGTGGGCACACAGATCATATCTGCTCCCTTCCCTACTTCTGCCTCCCCTCAAGAGCAGTGCTCCACAGGATAGGTACTGACCCTGGGGGTTGGGGGGCTGCAGTTATCAGCTGTGTGGGCTACATCTGGTTGGGTGGCTCAGCCAGTAGATAAGAGACAGGAAGCCCAGCTTGAACACAAGATTTTGAATCACCTTTACTGCCAACCTTAGAGTCAATGTTAATTCTTACCTAATTTCTGTATGGGCTCCTCAAGTGGTTCAGAATTTTAAAAGAAGAGGATGTGATTAATTGGTTCCTTTATCTCTAATGTTTTTAGAAGGGGCTCCAGCATGAATTCCAAACAACATGTTTGGAATGGGAATGTCATTTGAAATTCTTTGTAATCTATGATTACAAATATGATTATGAATAATGATATTATAAATATGTAATCATATTACAAATATGATTACAAAGAATTCCCTGGAATTCTTTGTAATCTATGATGCAAGTTGCATAAGGCGACAAAGGTCACTGACAATAGTAATTATTGGCACGTTTATTCTTCAGAAGTAGTCTGTGATTTTTACCTGATGACAGATCACTAGAAAATCCAGCACTCTTCTGTTCTGTGAGCTAGCAATACGCCTATGGCAACAATGTCTAATAGAAATAACTGTCTCTAACAGCACAGAATCTGATTTCTGCTGCCTAAATAACCATTTGGCATTTATCAATTAATTCCTCTGCCCCAGTTACTCTTTGCATGAAGTAAAATAATAATGACAATGTTTTGCCACCATATTGGAAAACTGCCAACTAGGTACTTAGTATTTATATTATAATAATTTTATAATTATAATATGCTAAATGCTTAAAAGAAACTCATGACTTCCAAGAATCAATAGGTCATTGTGAAAACTGCTTAGCTACATTCTCAGAATAAAATTAGTGGAAAGTGGGGTAAATGATGTGTAAAAAAATCTAGAAGGTATTCTAAAATAGAAGAACAAAGTCGAAGGACTCGTACTACCTGACTTTAAGATTAACTATTTAACTATAGTAATCAAGATAATATGTTTCTGGTATAATAATTGACAGGCAAATCAATACAAGGAAAAGATAAGAAACAGAACTAGCACCCTAATTTTGGACAAGGACAATTTAATAGAGAAAGAAAATCACAATAAATGTTCCTGTAATAACTGGATATTCATATGAAATATGAACTTTGACCTCTGCTTCTCACCAACTAATATTAACTTGAATTTGATTATACGCTAATCATAAAAGGTCAAATAATAAATATTTTAGAAGAAAAAATAGAAAGATATCTTTAACATAGAGAGGTAGACAAATGTTCTTAGACAAACCTCTCCAATAAAAAGTTGGCAAGATTACAACATATCCTCCACTAAAGAAGTGACATGAATAGCCAATAAGTAAATGAAAAGTGATTAACATCTGTAGTCATGGAAAAATGAAAATAAGGCCAGGTATGGTGACCCACACTTGTAATCCCAGTACTTGAGAGGCTTAGACAGGAGGATAGCAGATTCTCAGCCAGCCTCAGCTACTGCCCTCTGCAACTTAGACCCTATTTCAAAACAAAGAATTAAGAAAAAATAGGGCTAGGGGCGTAGCTCAGAGGTAGAATGCCAGAATGACCCTAGGTTCAATCTCCAGTACGAGAGAGGGGAGGGGGGGGGAGAGAGAGAGAGAGAGAGAGAGAGAGAGAGAGAGAGAGAGAGAGAATGAAGAGAAGAGGAAAGAAGAGGAGAGGAAAGAAGAGGAGAGGAGAGAGAGAGGAGAGAAGAGAAGAGAGAGGAGAGAAGAGGAGAGAGAGAGAAGAGAAAGAGAGAGGAGAGAGAGAGAGAGAGAGAGAGAGAGAGAGAGAGAGAGAGAGAAATTAAAACCCGAATGAAGCCAGATGCACTGCATACTCTTATGATCCCTGTAATCCCAGCACTTGGGAGGCTAAGGCAGGAGGATCACAGGTTCCAGGTCAGCATAATGGTAATTTAGTGAGATCCTGTTTCAAAATAAAAAATAATTAGGCTGGGGGTGAAGCTCAGAGTTAAAATACCACTGGTTCACTCCCAGTAACACACACAAACACACACACACACACACACACACACACACACACACACCCTAATAAGATACTACTGATACATACTGAGATGGCTAAATCTAAAAAGACTGACACCACCAAATGTTGACAAAGATAAAAAGCAACTGAATTGGTCATATTGTTGGTGGGAATATGAAGTGGTACAACCAGTGATGTGCAGAACCCACTGACTGGCTCACAGGAGCAAACTGTTCATGTCTCTTCCCATCTCAGTTCTCAATGACTTCACATTGGTAGATTAAAGTTGGCCATGATGGGAGTGTTTATGCCAAGGAATTGGCAATTTAGCGGTATTATTGTTGGTGATGATAGTCATCTCCTCTGGACTCTTCCTCCTTTTCCTTCCTCCTCCTCATTATTCTTTTTCTTTTCTTTTTTTGGAGAGCTAATTAATAAACATTTACCAGCACAGCTCTGAGAAAAGTCACTTTGTGGCAATTTATGTTAGTTTCTTATAAAACTTAATATGTACCTACTTTCTGAACCAGGTATTTCACAAAAATAATTCTACAGAAATGTTCATGGTAGTTTTATCCATAATAAACAAAATCTTAAAACCACCTAGGTATCCATTAATAGAAGAATAGCAAAATATACAGTAGTATAGTCATACATGGAATAGTTCTCAGAAATAAAATCAAATGAATTACTGAGCACCACTGACAAGGACAAATTCCAAAACCATGCTAAGTAAGAGAAGCCTTACATAAAAGTGCATACCATATGGTTGCATTTATATGAGGTTATTGTACAGGCAAAACTGAAGTTCAAACCAAAAACAAAACAATGGTTGTCTCTGAGGGTAAAAGGTAGGGTCTGTGATTGACTGGGAGGGATCATAGGGTACTTTTTTAAGTAAAGATAAAGTTCTGCAACTGTTAGGGACTGAATGCTCATGGACTCCCAGAATTCAGATACTGAACCCCAAATACGATTGTGTTTGGAGGTGGTAATGTGACGGTAATTATGTCACAAGGGAGAAATGCTCATGGCTGGAACTAGTGCCCTTACAAGAAGAGCCCAGGGAGGTGGCTAGTCCTCTCTCTTTCCATCACTGTGTCCTCACTGTGAGGACACCACGAGACATCTGCTGTCTGCAACCAGGAAGAAGGCCATGCTGGCAAAGCCTCCAGAACTATGAAAAATACATTTCTACTTCTTTTAATCAGCCACTCAATCTGTGCAACTTTGTTTTAGCAACTCAAGAGAGTAACTTAATAGGAATTTGGCTGAGGCACATACTAGCACTTGTTAGAGATCAGTGAATATATACTTGAGATGTAGCATTTCTTCGTACATATTACCTCAAAAAAAAACACAATACTAGTCTCTAGCTAATGATTCACATATTAAAAATATTTAGAGGAAGTGTACTTATGTTTGTAATTTACTTTGAAATCTATCAACAGTAAAATGAATCAGTGGATAGAGAGATGAGTAAATGAACAGATATTCCATAAAGCAAGTATAGTAAACTTTTAAAGCGAGAAACTAGAACATGAGTATAGGTGTCCTCTACAAGTTCTGTCACTTTTCTGTATGACTGAAATTTTTCATAATAAATTGTAGAAAACTTGCAAAAGAATATTTATAGCTCTTATTGACTGAATGCTTACCATTGCCAGGCACAATGCTGAGTGTTTTATAAGCTTTATCTAATTTACTCCTCAACAGCCACTCTGTGAAGTAGATGCTATTGTCATTCCCATTTTCTCAGTAATAAAATTAAGGCTTAGAGAAATGAAATCACTTGCCCCCAATCACACAGCAAGTGCAAGAGGAATGGCCTCAGCCCTCACTTATTGTCTCTTAGCCACACAGTACAGTGCACCTCTCTGTAGGAGAGAAACAAAGAGAATGAATGCACAAAGAACTCAGCCTCAACTGCAACTCAAGTAGAGACAGGGACATGCATCTGGTCAGTCTCCACTTGACCTTCACCAAACTCCATGCGGGACCCAATACATAATTCATGGAGCTTAGTACAAAATAAACATGGTGGATACCTTGTTCGAAATTGCCCTGAGCAAGAACAAAATGTGCTCGATGTGAGTACAATGACTACAAATTCCTCAAAACATCCAACAACCCTTTCTGTGATTTTCCCCCTGTCTTACCCTCCTGGAGTTAGGGCTTTTATACTTAAGAAGCAAAAAGATAAGCTCAAACCTTGGTGGTCATGGTGTCTGAATATTGAAGCTGTAGTGAGTCTCCATAAAAGACTGTTTTGTGCTCTTGCCAAAATCAAGACACATTAGTCATAAAAGGTACTGATCTTCCTCTCAAATGGGTCATCACCGACACAGCTGGGAAATGCGGATGGATCATCCTACAAAGGTAAACAGGTTTCAAAGAGGCAGGCTTTGTCACTAGTGGAATGAATCAGTTATCCATCATTCCCCTCCAATTCCAAAAACAACGGGCAGTCAGAGGCTGCCTCCTCCATTTATGTATCTATCTGCCCATTACCCTCAGGATTTCTAACCACAAAGCTCATTTGTACTTTAGAAAATGGAGACCATGGCACCAATTGAAAGTGCTTAAAGGAAAATAAAGCATCCACCTATTTCCAGGCCACAGCAATTCAGCAGCAGCTTAGTTGCTTCCTGCCTGGGCTGTTGCTGTAATCAGTAATTCTCAGACAGACATAAAACACGGTGGTTTTGCTAGGGATAACAGGCTGTTCATCCATGGAAAAGACTTCGATACTTTTTCATGTTCTGTACAAAATGCTTCATTTCGACTAGAATCAAAATGACAAACGCTTTCACATCAGAGTTTTGCTGGCTGTCTCAGGAAGCTGAAAAATACTGTCACCGGAGAATATTGGGAAGATTTTAAAACATGCAGGAAGATGTGATTGGGCTCCCATTTCATTCTGCATTAGGCACTGCATGGGTTATTCAAATTAAAACGATTGCTCTGGAAACTTTGATAACTCTGTAGTCAAAAATGCTGCCCCAGATTCCTAGAATGTAAGGTCCCTCTATAAGAAAGGCCATAGGCGGTACAGCTAGGGAATGAGCTGTTTTGAGGACTTCCAAAAAGTCTTTAATTTTAAAGAAGAGAAACCACTGGAACTGGGAGTCAGGGAAAAACACACAAAACACTGATTTCCTAGCAGTTTCTGGGTCTGCTCCCTCATTAAAGGCTACAAAAGCCATTTTGTAAAATGCAGAAAGCCAGCATGCTTCCATGGTGACTGAGGGGCCCAGCTGCCTTCCTCTTGGTGTGTGAGAAACACCAGGCATTTTTTAAGTAAAAAGAAATTCTCCTCTGCTTAGAAGACTTTGGAACAGTTTGGAAATGTGGTGAGGAATCCTGCCTCATAGTGTTGGCTGGGCTGATGTACTTGGATCAAAGTCTTGCAGGTCTTGGTAGGAACTGAGCACAAGAAGAGGTAATGTCAGTGTGGGGTTTTCATTTGGACTATCCACCAGCATCAGGGCAATTGTGTCTATTGAAGCAAATGGCTAGAATGAAGACATGGAGATTTCCTGTTGAGTGGGTTTATTGCGCAGGTGAACACACACCAGCCATGGAGACCATGCCAAGGGAGCAGCTAGAGACATACATATATAGTTATAGCTTCATCTATCTCTGAGCAAAGCCAGCTCCTCCCTCAAATAAAGTGAACAAATGCATCATTTGTCAGGACTGGATGTGCCATAGATACTGGGTCTGACTATAAGTAGACCAATTTTTTACTACCTTTTTTGTTTTAAAGACAACCAGTAAGGTCTTTGGAAACCACTTAACTATTTTTAATTCACTTCTATTACTACTGTCAACTAATCTGAGCTGGGGGCAGGAGATTCAGTAAGAACAGCATCATTTTAACTAGGATGGAGAAGTTTTGCTGATTTTTAAAATAAGTATGGAGACCTACATCCCAGATTTCTAATATTTTAAATATGTCACCATTTGTATCCCCCTGTTTTTCTCCAAATTGCTAAATTGGGAAGAGGATGAGCTTTGAAGTGAGGTAAGCCCCATTGCAATTTGCTTCCATAGGTTAATAATTAGCTGTGATATAGGGAGCAAATTCTTACCTCTAAACCTTGGGTCTCTGTAAAAATGGTGCAATTGTCACTACCTCATTCATGTATAAAAAAGATTAAATAAGATAATGTATGTAAGACACCCAGCAATCATGGAAAAAAAGCATGAAAAAGGTGTTAAACACACATCGTTGGCTCTGTCTCCCTCCCCCCTACCCTCCCCAAGGTGCTGGAATCACTGTTTTCTGCTGCCTTCTCTTGTATGCATGCTAATGATTGCCTGAAGGTTGTTTGAGAGCAATTTTAACAAACTCAAGTTATTCTACTTGTTAGTAGGTTACAGTGAATAATGAATACAACTTGTTAATCATTCTGGACAGTTTTTGCATCAGAAAAATCGCATCAGCAGCTTTGCATGACAAAAGGTTAAAATATGAGCTTCCAAAGGAATCATTCAGCTCAAAATTCAGTATTTCAGAGTTTTGCCTTTTAAATGAGTCCCACTGAAACACCTACAACTGCCTCCTACCAACACTTAATCTATATTCTCTAACAGGTATCAGTATATTTGCAAGATCCTCCTTCAGAAACAGTGAAGTGGTCAGGCTGTAGGGCAGACCACTTAGGTTGTAGCCCCAGCCTCTCTACTTGGTAACCCTGTGAACCTGACAAAGGACTCACCCCTTCCATGCCTGGGTTTCCATGATATAAACAGGGAGAACAACAGCACCACTTTCATCTTCCCAAATTACTGTCATGATTTAAAAAATCTATGATGTAAAAGCACAGAGCAGAATGCCTGACTCTGAGCAAGTGCTCAGATAACTATTATTCTCAAACCAAAGAACACATTCATGGTGTTTAGAAAATCAGATGGAATTTTTGCTGAAGACTAGGACAAAAGATTGCCGTCTTCAATGTGGTCATCATATTCCTCAGAAGGTCAATTTCTCCAGCTGTGACTTTACAGGTCACTAAAAAGGATCGCAGTAGGAAGTGAAGAGGGGGAAAGTGGGACTGAAGATATTTATAAATGTGCTTTCACGTGTGCCTGAAAGGCTCACCCCAAATACACACACACATGCACACATATGTACAAGCACACGCGTGCGCACACACACACACACACACACACATTGAGGCCAACTGCCTCCACAATATTTTACTTGGGAACTGAAAGATTAAGTGACTGACTCAAAATCCATGTTCATTTTCAACTTAAAAGGAAAAAAGTATGTATGCACATATATGTGTGTATATATATATGTATATATACATATATATGATTTTGAAAATATATATACATATATATGTGTATATATACATACATATATATGCATACATATATACATACATATATATGTGTATATACATATATACATACATATATATATATATGATTTTGAAAACCAAGTTCAATAATAATAACCTAGTTCAAGATCTCTTCTGATTTCTGAGTCAGGTTAAATGATTAAGAGTTGTCCTTTGCGAACTTTAATTATACATAGGAATCACCTACACTAAAATGCAAATTCTGATTAAGTAGGTTGAATGGAACTTTAAATCTATATCTCTAACAAGCTCCTATATGATGCCAATGATACTGGTTCAAGAACCCCATTTTGACAAGCAAGGATTCAGAAACCTACTTCAATATAGTCTGTTAGTCATACTAACACTTGCAAACTGCTGTCTCCTAAGAGAAAATATGCCAATATCCAAAGAAAATTGGCCTGTACAAATATTTAGCTGGGAGAATTACTTACCTTAGATAATATGCTCTGAACATAAGTTTATAACTTGAACTCGACTACACCAGTCATTGGTCAGCATAGGTCATTTTTTTTTTTTTTTGGTGGTACTGGGGTTCCTGGAAGCCCTTCTA
The DNA here is from genome assembly GCF_963383645.1 of Muscardinus avellanarius. Lineage (NCBI taxonomy): Eukaryota > Metazoa > Chordata > Mammalia > Rodentia > Gliridae > Muscardinus > Muscardinus avellanarius. The sequence continues at coordinate 71,757,714 of NC_137791.1, read as the reverse complement.
CCTCTGGGCTACACTCCCAGACCCATTTTTACATCTTTTTTTATTTGGAAACAGGGTCTCTTAAGCCAGCACCACTGGCTTCGAACCTGCGCCATCCTCCTGTCTCTGCCTCCCAAGCACGGGGATTACAAGCATGCGCCACCACACCCGGCAGCATAGGTCATTTAAAAAATATTAAGTGAGCCTGGCCCTGTAGCTCATAACAGTAATCTGATACCTGGGAAGTTGAGACAGAAGGATCACCTCAGCAATAGATTGGAGGCCAGCCTTTGCAACTTCACAAGACCCTTAGCAACATAGTTAGACCCATTTCAAAATAAAAATAAAATAAGGCTGAGGATGGAGCTCCAAAGTAGAATGTCCCTTGGTTCAACTGCCAGGACTACAAAGAAGAAAAATAAATTAAGTGACTCCTTTGCAAAACACTGCTCCGGGGATGACAAATATAACAGTAATCAAAACAAAGTCCTTACTCTCATGAGCTTACACTCTACTGAGAGTGGTAATAAAGACATAACCAAGTAAATAAGCAACATTCCAGAACAGATGAAAGCTGTAGAGAAAACCACTACAGGGTGAATGAGCGTAAGCTTTGGGTTCTAGGTGGGTTGGGATATTTATTTAACAAAAGAAGGCCAGGGAAAGGCCTCAATAAAAGGCTGATTTTTAAGCAGAAACTGAGCAAAAAGGAAAAAGTGACAAATCATTTGAATATGTTGGGGGAAAATGTTCAAGGCACAAGCATATAACAAGTTAAAAAATGGAGACTGAAAACAAGAAAGCCGAGATTCCTGAAGTACTGTGAGCAGGCTCAGAGAAGCAGGCAATGGGATACTGCTGCAAAATTAAGCTGAGTTAAAAAAAGCATATCTCGCCGGGCATGGTGGCACACACTTGTAATCCCAGTACTTGGGAGGCTAAGACAGGAGGACTGCAAGTTCACCACCAGCCTCAGCTACTTAGTGAGGCCCTCTGCAACTTAGCAAGACCCTGTTTCAAAATAAAGAATAAAATTAGGGCTGGGGTATAGCTTGTAGGTAGAATGTCCCTGGGTTCTAACCCCAGTACCAAAAATAAATAAATAAATAGCATGCCAAAGTGAAATAGAAACAAAACAACACCCTCATCATCTTTCTAATTTAACATTAAAATGAACTTCTGACAAGGAAAATACCTATTATCAATGAGCTTTAGTTAGAACTCAGCAATGTACTACTAGAAAAACAAGCCAATGTCCTTCTGGCAAGAGGTCACAAAAGGAAAAGGAGAAGTCTTTAACATGAGAATGATAATTCCAAACAGTTAAGTAATTACTGAGGTTTACTAAGGTGCTCTGGAGGATGGGGCAGTGCATGCTTTTGTCCTTTTGGTCAATGGAGTATCACACATTAGCGTGTCTATCAAATTGTCCCTCCTAGTGGATGCACCTGACTAAATGTATCTCCATCCGAATGTGCACCTGGAGCATTTTGAACAGAATGCTGCAAAGCCAGGACTTCTGCTATCAGTTCCAATAAGCACAGATGTGTCCCTGAATGAACATCAGATATTCATACCAGCTAGATCACATATTCATCATTCCTGGAATTCATGTGCTCCTAACAGACTCAAATGAACAGCAATGCAGTTACACTGCACATCACAAATGCGTGGCAAGCCTGCTGACAACTCTTCTGCGTGGTGCTGGCTCTCAGGGACTGCCCTGCACCAGGAGGGAGGGAGCCGGGGGAGGAGGCAGAGCCTGAGGACCCTGGCACCTGGGCCACTCGGGGCGGCCATCCTGGCCTGTTCTTCTCTTCAGCATATAGACACATGTCCCCTCTTAAAAATGAACTTGACTACGCCGGGCGTGGTGGCACACGCTTGTAATCCCACGTTTGGGAGGCGGAGACAGGAGGATCGCGCAGGTTCGAAGCCAGCAGTGCTGGCTTAGGAGACCCTGTTTCCAAAAATAAAAAAGTATAAAATAGGTCTGGGAGTGTAGCCCAGAGGTAGAAGGGCTTCCAGGAACCCCAGTACCACCAAAAAAAAAAAAAAAAAAAATGAACTTTCCTTACAAAGTCCCCCTACCTCAATTAAAATAAACTCCCACAAAGCCTCTTAAGCCCAGTAACTTTATTCCAGCTGCACTGGCCTTCAAGCTCTTCCAGGACACAAGAATGTTCTTTTCTCGGGGCCTTTGCAAGAGCTCTTCCCACATCCAAGAAAGCTTCCAACAACCTCTGTATGTCCCTGCCCCTTACTTTATTTAGCTCTCTGCTTAAATGTCACCTCTTCAGTGAGGCCTTTCTTTCCCAGCCCTTCTACAACAGCAGCCACTCGACTTCATCACCTGCTCTGCCTCGGGGCACCATCCCGAGACTTGATGTGATAGTGCAGGATGTTCCCGCAGTGCCTGTCTCCCCACTGGGATGTAGCAGGTTGTTGCTCTTCCTTATTTACCATTGCATCCCTGGCATCTAGAAATGTCAGGAACACATTAGATGCCCAATAAGTAGCTGCTCAACAAATGAATTCTTTATTCCAAGAGTGAACATGTAGACAAATTAATTACTTCATGTATTTTAAAGTAGCTATATTGACTTTCTGTGACGTTTTATCAAAATAGTAGCTATGGGCCTATGTTCCTTTTTTAAGCATACACTTTGTTCATAAATGATACATTTTTCAAGCTAAAATAATGATGGGGAGAGATGATTACAGACATTAGTGCACAAACCATGTGATGGAGGGAAGGGAAGGCCTTAGAGTGGAACCCGTTCCCCCAGGAACGTGATGAAGACAGCAAATGAAGCCTGCAATAGTGTAAACACTCCAGGAGGGTGACGACAGGGTCCAGACCAGTACGTGCCCTGACTGCGAAATGTTTCTTCCAAGCTGCATAAATAATAACTTAGCAAGAAGAAAAGCTCAATGGCTGCCGGAGAAAGAGGATAATCATAATGCAGTAGAGAGAGAATTTGGTGAAGCTTCAAACTCTGCATAGCCCAGCCAGAAATTTTTTAAAACTCCACAAGGAAGATTACATTGCAAATAAAAATTTTATGACCACTGGCTGGATGATCTTAATATCATGAATTTTCAAAGGACCCCAGGTTCCAGTTTAAGGTGACAATTTTTATTTATTCAAAAATAAAGCAATTATTTGGGTCATAAACTTAGGTGACCATAGGATTTGGGCAGGCAATGCAAATGGGGGGAGTGACCTCCAGGCTAGGCATCCAGGGGGATGAGAGCCACTCAGCTACAGCTAGCATGAGCACACTGTCTTTGTAAAACCCAGGCTTTCTGATTGGATTTCTTCATTTTTATTGCTGGCAATTAATTCGGAAACCTTTTAAGTCAAACAAATAAAATGTATTGGCAGTTACCATCAATCTGCAGTTTGTGATGTCCACTAAACCATTAAATATTAAAGCTAACTGGAAAGAGAGAAGCAATATATATAAAAGAAACATATCTACTAACTTCCTAATTATATGAACAAATTTTTACTTTTTTGGTGGTACTGGGGGTGGAACCCAGGGGCTTTTCTACCTCTGAGCTATACTCCCAGACCTATTTTATACTTTATTTGGAAACGGTCTAAGTTGCTGAGAGCCTCACTAAGTAGCTGAGGCTGGCTTCGAACCTGTGTGATCCTCCTGTCAGCCTCCCAAGCCCTGGGATTACAAGCGTGTGCCACCACGCCCAGCAATATGAACAAATTTAAAAAATAATAACAATACTTGCTACCTATAGATACCCAGGTCTTTGTCAGTTATAAATTAGTGACACTTTAAAGAACCCCAAGATATTTGAGGCATAAGATAACTACTGTGGGCTCTATAAATTGAACATTAATTATAAAATGACTTCACTTTTTCCCAGAGACTCTATTTTGAATTGACACATAATAACTGTACAGATTTATGGGATATAGTGTGATAATTAGATACATGTATACAATGCATAATCAGGGAAATTAGAATGGCCATCTCCTTAAGTATTTATCACATCTTTGTGTTTGTAGCCCACAAACTTCTCTCTTTATAAAATGTATAAGTTGTAAACTGCAGTTACCTACTGTGTTATAGAACACTAAAACTTTTCCCCTAAATAACTACTTTGGTATTCATTATCCAACCTGCCTCTATGCCCACCCCTACCATCTCCATCCTCTGGTAATCACTACTCTGCTCTCTTGGACTTTAAGATCAACTATTTTAGCTTTCATATACAAGTGAGAATATATAGTATTTATCTTTTTAAGTCCAGCTTTACTTAACATAATGCTCTTTAGTTTCATCCATGTTGCTGCAAATGACAGGAATTCATTTACTTTTATGGCTGAGTAATATTCTATTACGTACAGATGCTGCAATTTCTTCATCCACTTATCTGCCATGGACATGTCAGTTAATTCCATTTTCTGGCTATTGTGAATAGTGTTGCAATAAATAGGGGAGTGCAAGTATCCCTCTGATATTACCCACAGATCATATTCTAAAGTCTCAGTTACACTGCCTGGCTCATAGTTCATTTATCAGGTATTTGTTGAATAACGTGATTCTGATCAAAATACAAAGTACTTAAAAAAGCAAAGTAAAGGTTTGGCTGGTATATTTATTACCTACTGTATTAGCTTAACTAAGAAACAAGTGTACAAAACATAAAAAATATAACATTTGTGATTTCACTATCTGAAAGTGAAAGGGGCCATATCAAACTAAGATCTGTCTGCTTATTTAAACATAACAAGTGTCCAACAACTCACTGCAGTTATTGTTCTTCTGCACATCACACACAAAAGTATTACTAAGTGTCTCCTTTAATTTTTCAGTCATACATTGCTGAATTCTATAATCAGATTTCAATGTTACCACAGTATTGGCATATTGGGGGATCTATAAATCCATTGGTATGTGTATTAGTCTATTGTCCATTGCGCTGACAACATACCTGAGGCTGGGCAGTTCCTTAGGAAACGAGGTTTATTTACCTCACAGTTTTGGAGGCTGAAAGTCCAAGATCAGGCAGCCCGTCAATCCAGCCTCTGCTGCCAAAGGCCTCATGGGTAATGACATCAAAGGTGGAGTGCTTGTGGATAAGATCATGGACAGAGAGCTAGAGGAGACATTCTTGGAATTTTCATAACAACTCACTTCATGAGACCAGCATAGATCCCTTCTGAGGGCACTCCCTCGATGACCTAGTTATTCTGCATTAATTCCCAGATTTCAAAGGTTCTACCACCTTCCAACATCACCACATTGTAAATCAAACTTCTAATACATGAACCTTTAGAGGGGACAAACTACATTTAAACCATAGCAGTATGATTTCTTCATTAAGGCCAAGGTATATCTCACATGATTACACCCAGTAAAGCAGCCCTTGCCTCCAAGAGACCCCAGTGCTAAGAGGCTTCACCACCCTCCCTTTGCTTGGTCTTCACCCAGCTAGCTGGCCCAATGAGCCATCTCTACTTGCATTTGTGTCCTGGCTTCTACTCCTCACCGAATCTATTCTCCCACTCACCAAGCCTGGCAAAATTCAGTCATCTCTTTCTTGGCCTCTTTGCTAATCCTAAAAGCCTGATGAGATGTTATATCAGTTTGGGTCCAGTTTTAGATAACAGACACTATAGTAGCTGGTATAGGAAACATATTGTAAGCAATATTTTGTTGCCAGGCATTTGGTAGTTAATGCAAGAGCTAGAGGAAATGGAGGAATCGAGTAAGTTGCCAATAACAGCTCCCATAGCTTCTCCTGTGATCCAGAATATTCCTATTCTGATCAGTGTAGTAGAACCACCATACAGTTCAGCTATGCCACTCCTGATATCTTCCCAAGATAACTGAAATCAGAATATTATAGTGGTATACGCATATCTACATTTATAGCAATACAATTCACAATAGCCAAACCATGGAACCAGCCTAGATTTCCATCAACAGGTGAAAGGATTACAAAATTAAGCAATATACACAATTTAATTCTATTCATCAATAAAGAAGAACAAAATTATGTCATTTTTTAGGAAAATAGATGGACCTGGAGAACACTGCGCTAAGTCAGATTAGCCAGTCACAGAAAGTGAAGGGTCATATGTATTCTCTCGTATGTTGAAGCTAGGAAAAAACTGATAAACAAGTGGATCTCCAGATAAAGAAGTAAAGACCCCAGTGGAGTCATGGAGGATGTGGGGGTTAATGAACAAACACTTCTATTGACTCTGTGAACATGCACAAAATTCTCAAAATCAATCTTATTATCATGTATGGGGAAGGACAAAAAGTAAGGAGGGACCAGGGAGAAGTTAACCAAGTCTGTGTGCTAATGTTCCTATCACTCCAAACTTCATTATTATGTAAGATTACAATGTGCAAATAAAAGTATAATAAATAATAATAATATTCCAGTTGCTAAAGCAGAAACACATCCCATATCAGGGAGCTGCTAGCTGGGACCATACCTCCTCTGTCAGGATGAGGAGGAGCCAATGAGTCCAAAATTGAGGACCTCATACCTTTTCAACAACAAGCTCTCACTAGTATTCTTGATAGTAGTCATCATATTCTTCACAGTATTTACCTGTCACCTACTCTTATTCTCCTGCCGAGAAGCCTTCCATGCCTGCACCTGCTCATTGCAATCCTTTAGGCTGCCACACACAACTTCTTCACAACCCCTGCATATTTTCCTGGCCACAGAACACTTTCTGGACCCACAAACATCCCCCACTGGATTGCATCTCCTTGTCTTTAATTTGTGTTGCCCTTGTCTGGTGTAGGCTTTGTTATCTTTCTCCATCTTCTGAACTCCCATTTATTCTTCAAAACCCAGATCAAATGCCACTGTGAAAGGACACGAGGTTGACTGGACTGGCTCTTGCCTTTGCCTTCCCCTTTACTCTCAGAGTATCTGGCTCTTATGAGAATTCTGGACTCCAAGAATGTACTCATAAGTATGACTTCATTTTACTATGATTGGGAATGATGACTGATACTTCTTAAAACTCCAAGTTCTTGGACTAATCCATGAAAATCTACACCTTATAAATGATTAGAGTGGAAAGCAGGCTTGGCAGCTCTATCCAGGGTAAAAAAATCCAAATTCCTAAATATACCAAGGCAATTTCTCAGGCACATATTTCTTAAAATTCAGTAAACCTTCAGAATATGCAAATGGCAATAAAACTTCCCTTCAGCACATGAGAGTGACAGTTACAAGAAAATGACATGAAATGGCTCCCTAAGGAACCCTCTAAAGATAGTATCAGATGCTCGGGTTATCACTGTGAAGAGCGCTGCCTAAGTCATAATTTTTTCATGGCAAAGATGGCACAGTTATGGGTGTATTTTTATTATCATCTCTGCCTTCAGAACTTTATTTGGCTGATTCTTGAATACAGAAAAATATTGATTACAAATGATAAGTACAATGACATCAGAAGACTCGTGATTTTTAAGCAGACCCACGTGAAAATGTACATCTACGGCTCATGGGATCCACCTTCTCCAGGTTAGTAATGGAGATGCTCTTTCTAGTTTCTGGGTATAAATTTCTTGTGATTTTCCTGCAAGAGCATCTTCCCCAGCCCAGTACCTGAACACAGTGTGAGATTCTTGCTCATGTTCCAGACAGTGTTAGAGTTTGTCCAATGTGGGGACCAATCAGAGCTTTTGGAGTCACGGAGAACCATGAGACAGAAGGAAGAAGTACTCCCACAAAATGAACATTCTTGGAGCACTCTGGGACACAAGATACTGCAGGGAAACTAGTCATGCACATTGGTGTGTGTGTGTGTGTGTGTGTGTGTGTGTGTGTGTGTGTGTGTTACTGGATATTGAACCCAGGAACATCCTACCTTTGAACTATAACCCCAGCCCTATTCTTTATTCTTTACTTTTGAAACAGGGTCTCACTAAATTGCAGAGGGCCTCACTAAGTAGCTGAGACTGACCACAAACCTGCAATCCTCCTGTCTCAGCCTCCCAAGTACTGGGATTACAAGCATGTGCCACCAGAAAAACTCTAGGTCACATTAAGGCCCAGGCAAAGCCCACTGCCAACTCTGTAGGGCGGAAAAACATTTATCATCTCCAGTAAAATAATTTCCACTTTCTGGCTCCTGCATGTATTCCACTAGTCAATTGTCAGCACAGAGCCCGGAACTCATATGCTCTGTGGCTTTCACTGTGACAACCGCATTTCCCAGCCTGTGGGTACAAGCAAGACAACATTTGTAATTGTCTTGTTGGCTCAGGGTAAAACAAATACACATTTAGATCACGAGAGATAAACACTTCCCCTGAATTAATCACAAACGGGAGGCCAGGAAACATATTTCTATCGGGGAAATTGAATCTTAGAGTGGCAAACCCACCTACAAAGGAAACACAGCTCTTGAAGTAGAAGGAAATTTTAGAATATTAACAGTATTCCTGAAGTGGGGGCTCTCATTTTAAAGCAAACAGAGAAGTCTGAAGGTGAGTGTTGGTCTCAGAAGCCATGTTCCTGGAAATCTCCCATCTCAGACGCTGAGAGCACATGATGAGAGACATGGTAAAATTCATTTTGGGCACAGAGAGCAGAGCCACGGTCTGGAGTGCAGCGCGCGCCCCAAGCTCACGCCTTCCCCTGCCCGCTTGCCGAGCAGCCAGCACCAGCACGCGCCCCTCATGGCCAGGTGGAATGCCTACATCGACAACCTCATGGCAGACGGGACCTGTCAGGATGCAGCCATCGTGGGCTACAAGGACTCGCCCTCTGTCTGGACCCCTGTCCCCGGGAAAACCTTTGTCAATATCACGCCAGTTGAGGTTGGTGTCCTGGTTGGTAAAGACTAGTCAAGTTTTTTTGTAAATAGGCTGACACTCGGGGGCCAGAAATGTTCTGTGATCCGGGACTCACTGCTGCAGGATGGGGAATTTACCATGGATCTACGTACCAAGAGCACCAGGAGCACCAGCAGAGCCCCCACCTTTAACATCACTGTTACCATGACTGCCAAGATGCTAGTCCTGCTGATGGGTAAAGGTGTCCACGGTGGTTTGATCAACAAGAAATGTTATAAAATGGCCAGCCACCTGCAGCGTGCCCAGTACTGACCTCGTCTGTCCCATACCTCCACCACTCCCCACAGCTTTTTCACCCCCTCCTTCCCATACATACACACATATACCATTTTTATTTGGGGGGCCATTACCCCATATCCCTTATTGCTGCCAAAACCACATGGGCTGGGGCTGGGGCTGGATGGACCGATACCTCCCCCTTACCCATACCCCTCCTGTGTGTGGTTGGAAAACTTGTTTTTTGTTTTGTTTTTTTCTGAATAAAAAAGATTCTACTAACAAAAAAAATTCATTTTGGAACATAATTCTTACAAGCTCACTGTGTGCTTATTAGCACACAGACCAGGAGACCAGCTTCCATGTCTTGTTGGCAGGAGAGATAAGCAGGTACCCTGTTGGGTAAAGAAGCCCCTCGCCACAGAATCCTAAGCAGATTTTTTTCCCTTTCTTCTAATACAAATGTTCTTCTAGAACATACCCATTGTTCTGCTCAGAGAAGAAATGGGATAAATTAGGGTATGTTTGGTGGAGACAGAAGGAGAGAAAAAACAGATTTTATAACAAGACAGACTATAAACAGAATTACAATGTAATCCCAGCACTGGAACCTGAGAGTGTTAGTGGGCAGAACCATCCTTTGTGACGCTAACTCACTGTTAGTGGGACCAGTACATCAAGAGAATCCTGAAAAGTAGACAGTCCTGTGCTTCCATGTGGAGTCATATTGTCTAAGTATGCTGAGTCTTCCCAGAGGTGATCAGGAAGGAATCCTTTAACAAAAATGTAATCAGGAACCTCTGCATAAGATGGTCTCTAGGGAAAACATTCCCTGTCCTTTGCCTTTTTACTATTTTTTTAACCCAGGGATATTCTGCCTGAGCTGTATGCCCTGCCCTATTTTTTATTTTGAAATAGGGTCTGGGTTGTGAAATGTCTCACTAAAGTGCTGAGGCTAGCCTTGAACTTGTGATTATCCTGTCTCAGCCCCCCAAGTACTAGGATTATAGGAAAAGACTGAGAACTTTACTGGGAAGTCATGTAGAAACCAGTTAGAAGGGTAAGGAAGGCAGGCCTGGAAGAAGCAGAGCTCGATGATGAAGAGGCTTTGCCCATCTCCACAGTGAGCTGCCCAGCTGGTGGCCCTTCAGAGATGTCCACAGTAGGTCTCAGAAGTGTTGTCTTTATCCAGTGGGGTTGGCACGTTGGGCAGCTTCTGGGAGGGAACTCAGCTGTGAGCCATGAGGAGCCAGTGTGCTCTGGCAGCTGGGGTGAGTGAGCCAGTCCAAAAGGGCAGAGCCAGGGGACCCACTGCTACTCCACCTGCCTCGCCTCCCTTCCCACAGCCCTACATCCTTCCACTCCTTTGTTCTCCTTCCCCCAGGAAAAGTGCTTCTGCTTCTTCCCTTTAGTCTATGGGGCCAGTCTATAGTAATTCCATTCCATCTGGATTCACTAGGTGGGGAGGCTGTCTAAAAACAATCAGTCCTTCACACTAACAACAGGCACTTTCCCTTAGCAAATCTGCAGCACATTTGCAAAAGAAAAAAAATCTCCTTTATATCTAAAGTTCACGGTACCAAATGACTTCCACATAATGCCTTAGTCTTGTGTTGTGGCCCCCAAATCCGAATTTTGATCTGAAAGTCTGTACCTGTCTTCTACCATATAACATGTAACTAGGTCCTTCCCTTGGATTGTCCTAACTGTATATGTCATGGCTGTAGTTGAAGAAAAATAGGTGTAAAACAGTAACCTTAATTGATTAGAAATATGAAAAGTAATAGTATTTTATAAGAGCTCTCACCTATTAAGCATATGCTTGGCACTACTGCTAGATAACTCAAATACAAGTGTCATTTAATATTTACAACAACCATATAGGATAAATATATTATTCCTATTTATAAGTAAAAAAAAGAAAAACAGAAAGTAGCAGGGTGTGGTGGTGTATACCTATAGCCCCAGTACTTGGGGCACTGAGGCAGAAAGATCACAGGTTCAAGGCCAGTGCATGGGAATTTCACAAGACTGTTTAAAAAAATTTAAGGGCTAAGGTTGTAGTTTCATGGCATAACACCAGTGGAAAAGAAAGATAGATAGATAGATAGATAGATAGATAGAAAGAAAGAAAAAAAGAAAAGGAGGGAGGAAGGGAGGGAGGGAGGGAGGGAAAGGCAGGCTTAAAAATGCAGTGAATTTGCCTCTGATCACACAGGTAGGAAGTGTTAAAGGCTGGATGCAGTAGAGATGGCTAGTTGTCACTAAAATTTATACTATGTTGAATCATCCCTTTAAAGAAGCTGCCCAGACAGAGACCACATGCCCTGTCCAAGGCAGGGTTGAAGGCGAGTTCTCGTTGAACAAATGTGAGCAGAGTGATTTGTGCCACTTGTACATTCTTCATGCTCTTTTGTCTGTCTGTACATCTATCAGAAGGAATGAGAACAAGACCTGAGTCACCAAGTAAATGAAAGCTACCACTGACCACTAATATCACAGTAGACTATTTAATGAGGGATAACCTCACCTTGTTGCACTAAGTCTCTGAAATGTAGGGCTTACTTTTTCTAGCAGCAAACATTATCCCCATTGGTACACAGGATGAAACCTTGACTTCCGTTTGTATTATCATTTATTCATTCAACTCAACATCAGTAACCTCAACAAGTTAAATATATACTCAGCATTGGAGTTGTAAAGATGCATATACCATAGTCTCTTCATTTTAGGAGCTCATGGTGCAGTGAAGGGGAGAGATTATTCCTAAAATGATGGGAGCATTAAGAAGGAATGGTTGGCTTGGCCTGGGTCTTGGCCTCATTTATAGGTTTTTACCTGAAGATACTAACATTCATGTAGAAAACTCATTCTTACTTATTTTATGAACCTATTACATTAATATAAATTCTTCCCATGAAAATTTTCTGATAAATATAGAGGCTTAGAAGAAAAAAATGCATGAAATGAACTCTGAAGAGGGGCCTGGTTAAAATTTAAAGCCAATGTATTGCTAGGCATACTGGTACATACCTGTAATCCTAGTACTTGGGAGGCTGGGATAGAAGAATCACAAGTTTGAGTCCAGCTTCAGAAATTTAGGGAAGCCCTCAGCAACTTAGCAAGATCCCGTTTCAAAATAAAAAATAAAAAGAGCTAGAGGTGTGTCACAGAGGTAGGATATCCCTGAGCCCAATTCCCAGTACCAAAAAATAATAATAAAGTCAATGTATTCAGTAATTACTAGTAACTCTCCTACAAATTTTTTTTTTAATACCTGGTACTTTTTTTTCTGCCTTCAAACACTGGTTGGTAAAATAAGTAGATCAAGAAATATAAAAGTATAAGCAAAAGCAATTGTTTTTCTTTCTCACAAAAATTCAATTCTTGTGCAAAAGAAAAAGCCAAACAGAATAAAAGAGAAGCAGGAAAGTGTGAGTCCTCCGTGTATGTCTCCTGCAGTCCCTCCACCATTCCACCATTCCCCACACCCTGAGCTGGCCCAGCATATTCCCATCCCTGTTCAAATCTTGTTTCCACTGGTAGAAAAGCTTCTTCCTGCCCTCTTACATCTCTTTCCTTTCTCTATCCCTCCCCACCTCTACTCACATCCCCTCCATTCTCCCAGTCTTCTAGCGTATGCCTTCTCTCTGGCTATTTTTTTTAATGAACTCTTACTAATAATTAAGAACTTAATCATTGCCTTCAGCATTTTGTTTACATTTATATCTTCCAGTGTGACAGCAAACTCCTTAAAGATAAATAAATAAATAAATAACCTGACTTCTTTCTCCACTTACCTGGAAAGTTACTTAGCACACATACAATGAGTGAGCAACTGACCCTTTCTGGATGATCTTAGGGGCCCCGTGACTAGAGGCTTCCAGACACATGGGGCGACTGTCTCCAGCAAGCTCTAGCAGCATGGTGCCTGTTGTGGTTTGGATCTGGAATGCCCCCCACAACCCCTGACAGCTCCTGTGTCAAAGGAGGAGCAAGGTTCAGAGGCGGGGCCTTTAGGCAATGATTGGATTGTGAGGGCTGTAGTTTTGTCAAAGGATTAATCCATTTGATGGATTCATTCATAATTTGGACTGGTGGGTGGTGACCGTGGGCAGGTGGGACATGGCTGGAGGAAGCCTGGCTTTGGGCAGTATCTCCATCCCTTGTTTCCTCCTGTCTTTCTCGCTGTCTCCTGGCTGCCATGAAATGTGCAGCTTTTCTTCACCACGCTCTTCCGCCATGACGTTCTGTCCTGGAGCCTGCTCACCATGGACTGACTCCCAGACACCAGGAACCAAAATACACATTTTATCTGCTAAGATGTTTTTATTGGGTATTTTGGTCACAATGACCAAAAGTAAACACAGGGCAAGAAGCAGTTCAGGACTACGAGCTAGGCAACCATAGTTCTACTTCCATTTCAAATGTTGCATGACCTTGGGTATAGCACACACATAAGCATTTCCGAGCCTCAGCTTCCTCGTCTTTAAGGAGGGAACATTATTATATTCTTCTTATAATTAAAGCAGGCTACGTAGAAGAAAACCCTTCAGGAACTTGATTTTAAGGGATTTTCTTCTGTACTAAATTAATGAGTAATAGAACTCAGTTATTCCTCTCCAAAGTAATTTCAGTATGCTTTCCAATAAGGAAGAAGAAAGGATTCCATCTCAGAACAAAACAACACTCCTCTCTAGATCCAGGCTTCTCACAAAATCAAGTGACTAAATAAATGAAAGATACGATGCAGTTAACTCTGTGCCCTTTGCTTTTGTAACCTAGTTCTGCAAACTGCTGAAAAGGCACTTCTCTCCAAATGGAACCAGGAGGGCAATGGCGGATTGTCTGGTCACAAGCCCAAGCTATGAACAATATGGAGAGGTGTCTCCTGTCACTGCACTGCTCATTAATTGTCCCATATAAAGCTAGTCATGGGGGAAAATGTGCTCTTCCAAGATGCAGCAAGACTACAAGCAGGTTAGAGGGAGCCCAGCAGCGGGCTCTCCTGCTGTTCTGTCAAGCAGCTCCAGGCCTCACTGGGGGCCCAGGGCTCCCTGGGAGAGCTTTATTATTCTGTCAGCTGTGACTCCCCCTCCTCTCATTAATGCATGTCCTGGGGTCTTCTCTTCAGAAGCTGAGGCAGCGCTCTTCAAGACGGCTCTCCTAATTGATGGAGGAGCTCTGGGAGGTGCACATTCAAGCAGAAGCAAATGTTTACACAGTTCCTTCCCTAGCCCCCTCTCCTCAGCAGTGTTCATAAGACCCCTGGGGCACAGTTTCCTGGAATGTGCTGCTGCCTTCTTTTTTTTTTTCTTTTTTTTTTTTTTTACTCCACATCTCTGTGGACTCTTCATCACTTTCAAGTGGGTTAGTAGCAGAGGCTGCTCCTGGGTCAAACCATCAGGGATTGAACCCTGGTCCTGTGTAAATGTGGGTAAACCACTTCATTTACTGCTTCCTAACCTGTGAAATAGAAGTAACAGTGTCTTCCACATAGGATTATTATGAGATTAAATGGCATGATGTGTGTACAGCTATTCCAAGCACAGAACCGGCCTGTAGGAAGCTCTCAGTATCAATTATCACTGACTGTCCTCTGACCACCTGCAAAATGATTCCTCTTTGTATCAATTCTCCAAAACCACTGTCTCTCAGAAAAGATGTTAGCATCCTTTTCCAATCCTAAGCTGGCCATTTTACTATTTTCTAAACCTTCCTCCCTTCCTTCCTTTCTTCTTTACTTTTTGTGGTACTATGGATTGAATCCAGGGGCACTCTGCCCCAGCCCTTTTTATTTTTGTTTTGAGACAGGATCTCACTAAATTACCCAGGCTGGTCTTGAACTTGTGATCTTCCTGCTTCAGCCCCCTGAATAGATGGAATTACAGGTATGTGCTACCATACCAGGCTAATCCTGTTTCTCTAACCATAATGAATCATTTTGAATGATACCTGAATTCCAATTGCTTTTCTCACAAGTCAGGATGTACTTGGGGCTTTATTTAAACATGCAGAGTACTAGAGACCACCTGGAAAGTTCACAACTACTTCCTATTGTGTTCTAATCTTGATGTGATTAGATGTTATAAATTTGTACGAAAAGAAGGGAAGAAGTCCCCATTCTACCAATGATAGGAGAGAAATTCTGTGATACGATTTTCAGCCATAATCAATTATTTCCCTACACTCATAAACTTAAGGAAAAGGTATGTTTTCACAAGGTCATTGTATCAGCTTCTAACAGATGGAAAATTAAGAGAAAAAATTATTTCCATACAGCAACTTCTTTAGCCATTCCCAATTATTATCCAGTAAAATTAAGATCATGATTACTGGGTTTCTAATTTTAAGTTAATAGATATTTCTAATCTAGCTCACCTTAAAAATAACCCTAATCATCAAAGAAATAAGAATCAGAAATAGAATTCCACCTCTGATCAGACTAGGAGACATTTTTTAAAATTTTTTATTTTATTTTTATTGGTGCATTGTAATCATACATCACATTGGAATACAAGACTTGAGAGGATATACAAGCACACATCATCCAATTAGCCCTCATCCAATCCCCATCCCATTCCCTCCCTGTCCCTCGACCCCATGCTTCATTGGTGATTATCTTTGATACATTTGTTTACGTACCTCCTGAGTTTTAAAGAGGTTCCATCCTCCCCCATCCCATACCCTCTGATTGGTCACCTTAGTTGCTTCGCTATAGGGCCCTTTCTATAACTCGACCTCCTCTTGTTACCCCTTTCCTCCTTGTTTTTGCTAATTAGGGGAAGCATCTGGTTTTTATTTTCTGTGCTATTTCTCTGTGCATGCTGCATTGCAAGTTCCAATACCACTCTTGACGGCCCCAGTAGTGGCCTGGCCACCCGGAGGACTCTGATCCCAACCTCTCTGGTTCCAGCACCGGCCTTGCCTCAAGGGAGGCCCCAGTTCTGGCCTCGCTGACCCCTGCACCAGCCTAGCCCCTCAGCTGGCTCCAATCCATTCTCAGAGGCCCCAGCACCGCCCTTGCCTCAAGGCAGGCTCCATTCCCAGCCTCGCTGACCCTGGCACCGGCCTAATCCCTCAACAGGCTCCTATCCTGGCTTCAGAGGCCCCAGCTCCGGCCTTGCCTCAAGGCAGGCTCTGATCCTGGCCTCACTGGTCCCGGCACCGGCCTTACCCCTCAGTGGGCTCCAATCCAGGCCTCAGAGGCCCCAGCACCAGCCTTGCCTCATAGCAGGCTCCGATGCCAGCCTCGCTGGCCCCATCACCAGCCTAACCCCTTGTCAGGCTTCGATCCCGGCCTCAGAGGCCCCAGCACCAGCCTTGCCTCACAGCAGGCTCCCATCTCAGCCTCTCTGGCCCCGGCACCAGCCTAACCCCTCAGCAGGCTCTGATCCTGGCCTCGAAGGCCTAGGAGACAATTTTAATTCAGAACTAAATCACATGATGGAAATAGCAATAGAGAAGAGGGAGAGACTGAACACATGTACAAGCACTTAGTTCACAAAGGAAGATGCGGATGTGAAGTGAATTGGATATGTCCATAGGATCCTGACAAAGGAGGAGCATGAGTACCTCCAGAAATAGAGTGTGGATGAATGTGATCATTCTTTCCTCACCCCTGGGTCCTTGTGAGGATCCAGACATGGAGAAGAGGGTAGAGACAATGAAGACAAAAAGATTAAGTGAAAGTCTGCAGTCTAAACAGAGAGAACTCCCAGATTATCAAAGGATATATCTCTAGGAAAACCAAACCACCCCACATCAGAAATACAACAGATTCTGACATGTGAGGGTCTCTGATGGAAAAGGAGTACCATTCTATAGTCCCTACAGTGAAACCCATCAATTGAAAGTCGTGAAGAGATGCAGAACTTTCAATCAGCTTCCAAAAGTTCTGCTCTTAAATCTGAATGGAGAGCCAAGAAATGTAGGCATCTGGGAAAAGTATGCAAGACTAAAGTGAGAAAATAAATGTATAGTTGAAAAGATATAACAAACTCAGAAGAAACAGACACAATACAGGAAGAGAAGAAAACGTCAAAGACACCCTAACTGATGGTTTCCGGAGTTCTAAAACATTTCTCCACAACATGCTTGAGGATGTGTCACACAAATGGCAGATGTCTGCTCTTCTCTCGCAAAGGAGCTATACTAATATTTCTACTGGGATATTAAAAAAGGGGGTAGCCGGGCGTGGTGGCACACACTTGCAATCCCCTCGCTTGGGAGGCAGAGACAGGAGGATGGCGCAGGTTCGAAGCCAGACGCACACGCTGGCTTAGGAGACCCTGTTTCCAAATAAAATTGTAAAAATAGGTCTGCGAGTGTAACCCGGAGGTAGAAGGGCTTCCAGGAACCCCAGTACCACCAAAAATAACAATAAAAAAAATAAAAAATAAAAAATGGGGGTAGCTTAATAATTATTATTTTTAAATTGTATATATGAAATAAAAACATGATGCTATAAAAATAAACATTAAAAACAAGAAAGTTTACATACTAAAATGATACTACAATTTAAAAATAAGTCGTATAAGAGCACCAAGATTAGGACAAGAAATTCACTTAAAATAGGACAAATTGATAAAGAGATGGAAAATAGGAGAGAAAGCTTAGGGTAGAGGTTCAATCCAACCAACCAGAGTGCCAGAAAGAGAAAACAGAAAAATCATTGATGAAGAAAGTCTCAAGACATAAACCAAGAAAAATTTACAGAAATGAAAGACATTCATTTCTTGCTTAAAAATTGGCAAAATGAATGAAAAAGTAACCGATATTGAGGGTAGCATTATGAGCTTTGAGAATATTAGATAAAGATCTCCAGCTAGCACAAAGATTTAAGCAAGGACAAAAGGTGACGAATCAGGAATTAGAAAGCACCCATCATCTCAAAAGTAACATTAGATAGAAGTTAATGTAGTCATATTTTCAAAATTCTAAGAGAAAATTACTTATAAGCAAGGACTTAGCCACATTATCCATCAAGTATAAAGATTATAATCAAATAGGTGAATTTGCAGAAAATTTACCTCCCATGATTTTTCAGGAAGCTACATGAGGGTGAATACCTAAACTAAGAAAGAAAATAACATGGAATCTGGACGCGAGAAAGAGAAGCAGACTGAAGTAGGCAAAGACCAATTCCTTGACAGGCCCAGGAAGCAACCAGTAGAGAGAAGAACAGAGTAACTGCAGGCAACAGAAGATGTTGCAGAAGAATGGATATTGTAGATGACTGAGGAAGTTGACTATGAGAAAAATTGTAAGAAAGCCATTTTATAAAGATGTTTGGAAGGCATGGGAAGTGACAGGCAGTTATTAATTCCAGGAAAAATAAAAAGCTATAATAGAAAGCCAATGCATTTACTTGATTATGTCTTTATTATGAATATTATGAATATGAAGTTGTGCATGGTGGTGCACACTTGTAATCGCAGTACTTGCAAGGCTGAGACAGGAAGTTATAGGTTTAAGGCCACCTTCAGCAAGTTAGCAAAGGCCTCAGCAATTTAGTGAGACCCTATTTTAAAATAAAATAGGACTGGAGGTGAGCTCAAAGATAGAATGCCCCTGAGTTTGATCCCCAGTATCACAAAAATAGAAACAAAATATGAATATGGATTTAACAAAAATTATGAAATAATTATATTAAAAGGATTCAAGAGGTGAGAAGATAGAAAACTAAAAATCCTAACTTCACAAAATATGAAGTCATAGAACAAGAAAAAATTATAAGCAATTCATTGTCATTGGAAATTACTTTACATTGACCAGGTGGTAAGTATTATTTTCTTAAATACATATTTAGTACTTTCTGACTTTTAAAACCTTGTACATGCATCTATGTGACAAATAAAAGAATTTAAGTAAAAAATAATTGGTTGAAATTATAGTTCAGATATCCCTGTATTTTTCTACTACTTAAATACTTTTAATACACTGGGGAAAATTTAAAAAACCTTTCCTTTAATGAAACTAAGAAATGGACTTGTACTAAACTTATTTGATTTAAAAAAAAACCTTGGTTATAGGTATTAATTCTTCCCTTTCATCTATTCTGACTGCCCACAAATTACCAAAGCACAAAGCTCTTTACAAAGCCATGTTTCTTTTTCAAATCATTATTACCTACTCATAACTGTAGGTGTTTCAAAGTGACTCAGAACTCTGTAAATGTCTTTATGACAGATGATCGTAATAAACACGTAGAAAACCTCCCTCTTCTTACTCCATTCCCCATTGCTAAATCAGGAAAGAAGTGTCAACATTTGTCCGGAACAATCTGCCATAGGAGCCTAAGACTTTCTGAGTGATATTTATTTTAATTAGGCTATCATTAATTAGGATTAATCATAAACTCTAAGGACTGAAATAAATAAACAAATACTGGGAGCTAACAATTTGCAAGGTGTCAGGACTAATAAGAAATAAGAGAAAATTCTCCCCAGAATTTATTAGAGAGACAAGAAAAAGGGAAGGTTAAAAGTGAGGTTCTAAAGCTCTTTTTTCCTCAACATGCCTAAGTGATAGGAAACTACAGGACTCGCAGGCTCCTGGGTCACCCTTTTTTTTAAGGGGCATATTAACATCTCTATTAGTGGTGGGAGAGAGGTGAATAGCAGATTAACTCTCATAGGCCCTGTGCCTGCTGCCCCTGTGCTCTCTGCTCTCCTGTCCTCTCCACTTTGCAACTCTCATTCCACTGAGGAGACTGGGATAGGGACCCAATTAAGAAAAAGAATAAAGAGAGGAAGAAGAGGAGGAGGAAAAGGGAGGGAAAGGAGGAGGGAGGAGGAAGGAGGAGAGAGGATGCGGGAAGAGGCTAGCATCTTAAGGAGAGCTCACAGCCATGTGGAAATAGATACTTTGCAACTTGTTTCCAGCACTTTGGTTCCACAACTTGTGTTGAATTTCCAAAGGTTACATGAGATTATGGAATGATTTCAGAAAGAAGAACTGTGGTGTCCAGGAGACAAAGTCTGACCACTTCCCATTCCCAGCACTCCCATTTTCCATTTCCAGCCCCATTCGAATAGGGACTCAGCACATGGTCACCCTGTCTCTCTCCCTCACCCGTCCTGTATCTGCTTCCAAAATATATTTATTTGAATGTTTTTATTAATTATCAAAATAGTAATAGTAACAAATAATAGCCAATATTTATTGGACTCTTTTACCACCATGTCATTTCATCATTTGAGATTCTGTCCATAATATTAGATGTCTGAAAAATATAGACATAAGAAAGGATTTTAGACTCTTCCATAGATTTGTGCTCTAGCCTAAGATAAGACATATGCAATTTTATATGGCTTTTCATTTTTTCCCCTGGGAAACAAAAAGAAAATCCCTAAACCACTCCTTCCCATCAGATCTCTTCTTGTTCCTCTATCCTCAATGCTTCAATTAGACCAGCTCTGACTTTATTATATTATGTCACCTTCTACTCTAAAATTTTACTAGACACATTTTTAAATGGTGGGTGAAGATGCATCCAACTCCAGCTTGGGTTGCTCTGGCACAGACTCTGAGAGCCTTAGTCCCACACATTCACATCCCCATTCTCTGTTTCCAGTACGCTGACTACACAGTTCATACATATATCCATGATAGAAATGTCTGTCTGATCCAGATTCCTTAGAATATATCAAAGGGTCTTTTCCATTTGTTGTAAATCAACCTCTCTTCATACATTCTCCCCCTCTTAAGTTCTCTTCATCCCACCCAATGACACACATTTTTTTTTTTTTTTTTGGTGGTACTGGGGTTCCTGGAAGCCCTTCTATCTCCGGGCTACACTCCCAGACCTATTTTTACATTTTTATTTGGAAACAGGGTCTCCTAAGCCAGCGTGCGGCTAGCTTCGAACCTGCGCGATCCTCCTGTCTCTGCCTCCCAAGCGCGGGGATTACAAGCGTGCGCCACCACGCCCGGCGTAATGACACACATTTTGCTTCAGTCTCTAAAGCTCCTGCCATTCTCCAGTCATGCTAAGGCCTTTCTTGTGTCTACACCTTTGCAAAATGATACAGCTTTCCCTCCCCTGCGTGTCTTTTATCAGCCAATGGCTACTTTCAAAATGCATGTTTAAATAGTCAACTCAAATATCCTTTCTGAAGCTTTTTTAGACTTTTCCTGGCAGGATTGATCACTCTCAATAATCACGCTGAATGTAAATGGCCTCAATTCCCCAATAAAAGACATAAAGTGGCAAAATGGATTAAAAAAAAGAATCCATCCATCTGCTGCTTACAAGAAACACACTTTACAAGTAAAGATAGTAACAAACTCAAGGTAAAGGACCGGAGCAAGCTGTGCAATTCACCATTGCCAAAGTATGGAAACAAACAGCCAAGATGTCCATCAACAGATGAATGGATTACAAAATGGTGGGATATGCACACAATGGAATTTTACTCAGCCATAAAGAAAAATACAATTATGTCATTTACAGGAAAATGGATGGAACTGGAGGACATTATGCTAGGTGAGATTAGTCAGTCACAAAAAGTAAGAAATCAGATGCTTTCCCTAATATGTGAAAGATAGGGAGAAATGGGTAACAGGAGGAACTCTAGATGAAGAAGGAAATCCTATAGAGAAGCAAATAAGGTGACCTAAACGAGGGAATGGAAGGGTGAAGAGGGAAACTCTCTAAAGCACATGACGTACTTAAACATATCAAAATCAAGCCAAAACTAACATATCAAAAACTAAGCCAAGCATGGGAAGGAGGGATGGGGAGGGAATGAGATGGGGATTGGGTATGGGCTAATTGGATAATGTGTGCATGTATGTCTACACAAATCTTTTATCCCATTAAGATGTATGACTAGTAACATATTATAGAAATGATCTCTGAAAGTATAGCCTTAACTGAATAGACACTTCACAAAAGAAGAGATACAAATGGCCAATGGATACATGAAAAGATGTTCTACATCATTAGCCACCAAGGAGATGCAAATCAAAACTACGCTGGGATTCTATCTATCCCCAATCAGAGTGGCAAATATAAAGAAATCAAGGCAAGGATGTGGGGAAAGAGGAACTCTTTTACATTGTTGGTGGGAGTGCAAACTAGTCTAGCTGCTAGTCTAGTGTGGAAATTTCTTAGAAAACTGGGAATAGATCCACCGTATGATCCAGCTCTACCACTCCAGGGTATTTTTCCAAACAGATTGAAATCAGAGAACTGTAGTAACATATGCATACATATGTTCATAGCAAGCACAATTTGTAATAGCCAAAATATGGAACCAAGCCAGATCTCCATCAACAGATAAATGGATTGCAAAATTATGGGAAACACACACAATGGAATTCTATCAGCTATAAAGAAGAACAAAATCATGGCATTCGCAAGAAGATGGAAAGATCTGGAGAACGTTATGTTAAGTGAGACCAGCCAAGCACAGAAAGAGAAAGGACATATGTTTTCTCTAATATGCCCAAACTAGAGAGTACTGGAGATACCAGAGGGACTCCAGATAATGAAGAGGAAATCTCAGCAAAGCTATAATGGAAGGATAGGAGACGAAGAAGGCTAAGGTTGATTAATGGAGGAGCTACATCCGAATATCTGTAAAAGTATGAATATAGCATGGTTAACCTGGACACTCATTGTTGGGAGAGGAGAAGGGGAACTGGGGTTGGGGGGAGAGGGCACCAAGCACAGTCTAAATGTATACCAGTTTCAACATGTTCCACTTATAAATAAAAGTAAAGAAATATATAAATAAATAGATAGATAGAATCAGAAAAAAAAAAAAGATCTGTAATAATTGTAGCAGACACATCTGTTGTCCCAGATGTTATTCTCTTGGGCTAACTTCTGATTCCAGCCATATCTGGGTAGATATTTGTGTGAATTAGATTTACTTTTTGGTGACCACTTCTCTTCTGGAGAAGATCTAACAAAGGTTGTATGATCCTGGGATCCACTAATCCTACCATGTATCTCATCACTCAGAGGTACTCAGCCTGATAGAATTTGAGAATGGTCTCCAAATGACACAGTTGCTTCATTTGAACTTCTTGCTTCCATGCTTTAAATTTTGCTAAAATAGAGCTCACGTTCTCAAGCCAATACTTCTCTTATGAAGCTATGACTATGCCTGACCAGCCCGGCTCTTCATGCCAGTGGACCACAGGCAAAGACAGAGTGTGTGTATCCTGGCAGGATTAACGAGCTATGGTAGTCCTGGGGAAACAGGGCACCTGCAATACAAATGGAAAAAAAAAGTGGACTAAGTCCAGATCAGGGTTCTCCCTGGGCCATCTCTTGCTGCTTGTGACCCAGTGGTCACAGGCACTAGAAGCAAGTATATCAGTTCATTGTCAGATGCCTCAGGGATGTGTCACCCACTGACTCTGCCTCCTCCAGCTAAAGTTGAAGAAGTCGGAATTAGTGGGGGAGGTTGAACATCTCTTGTGGCCTAAAAATCAGCTGTAACAATGGGAACTACAGCTTGTTACTCTTCTGATAAATCTCTTAGCGGCAGGGATCAGCCTGCTCTTAAAGAATCAGTGACAAAGGCGGGTGTGGTGATTCACGTCTATAAACCCAGTACTTAGGAGGCTAAGACAGGAGGATTGAAGGTTCAAGAACAGCCTCAACAAGTAGTAAGACTCTCATCAACCTAGCAAGACCCTGTTTCAAATTAAATTAAAATAGGGCTTGGGATATCACTTGGAGATAACATATTCCTGGGTTAAAGCCCCAGTAATCCCCTCTCACACACACAAGGTGGAGTTAACAAAGAGCATTCATGGATATGAGCAGTGCCAGGAACATAGTATGGCAGACAAGGACTTTTTTGTGCTGGGATGAACAGTGCCACGCAGGCCTTGACTTGATTCCTGCTGGGAGAACCAGCGAGCACCCAAGGGGACTCAAGGACACAGCACAGTCCCCAAGGCCACACTCCAGGGGCCCCGACTTCTCTAGCCACACCCACCAGCCTAGGTTACCACCCAGTAAATCTATTATAATAAGATTACAACCCTCATGGCTTAGCTGTCAACCCTGAGCCCTTCAGGAAACATTCTATATCTGACCATAATAATACTTGAAAGAACAATGATTCCCCAGCATTTTATTTCCTTCAAAGCACACTTATGAGTGATGGTGAAGGCAGTTAGGCAGTTATTATGAACTCCCCGTCTTTTTCTTTTTTTACAGAGAAGAAACCTGAGGCTTGAATAGGTTATATGGTTTGGCCAGTGCCAGGGGTTTTGTTTGCCAGTGGTGAAGACAGGTTTCCATATGTCTTCATATCTGATGGTAGATACCGTAACTACCCCATAGATCTCTCCTTTGTTAGGCCAGTTTGTCCACCTCCCAGTGGCTGTATGTGTTGCTGCAAGAGCTCACAGCTGCACCTTTTTTTTTATTGGTCCATTCCCCACTTCCCACCCACTCCCCCCTCCCTCCTTCTCATGTTTGGCTTAGTGATTGACTTTGATATGTTTATGAATGTACAGCCCTTTCTCCACAGAATTTCCCTCGGTGGACACAAATGCGTAAGAGAGCTATGTGTATCTGCCTCTGGGGCTGCAGATAGTGAAGAACTGACTAACACAGAGGTACAAAGCCTGGACACCTTGACTCTAGGCAGGACTTCTCTGTGGTGCTATTCAAATGGCAGAGTTTCCCAAGTGGTCAAGCTGGGGCTGGACTTAACTGAAACACACTTTGGAATATCCTGGTTCTGTTCCCCATCCTGTCCTATTCTCACTCCTCATGAGTCTTCCCTTAACAAACCACTTATACATGCTGCCTCGAATGCTAGAAAAATCTGTACTTTCTTATTCCTTGTCCAGTGCTTTCCCCACTGCAGAATGCTGCACAGCTAAAGAAATGTGGAGCTGGCTATGGTGGTGCATGCTTGTAATCCCAACATTTGGGAGGCTGAGACAGAAAGATGTGGTTCTGCTTAGTGACCAGCCTCAGCTACTTAGTGAGGCCCTTTGCAACTGTTTCAAAATAAAGAATGATTTGGCCAGGCCTGGTAGCACTCGCTTGTAATCCCAGTGCTTGGAAGGCTGAGATAGGAGGATCGCACAGGTTCAAAGCCAGCCTCAGCAACTTAGTGAGACCCTGTTTCCAAATAAATTATAAAATAGGGCAGGGGGTGTAGCCCAAAGGTAGAATGCCTCTGGGTTCCACCCCCAGGCCTGCAAAAATAAATGAAAAGTAAATAAATAAATAAATAAATAATAAAGAAAGAAAGGATGATTTTAAAAAATAGGGCTGGGTGTGTAGTTCATAGGTAGAATGCTCCTGGGTACCATTCCCAGTACCAGAAAAAAAATGTGGAAGATGCTAGATACTAATCCTGCTAGACTTTGAATGCCCTCTCCTAAAGCCATAATTGATATTTTGCTGCTACTGTGATGATATTAAGAGGTGGGACCTTTAAGAGGAGGTGGAGTCATAGTGCTCCGCCCACCTGAATGGATGAATGCCATCCTCAGGGAGTGGCTGAGTTATCACAAGAGCGGGCTCTGGATGAAAGGGTGAGTTTGGCCCAGTGTTCTCCCACTGTCCTGCAGGCGTTTGCTTGCCCTTCTGCCATGTTGTGATACAGCATGAGGCCCTCTCCAGATGCCAGTACCACGCCCTTTGACTCCCCAGCCTCAGAAACTGTCAGCAAAATTACTGTTTATAGTTTACCTCGTCTGTGGGATTCTGTTATAGAAGCAGAAAATGTACTAAAATGAGTCCTTTTCATATTAGTGCTGGTAACTGATCCAGGATAGACAGGTTTTTTCTATCCCAGAAACACCATAAAAACTTATTTCCCATTTTTCTTTGGGGTAATACTACTAAGAAGTACTTCTGCCTCAAAAAAGGAAACAGACATTTTGCTGTTATGTATTAACTAAGAATGGCAGTGAATAATATTTTAGTGGCATCGCTTCATGCCATGTGAGATCATTTGCTAATTATGAAATGTTATAAATCCAAGGTGTGCAATAGAGAAACTCACAGGCCCACGTAATTAACATGTCTCATTTTATAGCGGGATACAAAATAATTCATTAGTCCAGAAATACTTGCTTATAAAATGCTATAGTTATTATCTCAATTTTCCCATATTATTCTCTTCCTTGAGGTCTAAATTGAGGTACATTTTATAAACTTTAATCTTCAAACAATTCTCACAGAGACAATGATTCATTCTGTTGGCAGAGAATCCCTATGAAATATTACCTTTACTAGTTCAGGTTTAGCTAAGACATCAAAAGCTTCTATGTAGCTAGAACAGATTTTAGTAACAGGGATTGGCAGCACGAGGAATGGAAAAACTATTGAGATGCCAAATAGAAAATAATCGAGGCAAGCTGGGCATGGTGGCGCACGCATGTAATCCCAGCACTCAGGAGGCTGAGACAGGATTGTGGTTCGCGGAAAGCCTCAGCTAATTAGGCCCTCCACAACTTAGACCCTGTTTCAAATAAACAATAAAAAAAAAAACATGGCAGGGGGTGTAGCTCGGAAGTAGAATGCCTCTGGGTTCCATCCTCAAACTCACACACACACACACACACACACAAATAATAATAATAATAATAAAATAAAATAAAATAATCAAGGCAGCCCAAAGATTAGCAAGAGCAGAAAGTCACAACCATCATTAGACTAAAGGGATGAAGGAAGGAGGCAGGGACACTCGGGCCACCTGGAGGAAAGTGGTACCCTGCCTTCTACCATCCTCCAACCTTCCAGTACCTCCTATAGGTTAACCCCTGCCAGAAACCAACTGTCAAGGAGGAGCCTGGGAATCAATCCTGCCTTTAAGGCTCAGTCCCCACTGCTATAGGGAACAGAGCAGAGGAGAGGTAAGGAATGCAAGCAGACAGGGCCAGGACTAACAAGCACATCCACACAGAACAACGGCAGCAAGATCTTCAGGAACAATCAAAGGCCCCCATCTGAGAAGCAGCATGCCGAGATCATTGCCTGGAATTCTAATACCAGAGCACAAAACAAGGGGGAATCTAGTCTTTGATTTTGCAGCTAATGAAATTATAAATCAAAGCCACAGGGAAAGCCTTCCTACTCAGCTTTGTAGCAGCACTTACATGTATTTCAGAAAACCCCGCTAGCATCATTACAATCAGCTTTAGGAGCAGTCTAGGCAGCTTTGCAAAAAAAGGAATATATATTTCCTATTAGGGAGAAGAAAAATGAATTCAGTTTTTATATTGTTGTTGTTGCCTTTTGGGGGTGGCGTCTAACTTCCAAGCTTTTCTGTAAGATGTAAATATCTGCTGCCTGCTTCCTCTGATGTGCTTATCTGTGGATTACTGAATATATTAAAAAATGTTTTTACTTTTTCAGGTGAAAATTGTGTGAATATAAGGTATTATAATTAATTGTTGCAATGATACTCCTCATTAAAATAAAAAGTTATATTCAAACACAAACCTTTAAAGTAAAAACTGAAAATTAGTACAGAAAAGAATCTATTGTACAAACTGAATATGCTCTTGTTAGTGTAATAAATACAATTTTTTAAATTATTACTTTTTATCCTTTTATTTCATATATAATCAGAAACTAGAGTATAATTAGATATGGTGCTATAAATTATTGGGATTTGTAGAAAGCAGAAAACTTGAAAAATACAAAAAAAATCATATTCCCAGTGCAAATATTCATGTTTATGTCACGAATTATACTGAGAACCCCAGATAGGGTAAGTCCCAAGGTGGACAATGACAGTCTCCATTTTATCTTAAGTCTAAATCATGATCACAGCTCTCAATTGTTAATAGCACAAAGGAGCAATGGGGACAAGAACACAGCAAAATAGAACATTTGCTGCCTTTCCCATCACTCTGTGACAGCAGGAGTCTGGGTCTAAGGAAAGTCAGAATGTCCTAGGATGTCATTTACTATAAATCCATGGCCTGGATCGCCAAAAGAGCTTCCTATCCTCAATTAGAATAGTATTTTAGAGACTCCATAGATGGTCTCATACAAAAATAATATCTCTACAAGAGTGAAAACTAAAGTTCCATTAGAAAAGATTTTCTTTACCTTCTTTCTTCAGTTTTACTGCCTGCCTTGCCCTTAAAATGTTTCAAGCTAGCAACATTAGATTTTTACTTCTAGAAGACCCAAAGAGGTTTCCCCAAGCTTGAAATCAATATTACACAATTTAGCACCAAATAATTTTACAATCTGATTTTTTTTTTTTTTTTTAGGTATTGGGGATGGAACCCAGGGGCATTCTACCTCTGAGCTACACCTGCAGCCCTGTTTTTTATTCTTTATTATAAAACAGGCTTTCACTGAGTTGCAGAGGGCCTCAATAAGTAACTGAAGCTTATGGCAAACCTGGATCCTCCCGCCTCAGCCTCCCAAATGCTGGGATTACAAGTGCGCAACACCATGTCCAGCTGATATTTTTTATATATGCATTATTCTCAACATTCACTGATGAAAGCCTCAGCATCCATTGATGACATAAGCCAAGGCCAAGTCTCCTATTTCCCCCATTATCTAACTCCCAAACCCACCCACCCAGCACCTAATACATGCTCAGTAAATGCCTTCGCTATGACTGACTCTGGTTTCAAAATAAAACCAACATTCTCGCATAAAGATTACAGATTACATTCTGGAACACACTCCACCAGATACTCACCTGGCTCTCTGCCTTTCTCCATGCTGACTATTTCCACATAACAGCTCTTCAGAGAGGCCTTCTTTGACTGTAATGCAGACTTTCCTACCGCTTTCCATATCTAATACTATAGCTAAGAGGTATAGGACTGAGTAAGTTCTAGAATATGAGCTCCACAGAGACAAAGCCATATTCCAGCTCCTAGAACAGAGCCTCGTTCATACAGACAACCCGTGAGTGAGTGTGCGACAAATCAGTGTGTGACAGAATGAGAAATTATGTACAAAAGCAAGGAATGGGCCTACAAAAGGCTTAAAATGACATTAAAGCCCTTTTTAAATATTGAACTTTAAACTTTATGCACATAAACCAACTAAATTTGACCCCACAAACTGACAATTGTAGAAAGTCCAAATGATACATACAATGCATAAAGAAACCAACCATTTCCAAAGGAAGCATTCTGAAAAGTTTGGGGCAGACTCTGGAAATTTCATGTAATTTCAATGTACATGTAAACATAATAAATGCTTATTAATGGATAAAAAATTTAAAAATGTAACTCTTTCCGAGTGTAATCCTTTGAAACGTAATATTTGGTAAACATGAAAGATTCTAAAAAGAAGAATACTTTGTATTTAATCCATAGATTTTAAATTGTCTATTTAATAATGTTGACATTTTTTGTATTTTAATAAATTGTAAATATTTATTTTGGGGGTCTCAGTTTCTTCATCTGTAAAATGTAGATAAATATACTAATTCATAGTATTAGTATGCACCAAAAATTGCAAAATACATAAAAAGTGCTCAGTACAGTGCTTGCACTAGAAAAAAAAAAACTAAAATCAAAAGCCAATAAAATCCCTAAAATATAAAATATAAATATAAAATATTTTAAAATATAATATAGCTGGGCGTGGTGGCACATGCTTATAATCCCCGTGCTTGGGAGGCTGAGACAGGAGGATCACGCAGGTTCGAAGCCAGCCTCGCTGACTTAAGAGACCCTGTTTTCAAATAAAAAATATAAAATAGGTCTGGGAGTGTAGCCTGGAGGTAGAAGGCCCCTGGGTTACATCCCCAGTACTACTACTACTACTACTACTACTACTACTAATAATAATAATAATAATAATAATAATAATAATACAAGATACCAGAATGCATTATTTATTCATAGCCTCATTTTCAATTATTCTTTCAAAAAGTAACACCATCTGATGACCTTAAATGTCTCCAGTATAGACTTGCCCCAAACTTACATTTATTACATTTATTTACTTACTTTGCTTTCTTCTTATTCCTTCATGTATGGTTAGAGATTCATTTTTAAATTATGTATAAATAGGTTATATTACCCATACAATTAATAAAGAGTTCATCATTACAAGACACTTGTCAAATATTTATTGTCAAAAGGGGACTGGGTCTAACAGGACTGAGGATCACTCAGCAGATAATGATTATTTTTAGTGGGCTGAGTGGTGTTGGAAAACCCACCACATGTTTTTTAAGCCTGGTTATTGTAGTAGCAAAAGTCTGAAATTGAAGGTAAGTTTCTATAAGAAATATGCCAATAAAGTGGGCAGAAGGGCTTACAGCATGCTGCTTAATTGAACAGAACTTCTCTTCCCTGTGCGGCACTCCTTCTCAGACACAGCACCTTGCCCAGCCAGCCCGCTCAGCCCTCTGCTCCAGCCCTGCAGGCATGGAGAAGCAGACAGATAATGAAGCACTTGAAGTCGAGGCATCACAGACCACTGAGTTCTTTACAATTTCATGAAGCACCGCGCGAGGAAAAACACAGTTCCATCCACGAAAGCTTGAACATTAAAGCACGATGGTGGCGAGGGAAGGCAGTAGGGCAGGAAAAGAGGAGGAGCCAGTGAAAAGATAGGAGGATTGAATAGCTCTGACTGGGAAGAAGGAATCTGGGAAGAAAGGCCCACTGGACTCTCTGGACTTGAAGTACACAACTTAGGCTATCTCTACTAAGATACTGACTTTCAATTCTTAAAAAGCTCAAATTTTTGGAAAACATGTGTTATGGTTTTGGACTGTTATGGTTTGGGAAACTGTCCCTGGGGACCTTTGTTAGGCTCCCCAAGACTATTCCCATAAAACCATAGGTTCTTGTCCTGAGCTAAGGATAGATGTCCAATAGCCTGGACTCTTGCTGATTTAAAGGAGTTTATTAAAAGATAGAAATACAGAAGACAGTTACAGCCCCATGCATTTCATGAGTGGCATGGGGGGGGGGTTGAATGAATTTACCGAAGATTTCTGGACCCAGCGTATTCTTATAGCCAGTCTCCTACCCCACAAAGATCCGCCCCGCCCCCTACAACCCAGTCTTTTGATGTGGGGGATTCCTTCCTGCAGGTCTGTCCTGTTTCCCTAAGCCCCAAAATGTGTGAATTGATCATCGCTTATGGCATCCTCTCATGATTATCGAAGTCTGGGATCTCCTGAAGGTTTATGGCATCCTTCCACTTCCCTGGGAAATCTTATCTTTTTAATGGAAAAGGGCCTGAAACTATCTCTGTTGTCTTGATCTCCCTTGGTGTCTGGAATCCTGCAGCCCCTTTCTCTCCTAGCTTCTTTACTACCAAAGATATATTTGAAAAATTGAAAATCTTCCCAGTACTGGTATATATGGACATTTCAGGAAGGACAGGGGAAGAACAGAAAGCATGGAAGCCAGAAAGGGACTAGCAGCAGGCTCGAGGGACCTCAGACACACACCCAGAGACTGGAAGATTTTTTTCCACGTGTGCACCACCTCCGGGTGCAGGATCCCCTTTGCTCCCCATTCTGGGCTCAAACTTTATGGCAAAACAGTCTTGTCCCCTTAGCTTTCACCTCTGCTAACAGGTATTTGTTCATTGTCTTGGATTCACTATTTTTAGGTTTCTATCCTACCTCCTGCTTCTTTCTCTCTCCTCCCCACTTTTTTCCTCTCCCCTCCTCCCTCTCTCTGATATTCGTTGGACAAAAATCATCTAATGTAATAAAGACATTAGGTCTTGTCTTCCCACTGATTGATTCAGCTCCTCTAGGCCAACCTACACATGGCTGTTCTGAGGTCCCTCGCCCTGCTCCAGTAGGCTCTGCCAGGAGAGTGGCATCACCTCAGCGTCCACAGGATGTGATGCCCTAACCATGTCTAAGACATCCTTGCAGAAGTAAGTGGGACAGTTCCTTGGATGTGAGCAGGTTCTGTGTTCATGCTGCCTGGGTCCTGACTCTGTTATTAGCTGTAACCTTGGACAAGTTACTCAACACCTTTAAGCCTCAGTTTTATTAGCTGTTGAATAGGAAGACAAGTAGAAAATAATAAAACCTTTTAAAATCTTAGAGTGATTACTAAGATTTGGGGCACACCTTAAGCTTTGTGTCAGCCTCACTCACTTTACCTGGGACACACCTGGCCATAGCAGTGCTACTGTAACTCTGGAGCCTTCAAGCAGTGGCCTCCCTGAAACCTATCATTTGCATTTCAGTCTCCAGGTTTCCTTTTCTATCCCTTCTTTTTGTGGACTTATTTCCCCCTTATTCTTTATGCCTATTTTTATTGTTTTGTTGTTAATGTTTGAAACTATTTTTTGGCTTGAAAGGTTTGGAATAATGTCTGGACTTGGATTAATACTATTACATAGGAAGCCAGCGATATTCCTGTATAGACTCCAGTCCTTAATTTTATTTTGAAAGAAAATGATTCTTAGCGTAAATAAAATGCAGAACTGAACTTCTGTAAATCTAAGGCCTACAGGAAATGGGAGACTATGTGAAACTGAACTATCCTTTATAAAAGGGCCTTAAATATTATAATACATTAGAGGAAAACAAGTTTAAACCAAAGAATGTTTATATAGATTCTTTGTTGAAGCCAAATGTTTCAAAGAAAATGTGAACCCTAGTTAATAAATTTGCTAAGTAGACTGTATTTGCAAGATAGCCCAGAATTGATCTCAGCTTAAACATCAATATAAGGATTTAGAACTCAAGGGAGAAAGTAGCATAATATTCCACAGATTAGAGGTCAAAAACAAGTGCCATGAGAGGTCAGGAAAGCAGTGAAAGGCATGATTTGGAGATGTCAGGGGGACAGTAAGGAAAGGAAAGGGCTGTGGTGAACTGGAGCTGCCATGCCCTTCTCAAGGGGCAGTGGCCCCTCAGCTACCATTGATTATCATCATTCAGAACCCTATACTAATCCTCAGGTATTCTACTTTTTCAGGACCAGCCAGAAAACCAAATATTCTTGCAAAAGCATCCATAGTTTAAAATTTTGGCTATATATATATATATATATATATATATATATATATATATATATATATATATGTATAAATTTTTTGTGGTACTGGGGTTCCTGGAAGCCCTCCCAGACCTATTTTTACATTTTTATTTGGAAACAGTGTCTCCTAAGCCAGTGCGCGTGGCTGGCTTCAAACCTGCATGATCCTCCTGTCTCTGCCTCCCAAGCTCAGGGATTACAAGCGTGCACCACCACGCCCGGCTTGGCTCAGTATTTTTAAAGCATTAGAATGAGCTAGATAAAACAAGACTGGTTTTTTTTTTTTTTTTTTTTTGTACTGAGGATGGAACCCTTCTACCTCCAGGCTACACTTCCAGACCTATTTTATATTTTTTTATTTGGAAACAGGGTCTCTTAAGCCAACGAGGCTGGCTTCGAACCTACGCGAACCTCCTATCTCTGCTCTCAAACGCAGGGATTACAAGCGTGCGCCACCACGCCCGGCGTGAAGTTTTCTTAATCACTGCATAGAGAATGGTTTTTGTTATCAAAAGAGGGTGAATGTGTTTTCTTTCTTTCCTTCTGAAATCCTATCTTGAGCATTTTGGGGACATAGAAGATTTTAACTTATGTAAATTAAAACACCTTCTTTGTTTTGGTAACCAAAAATAAAAGGCCACTATACATAGAACGGAAGTTCAGACTTGGTATGAGTCTGACACCGGGTGTCCAGAGCAGCTTTCCTGAGGTGTGGTGCCGTGGATTGTTCAGTTAGTATTCCCATCAGGTAAGAGAAGAAAATGCATTTGGGCCGATTCACAGATCCTTTGTGACATTTCCCAGCAAAACCTCTCCTAGTTAGTTCCCACCTCCTATCAGGTTTAAGCTCACAAGTTCTCCTTTTAGAGTTCTCTCTATCCCCCCTAAAAATAAATAAATAAATAAATAAACAAACAAACAAACAAACAAACAAACAAACTGGGTTGGACTCAAGATCTAGAAAAGGACCAGCTACAAGAAAGCTGCTGGAACTCAGGAAACCACAGAGGAGCCAGGCAGTGACCAGTGACCGTGTTTAATACTGAACAAGATGAGTTGTCCACTGAGGCATTATCATTTTTTCTTTACTACCAAAATACAAGGTAAATGCTCTAAGCAATCCAGTGTGGGCCTCCCTTCCCCAAGGTCTTACGAGAATACACCTTCTGTTTGATGAAAGGAGTTCATAAGAGCATTGGCCTATGCCTGCCCTGAAGCTGAGTCTTCTGAGTTTGAGATGCTAGGTTGGGACATAAGTGACTTCTAGCATGCATTTTTCCTGGAAATGCTAAAAGGTATTTGAAAATTAAGAGAGAGAAGACAGCGATGAAGGCGCCCTATGACTGGAGCCACAGGGGAATGATATACAGAGGAGGTAAAGCTTTGGTAAGACTTAGGTGGCTCTCAGTCACGACCAGTGGAAAGAAACAAGATGAACAGGGAAATGACTCCGATTCCCATTTAATGGCTGCCATCAAAAATCTAACATACACTGCAACCCCATAAGCACAGAGAATTACTGTCAAGACGGGCATGGTGGTGCGTGCCCGTAATTCCAACCACTCCAGAGGCTGAGGCAGGAGGTTTGCAAGTTTGAGATAAATCTGGGAACTTTAGCAAGAACCCATCTCAAAAATACAATTTCAAAAAAGGAATGGGAATGTAGCTCAGTAGCCCCACGCATGACATAGACAAAGGATGTACTTGCTTTGGGAGAAGCCCGCAGCCCTCCAGGCCCTGGAGTCAGGTTGGGGAGCTTCCAGGTTGCCACAGCACAGCACTTCCCGGGAGGAAGAGCCAGTGCACACAGAGCCCCCCTCTCCCCAGGTTCCTGCCACAGGATACTATCTGGAGGCCCCACCCACACGGGGTCCTATGAGCGGATGCCCCTGCCCTCTGAACCAGTCAGATGTCCCTGCTCGGTCTCCCATGGTCCTGAGAAGCTCCTACCACTTCTAAGAAGTCTACCACACAATGTACAGTGTGGTAAACTGTAGTGAGGCCTTGATGTAGGTTCATCGATCACATCCAATGTCTCATTCTGGTGCGGGACATTGAAAGTGGAGGAGGCTGTGCATGTTGGGATGGAAACATTGAGTGGAGGGATTGAGGACAAGAGAACACTGCTGATGGGGTATCAGGAGAGAATCTGAAAATGAGAATACCACAGGCCAACATCCTAGAGCCTCTTTTAATCTGTAGCAGGAAAAAACTAAAAGCCACATCTCCAAGGGCCTGAAAATGACATCAACACCATCCCTGTCCATGGCATGGTGTGCTTGGTTGTAAAGTAGGGACATGGTGTCTTTTTCAAATGTTCTTAACATTTACAAAGCTCTTAGATACTAGATGTAAGGGCAAAGTGGGTAGGGGTAAGATATACATATAACAAAACACAATTTCTCTGTTTGGAGGAAAGCTTAGAGTTGGATGGAAAAGAGGGATATTACACTCATAAAAAAAGAGGTTGATCAGGAATTCGGATGGAAGGAAGAGATAATCACGTGCTTAATAAAAACTTGCCAACCTGAGTGCTCCAAATTGGAATATTGGCTCCCTGTCAACTATATACATTGTGACCTAG
This sequence comes from Muscardinus avellanarius, assembly GCF_963383645.1. NCBI lineage: Eukaryota > Metazoa > Chordata > Mammalia > Rodentia > Gliridae > Muscardinus > Muscardinus avellanarius. The sequence continues at coordinate 71,722,125 of NC_137791.1, read as the reverse complement.
GTCATCTAACCAGTTCATGTCTCCTTCTGAATTGAACTTAGAGGTAAACAATGTAATTTTAGGAGCAAGGATAAGATCTTTCTACCAATAAGAATGGTACTCTGCTTGCTGATGCCAAAAATTCCACTCCTGAAATTCAATTTTAACAGCTCTGCCACCTATTGAAATGTAAATAGCCTTAGGAAATATTAGACTTGAAGCCATAAAATTCAAGTACAACTTACTTTGAATTTATTTATCTGACCTGAAAAGATGGTTTTGATAAGAGAAAGGATATTGTAAACTCAAGATCACTGAACACAGAGAAATGTTTGGGTGGGAGACCAATAATAGTCGAAACACTCTACTAATGAAAGGCTTTGGCAATTTAATTTTCTTTCTGGTGATAGGAAATAAAAACACCAAAGGCTTAAAGGCTTGATCCATGAAAGAATGGATAAGCTTGACTTCATTAAAATTAAAAAGTTCAGCCAGGCATGATGGCACATGCCTGCAGTCTCAGCTACTTGAGAGGCTGAAGTAAGAGGATCACTTGAGCCCATAAGTTCAAGACCAGCCTGGACAACAATGTGAGAACCACTCTGTAAAGGACCCTGTGAAGATACTGAAAAGACAGGATGTAAACAGGGAGTAAATATTTGAAGAATACACATCTGATGAGAAACTGTTATCCAAAACACATAAAGATGGTTTAAAATTCAACAATAAGATAAAAATAAGGTTAAAAAATTGGCCAAAGGCTTTTGCAGACACTTCACCAAAAAAAGAAAAAAAAATACAAAGCAAATGAAATATGTCCCATATTCCATATCATCAGGGAAATGCAAATTACAACAACAAGATACTACTATCCACCCATTACACTTTTTAATTTTTTGTATTTTTTTTCTTTTTATTGGTGCACTGTAGTCATACATCTTAGTGGAGTACAAGATGGTAGAGGCATACATGAACACATCACTCATTTAGCCCATCCCGAAATCCCTCCCCATCCCCCCCCTCATATTTGGCTTAGTGATTGACTTTGATTTGTTTGTGAATATACATCATGTACACTTCCCTCTTCCCCTCTCCCATTCCCCTCATGTAGGTCGCCTTATTTGTTCATCTGTAGTTTCTCCTTCTTCATTGAGAGTTCCTTCTATGACCCATTTTCTCCCTAACTTCTTCCATCTATGACCCTAGCTTCTCCCTAATAGAGCAGCCTATTTATTTTTTGTGACTGACTAATCTCATTTAGCATACTGGTCTCCAGTTTCATCCATTTCCCTATAAATGACATAATTTTGTTCTTCTTTATGGCTGAGTAAAATGTCATTGTGTCCATATCCCATTAAAATGGCCCAGATCCAGAACACCCACACCGCCAAGTGCAGGTAAGGATGTGAACAACAGGAACTCTTATTGCTCGTGAAAATGCTAAATGGTACCACCACTTTGAAAGACAGTTTAGCACTGTCTTCCAAAACTGAATATACTCTTAACCATTCAACCCAGTAATCACACTCTTTGGTATCTACCAAAGGAGTCGAAAGCTTATGTGTACGTACACACACACACACACACACACACACACACACACACACACAATTTGGATATAACCACGATTCCCTACAGGAGACCAGTGGATTAAGTAAACTGGTACATCCAAACAGAGAAATATTTTTCAGTATTTGAAAAAAGCTAACTGTTTAGCTGTGAAAAGATATGGAGAAAATATAAAGGCATATTATTAAATGAAAGCAGCCAATATAAAAAGTTTAGTGCATGATTCCAGCTATATGATTTTCTGGGAAAGGGAAAATGATAGGGTCAGTAAAAAGATCAGTGGTTGCCAAGGGGTCAGGGGAAGGAAAAGTTAACCACAGAGGATTTTTAGGTCAGCGAAAGCAATGTGTATAATACTGTAATGGGAGATACATGTTATTACACATTTGTCAAAACCCAGAGAATGTATTCCACCAAGAGTGAACCCTACAACAAGGTATGGACTTTGGGTGATAGTAATGAAAACGTAACTCCTCAACAGAAACAAATGTGCCTCTCTGGTGAGCATTGGCAATGGGGAGGCTAAGCATGTGTGGGGACAGAGGACACATGAGAAATCTCTGGTGCTTCTGCTCCAATTTGCTGTGAACCTAAAACTGCTCTAAAAAATTAAAGTCTACTATTTTAAAAATTAAATGAAATTTAATTTTTATTAAGTTTTAATATTTTATTAATTTATTGTAATAATTATAATATCTTATTAATTTTTTATTTTACTAACAGCGCCACCACTGAATGTTTGCAAAGTGGCCAGAACACCAATTACATGCTATGTTTACTAGGAAGATTATTATTCATCTTGAAAAGATACTCAGGGAGTAGCAAGTGGGTTTTGTGGAAGAGCAGTCTGATTCGTCTCAGCCCCACTCACTGACGCTCGACACTTGGAAGGACATGTTCTGTCTTTGCCCTCCATGCATTTATTTTCCTCTGCTTCCCTGATCCCTGGGGCTCCAGGGCAGGTTTTGAGTAATCCCCTGTCCTACAGACTATGCCTTAGTATGATCTAATGTCTTTGACTTTCACCAGAATTTCTAGAAAGATCAGCAACACCTATTATGACTTTGACAACATGACTATGACTTCGCATCTCTCTGAGGAAAATCCTGGATATCACCACTAACTGGCTGTCTTCCAAGGCCCACTTTCCCTTAATGCTGTGGCCTCAGTACATAAATAAAGAAAGCAATCCCCTTACTTGCCTTAGGACAACTAAGGCAGTTAACGCTTTGAAACCAAAGGAAAGTGAGCATAAAGGGGATTTACACAAGATAGGTGGCTGATCTCACCACAGCTAGCTACTACAGGGCCCTAAGGCCCTGGCTTTCCACGGCTGTCCATCAGGAGTGGCAACTGCCTTATCGCTACACCTATAAATCTCCTCCGGACATAGGTCAACTCTGTAGCAGGCTTGGTACATATTTTACCCACACAATAGCACTGTGTTTATCTAACAACACACACACACACACACACACACACACACACACACACACATCAGGAATAAGACTACATGGGGGAGAATGGTCAGCCGAGCTATTGCAACCTGCTCCTCCACTAACAGCAACAGTCTTGAGGACAGGATCCATGCGTCAGTGTTTACATCTCCCCTGATAAATAATCAACACAATGTGTAGTACAACTAGGTATCCAATAAATAAATAATTGAATTCAATGATTTATCCCACTGCTTAAAATATAAAGTGAAAGAATAACTCAATGCTCTTAGTTCATGTCTGATAAATTCTGAGTTTAAGGACATCATTAATAAGGCTTCCCCCGATCAATTTCCAGTTTTACCATCTTTGTTTACTGTTCACTTTCAAACACAGAAGATGTTAAAATATGCTAAATTGGTGCAATTATAATCAACTAAATAAGCAATACAATGAAAAAGGGAATACCTCAAGGCAAAGAAAAGCAATACTCTCAAAACTACACATATAGTCATGGAGGCAGAAAGAAATTTCTATACCCCCAAAAAATGCCATATCTAACAAGAGTTAGTATTTACTGTGCACTTACTGTGTGCTAGGAAGTATCACAGACACATTGCTTATTTTATTCAATCCTACAACAAACCCACAAGCTAAAAATTATCATCTCCCTTTTGCAGATTTTAAAAGATGCGGAGAAATGTTTTTGTCCATGGTCACTTGGTTAAGTCATTAAGAGCATGAACTTTGGAGCCAGACTAATTAGACTTAAGTTCTGAACCTGCCCTTCCTAGCTGTGTGACTTTGAAGGAACAAAACATCTGTGCCTTGGTTTTCTCATCTGAAAAATGGAACTCTCCTCTCTGAAGACCCATTGGATTACAGCACTTTGTGTGCCCCTCAGGGACAACAGCATTTCCAAGCCAAAACCCCTCCCCAGAGCTCTGGATGTCAGCTCTATGCGCAGCTCCTTTAAGTGTGTAAGAAATTTTAGTAATCCCAACTCTTTCCTTTGTTCCCTCAGCTATATGGGTGGCAGCAGCTTCCTGGAATTGCTACTTCATGATACCTTATAGCTAATTCTCTTTGTATCCTTTTTATTACCTAGTCAATGACTTTACACATGACCAACAGTTCTTCCTATTCTTTTTTCAAGTTTTATTGGTGCATTATAGTCTCACATCATAATGTCGTTCAAGGTGATCCTAACATACATGCAGTTTTTTTTTCTATTTAAGTTCTCTGTTGGAATTACTGGTGTGAGTTCCTTCTCCAGGCACACCCTGAGGGATACAAGAACACCTACTTCAGAAGACTGTTGAGAGTATTAAATGAGTTAATCATGGTAGAGCATTCCTGGGGTAGCTGGAGCACAGGGTTTGCTCTATTGATGTGAGTGTTACTGACTGCTAAGTACTGGAGCTGGCTGGGGTCTGTCTTCCCAATCAACATGATACTTCTCTAATAAAAATAGCAACTATCTACACAGTGCTTCCATACCCATCACCTCTTTCTACCTTCTTAAGCCCCTCTCAGATGTTCTACATTCCTGCAAGGTATTTTCTCTGACAACAGACATCAAGAAAGGTGTTCTGAAGTAATATGTCAGTTGCCCAAAATGTTTTGCAAGAACACCAACCTCTCTAAAATTGAACACAAGCCTCACCAATCTCTAAAAAATCCATGTGTAAAGCCAGGTGTGGTGGTGCACGCTTCTAATCCCAGTACTTGAGAGGCTGAGACAAGAGGATCATGGTTCGCAGACAGCCTCAGCTGCTTAGTGAGGCCCCCTGCAACTCAGTAAGACCCTGTTTCAAAAATTGAAGAATAAGAGCCAGACATGGTGGTGCATGCTTATAATCCCAGCATTGGGGAGGCTGAGACCAAAGGATCATGGTTCACGGACAGCCTCAGCTACCTAGTGAGGCCCTCTGCAACTCAGTGAGACCCTGTTCCAAAATAAAGAATAAAAATAGAGCTGGGGATATAGCTCAGAGGTAGAATGCCCCTGGGTTCCATTTCCAGTGCCACAAAAAAAAAAAAAAAAATCCATGTATAGCGTTATTCCATGTGTCACAAGAAATTAATATAATTTAAATATATGTATACCTGAGGAATAACTTCCAATTTTCTATGGTTTTTATTTAAAACAATCAATGAAATATCGATTTTTAAAAATTATTAAGTACTTCTTTTGTGCTAGACACTGAAATAGAAATGCTTCCACATATATGATCTCATTTTATCCTTAAGATATACCACTCCAGGGAATCTGATCATCTTCGCCCAAATATGTCTGAGGTCACATGACAATATGAGAGAACCAAGATTAAAACCTATTCTTTCTTACTCACAGAGCTCATGTTTCAACCAATTCATCACAGGCCATAGGCGAAGGTCACCCAGAATCTTAGGGAATGAAGTTCAGAAAAAGTATAAACTGAGATTGGAAAGATTCTACCACTGGGAAGGGCTTAAAATAACAGAAGGGAATCTAGTTCCACTGACTCACTTTTTCAAATTCCTTTAAATTAGGATTCTCAGCTTCTGTCATTGATTTTCAACAATCTCTCTCAAATTCTGTTTTATTCCAAGGATGTCTACCCAATTTCAGTTTTAATACTATGAAGACAAAGAAAAAAATTTTTTTTAAAAATTTAAAATGCTGTTTCTAGATATATCCTGACTTCCAAAGACAAGTAATTCTTTTTGGAAAGAAACACACACCAAAAATAATTATTTCTTAAAGGAGCGATGCAGAAGGGAATAAAACATACCTTTTGCTTGGTGCTCGATTTCAGGCCAACTCGGGAATGACTTTTGGACTAGGGGAAAAATGAAAAAGAAATCTATGAGAAACAATGCAATGGTAAAATTTATTCTGAAGTCATTTCTTCTAAAAAGTATACATTTTAAGTAAAAAAAAAAATTATTTCCCCTAACCTTCCCTCGCAGACTCCAGAAATCTAAGGATAAAAATACAGCACAGATGCCACTATTGTATTTTAACACACTGGATGGAAACCCACTTTAAGTCCGAGAGCTGAGAATGCGAAGTCAAGCCTACACTTTGTCAATGTCTTGTTCATATTTACCAGTTCAGCATCTTTTCCTAGAGGACACTGGCAGAAACCAAAACTGCAGCATAGAAAGAAATACTTGCAGCTATAATAAGGCAGAGGAAAATGGGGAGGGGGTGAATAAAAGCAGAGGCAAGGAAGAAAGGAAAGGAGAGGGAGAGAAGAGATGCCCTGGTGCATGAATGCCACTCTCACTATGAAGTACATTGTGATGTGAAAAAAATGCACCAATAAATCTATTTTAAAAATTGAAGAAAGAGAAAACAGAGGCACAGTGAAAAAAGAGCAAACTTAAGGCAGTATTTCCAAGTGTGTTTCTATAGGACAGATTTTAATCTCTGCTAATTTAAATAAATTTTTATTAGACTAAAACAAAGCCTTGAAAACATCAGTTTATGCACAGGGCTTTTTTTCTTTCCAGTTTGCTCATGATTATCTAAACTAATGTGGAATTAGGAAAAATAAAGCAGGCATTAAACTTTGCATAAAAATATTTTTATTAAACAAATTTTTTATTGAACATAAATGGTATACATTTAAACTATATTTGGTGCCCTCTTCCCCCGCCCCCATTTTCCCTTCCCCCCCTCCCACAGAATATTAATAGTAGTTTTAAATAATGAGAAAATAGTAAAAGTCAGGCTTACTTTATTTTGTACTCAGATAGTGAATATATTGGGCCATAAGTGTACCATGAATCAAAGTTAACTCAGCCAATTACTACAGCATAGCTAGAAAAAAAATGTCTTCCTAAGTCAGCAGTCTCAAACTTCTTGGTCTGTGTGTTAGCTTTTTCATCACTGTGACTAAAAGATCTGACAAGAATGTCTTAAAGGAGGAAAGGTATATCTGGCTCATGGTTTCAGAGGATAAGTCCATGGATGGCTGGCTCCTGGGCATAAACATCATGGGGACAGGGCATAGAGGAGAAAGCTGCTCAGCTCATGGTGGCTGGGAAGCAGAGAGCTGGAGGAGGTGAGGCACCAGGGACACACAGTTCTCCAGCCCATACCTCCTGTCGTGCTCCACCTCTCAGCCATGCTTCACTGGGGAAATGCTCTTAATGCATGAGCTTTGGGGGGGATATTCCAGACCTAACCTCTAACAAAATCCTTTCACAGTCTTAAAAACATAGATTAGGCCAGGCATGGTGGCACAAACTTGCAATCCCAGCGCTTGGGAGGCTGAGACAGAAGGAATGCGCAGGTTCGAAGCCAGCCTCAGCAGCTTAGTGAGGCTTTCAACAACATAGTGAGACCCTGTTTCCAAGTAAAATATAAAATAGTTCTAGGAGGCCAGGTGTGGTGGCGCACGCTTGTAAACGCCGTGCTTGGGAGGCAGAGACAGGAGGATCGCGCTGGTTCGAAGCCAGCCCCGCTGGCTTAAGAGACCCTGTTCCCAAAAATTAAAAAGTATAAAATAGGTCTGGGGGTGTAGCCCGGAGGTAGAAGGGCTTCCAGGAACCCCAGTACCACCAAAAAAAAAAAAAAAAAAAAAATAGGTCTGGGAGTATAGCCTGGAGGTAGAAAGCCTCTGGGTTCCACCCCCAGTACCACCAAAAAAAAAAAAAAAAAAAAAAAAAAACATAGATTAGGGCTTCCAAACAATTATTTTATCCATTGATATTCACTATTCTAAAATTAGAAATGAAAAACTTTAAATATGTATTTATGAATTCACTTTTAAGTAGTAATAATAATCCCATTACATGAAATATATTTTGTTTTATGTATATATCAAAACAAAATAAGAGAAGATAGCATTTACATTTTTGCAAATCTCTTGAATGATTTTTAAATAGAAGATAACTAGATTCTCATATCTGTTTTGCATTTAACTTATTTTCATAGGTCTTTGTTTGCAATAAATAAATAAAATGCAACCTAAGATATGTAGTTAGAAAGAAACAAGTATTAGAAAACAAGTGGCAATTTCTTAAGGGTTAGTTGCAATGGAGAGCCTGAAATCATATCACAAACATGTTATACTTTGTAACATAAACATTTGTTGCTCCATCTCGCACTTTGAATAGATCTTCTATAACTGCATTCGTCGTTTTTAAAACCATGGTTCAGTGAGTTATTCCCAGCTCCCAATATGGACCCACATCATTACCTAGCACCTAAAAATCATATTTATTAATCACAAATCTCACAAGAAAAATTCAACTGCTGATAAGCTATTAAGATCACTGCAACAGATACAGTTTTCAAAATTCAAATTTTCCCTTTGAAACTCAGATTTTATCATAGGCAACAAATACTTTAAGGAAATTGCTTTCAAACAGAGGCAAGTTCAGCTTATAATTCAATCACACAGGTGCGTTTCCCCACGACAGCCACTGAACATTTGAACTCAACAAAAGTGCCTCATGCGTACTTCTCATTTTATCACACAGAATGCTAAAAGGATGCATACTTGTGGGTTGAGATCTGGCAAACTTAATCATGTTTACTCTTCCATCAAGGGCATTCTCAAGTGAAACAGGTTTTTTTTTTCTTCTTCTTCTTCCTGCAATGCAAATGCTCAGTAGTGAAATTATAATGATTACAATGGAGTCTGGTGCTACTGCCTTAAGTCATGCTAAAGCACGAAGGATTTTGGTCACTACTGCTCTTGCACTATCAGTGTAAACATCATTCATTGCTACACTTTGGATGTCAAATGTTCTCCAAAGCTCCATATATTAAGGTTTAGCCCCCAGCGTGGTGTGCACTACTGGGAGGTGGTGGAAGTTTGAAGAGATGGGACCTTGTGGAGGTCCTCGGGTCACTGGGGGGACTCCCTCAAAGTCACTGAGAGACCCTGGTCTCCTCTTCATCTTTTTGCTTCTAGTTCATGAAAGTGTAGTTTTGTTCTGCCCCCAATCCCAAGGTGATGTGCTGCCTCAACAGAGGCCCAAAGCAATTAGGCCACTTTATCTTACACTGTCATATTCAAAGTATGAGCCAAAATAAACCTTTTCTCCTTGTAAGTTAGTTATCTCGGGTATTTCATTATAGTAATTCAAAGATGACCAACACACCAAGCAGAAAAGGAAAAGACTGCTTTTTAATATTAATTATGAGAAGAGTTTTGATATTTCAGGTTGTCTTTGAGAACCACCACCCTGAGTGAGTAATTTAGAGCAGTTGATTTTAAAACAGCTAAATCTTCTTTCCTTAAAATGAATGAATGTAGCCGGGCGTGGTGGCGCACTCTTGTAATCCCCACACTTGGGAGGCGGAGACATGAGGATCACTCTGGTTCGAAGCCAGTCATGCTGGCTTAAGAGACCCTGTTTCCAAATAAATATAAAATAGGTCTGGGAGTGTAGCCCTAAGGTAGAAGGGCTTCCAGGAACTCCCAGTACTATAAAAAAAAAAATCAATGTTAGGAAGTAAAGAGGTGATGAAAAGCAAATTGTCATTGTCCTGATCTCCTCTCTGCTGCCTTAGAAGAGAGAGCTCAATCAGGAATAGACTTTCCTTCTGATGGACAGAGCCTGAATGGGAAAAGGAACTTTATAAGAAATCGACAATGGTTATCTTTCACTTTTAGTGTTTTAAGATCTAGCCAAATTCTTATGAGCTGAGACTTCCGGAAAGATGGCAACAGAGAAAAGCAGTGTTTATGAGTCCTGCTAACACTCGATCTCTATTGCCACAAAACCAGTGCCTTTCATAGCCAGAAAACACTATCAGCAGAGAAATAAAAAATGTAAACACAAGGAATAGAGAAAAAGAAGACTAGAAGAACAACCAGAGACCAGAAAGAAACCAGCCTGCATTGTGGCGGTGGAGCCGCACCAGCACCAACTTGTTTCACAGCAGAGGAAAGGCTCCAGAGAGGAAAGGTAGACAAGGAGCTACAGTGAGCAGCTGCAGATCATTTGGGTGTAATTCAGCATTTCTTTCAGCACAAAGAATGTCTAAAACTCCCAGTGGCAAAGCTCATCACACCTTCCAGGGACTCAGAATGGAGCTCAGAACCAGAAAAGAAATACACCAGCCTCATACCCGAGGGCATAGCAGTGGCGCCATATTGCCAGCAGCGGTGGCGAATTCACGACTCCCACGACAGCTCCAGATCAGTACTGCACCCCCAGGGACTTGCACAGCTTTGATAATCTCCCTGAGTCTGAGATTTTGTACTCCAACCAAGTGAAGGAGTAGTGGTGGCAAAGATACCACACCATAGTCACAGCTCCCTGTGGAAAAACACCCAGCCCAGCATCCCCATGGTCTCATGCAGCCTCAATTAACTCCCTGGGTCAGAGACTTTGCAATACAATCCAGTAAAGGAGTAGTGGCGGCTGAGATTACAACAAACTCGAGATCCAGAGCACCCTAAGTGAAGTTGTGGTGACCCGGGGAAGAACCCAGAAAAGGCACAAACTTCTGAAACCATGGGAAAGAGGAACAACAATAGAGCAATGAATGCCCACAACCTTATCAGAACATGATAACACATGTTCTGTTGTTAATGCCACAACAATATCAGAACATGATAACACAGAAATTCAGAGATCTCCAGAAGATCAAGTCAGGAATATAACTGTAGAAATAATACAGGACCTTCAAAAACAATTTAGAAAGACTCTAAATGGAATAAAGGATGCAATCATTGAAGTAAAGGCATTAATTAAAACTATAAACAACCGATTAGGCCACATGGAGAATAGAATCTCGCTCCTAGAAGATGATCACTCCAAAAACGAATGCACAATTTATAACTTACAAAAAAAATCTGACTGTTCTGGATATTGGTTGCATGACTATGTTAATATACTTAATATTACCAAAATGTGCACTTAAGGGGGGAGGGCACCAAGCACTGTCTGAATGTATGCCATTTTCAATATGATCCACATAAAAATAAAAAATAAATGAAAAACCAAAACAAACAAAATGTGCACTTAAAATGGTTAAGATGGTTACTTTTATGTTTTGTACACTTTACCACAATGAAAAATGTTTAAAAATGATCACAGATGATCTAAAAGAGAAAGAAAAAAAGAAGAGTAGCTATGACAAAGGGCAGACTGAGGCACAACCCTGGCACAGACGTTGACTGGACATGTGCCTTTGGGTCAGTCAGGGAAACTTCCTGAGCTTTGGCTTTCCTTCTAATGTGGGAGTAACAATAATAGGACCCATCGGTGGGGCTGTTGTGGCAATTAAATGAAATGCCATATGTAAAACCCATGGCACTTGCAACAACACAGTAGGGTTTGTTTTCACTGTCACTATCAGCATAAGATCTGACATTTCAAGTGTTCAAGCAGATGGCTTATTTTTGGATGTCCACGATCATTCCAGGGCTCAGCATTTCTGTCAGGCTCAGGCAGAGCGACTTAACCTCAGTCCTTAGTGGAGCCTACAAAAAGCAAGGTATGACCTCATGTCTCAGTCAGCCAAGATGGGGTACATGCTCAATGTCAGGTCCTGTTGAAAGGGATAGAAAGACAGTAACCATGGCTCACAGCTGCTCACAGTGTGCCAGGCTAGTGTCAAATCAGTAAGATGAAAATCCAGCTATCTGAATACACTCTAGGGCACTTAGTATTAGGTATAGTGTAAAGGTCAGTGAATTGTTAGAACCGTGGCACAAGTTAAGAATTAGATTAACCACTAGAGTGACTCTCTTAGGACTCTGCCAGTGACAAAACTTCCAACAGGAACTGGCTTGAGTACAAAATGTATTTCTTTACATGGTGATATTTTAGTTTCAGGCATGATTGGATACAGGAGTTGAAGTCTGTCACCCAGCAACTCTTTGACTGCTCTCCTGTATATTGGCATCATGCTCACCATGGTGGTTATGGTGTGAACCACACAGTGCCCCTTGGTTTACCTTCTATCAGATTGACGTGTCTACTCCTCTTTCTTATCCTCTTCCTTTTCCCTTCTTCCCTACTTGGACAAAAGCCATTATGTGGAATGGATCTTTGCTGACAGTAGGGGTAGGAAGCCGGGTTAGCACATGGCAGAGTGTTGGACTCGTGAGGTGCATTCATTCATGTGGGGTGATGGTGGCCCGACACAGGGTGTTGAACTTCAGGGCACCTCAGTGAGAGGTGGTCTGGTGCCTGGAGTCGCAGTCCACAGGGAGTAAGCCAAGCATCTGTGTAGAAGGACTGCAGAGTGGAAGGTGTCAAAACCCAGGGAGGTGAGGACAGAGGGGGCCTGGGTAGAAATGCACCCCAGTTTGGCTATTGGATGTAGGATGAAAATGTTTACACAGGTGAGTGGTCTGGCATGGAGTGCTGGAACCCAAGTGGGGTTCCCCACACCCACCAGGCAGCATCGTGGTGGCCACTGTGCTCCTGGAAACATCCTCTCTTGTGGCTGCAGAGTTCCCAGGTCATGAAAAGCTTGGTCTCTTCACACTTATGGGACTAGAAGTGATAATCACTTCCCACCATCGTTAGCCTGGGGTACACCCCCAACCCTTTTTGGTTTCCCTTAATCGTGTCTCTATCTCTGAACAGCATTACTTTATAAAACTCTCTCCAGAGTGCTCTGTGGTAGTGTTTCCTGCAGAGATCCTGTCTGATGCAGGGATATAGCACAAATGCCAGAAAGAAGAGGCTAGATGCAGCGCTAATAAGAATGGCAGACATCTGGACCCACCATTGTTCCTCAGACTAGCACATTACAGTCACACTCCCACAGACAGGATTGGGCCTCTAACTTTATCCATGTGGGGAAGAGGAAAAAACTGGGAAAAGGGCCTGACAGCAGCTGAGAGTGACCAAAGGGGAGTTTTGTCCTGGTCCTTTCTATGGATGCTGCTCTAAAAAGAAGGACTTCTTAAATCTCTTGAGGAGAATCCTCTGCCTTTCCTCTCCATTAGGCAAGGAGTTAGTGGCCCTGGATTATGAAAGAACATTATTGGCCTTTTGAATCAAACTATCCTTATGATTTCTTCCAGAGAAGATAGGACTAAGAATAACTGAGAGGTGAGGGGAATATCTTCTATTAATACTCCTCCCTCTCAGCTGCACCGCTATCACTCTACAGATCATTAAGTGTCAGACACTTCCTTGTGGAACCTTCAGCCATTACTTCTTGTGTTTGTTCTGGCAAGCCACACAGGGGCAGGAGGCAAGCAGGAGGCTTTCTTAATATCATGTCAGCTCAGAGATGTCCTTTGTTCCAGCCTCTGAACATGAGGTGATACAAGTATAGCCTGCCAAGAGAGCAGGCTACTACTCCCATGGGTTACTGGGTTGCTCCTCACCCCATTTGTAGGGTGATCCCATGACATTACCCTGCAGCTTTCAATGAAGGGAAATTAGACTGGAGTGGAGTTAAGCATGCCTTTGTCAGTTTCATCTTGAGGTTTAAGTTGGGCTCTGTAATGTTGGTAGAGCAAATGGAAACATTTCCTAATTCTGCTCAGAGCCGCAGAGAAATCATAAACAGGGACCCCCTTTTCAATGTGGGGAACAGGGTGGTCTTTGTTGGGAGAGGATACTTAAATTCCTCTCTGGTTTTTGTTGAAGTTCTACATGTCATGTGCAGCTGCAGGTTTAGATGTCAGAAGACTCATTTTCATAAATATGTCTGGGAAATATAATCACCTTCACCCCTTTGCTGTTTTAAACTTTGGAATGACTTTAGAGAACACAACACTTTAATTAATACTACTTATTAAGAGTAAGGTCAGAATTCTGGGATAGTATGGTATAATTCAACTGTAGAAACACATCATGAATTTCTTTTATAAGATTTTCTGTTGTTGCCACTGCCTCTTGGTTAAGTGTGTGTGTGTGTGTGTGTGTGTGTGTGTGTGTGTGTGTTTAGCCTTATTAGGTAGCTGTCTTTACTTAAATGTCTTGAAGGTTAAAATAAACCCAGTGCAGGCAACCTGCAAGTAAAGCACATCTTATTTGTGAGTTCTTGCGTGGTGGTGCCAATTACATGATAACCTCCCTTTACCTGCTCATCACCATGCTGCCTGCCCTCCTTCCCTTCTTGCCACTCGCTGGCTGGCCTCAGAACAGTCATCAGGCCCTTGGCCACTGATGCCAGCTCAAGCCGGACGTGTCTAATTTCTTGGTAAATTTCTAATGTATTACTTCTTGGCCATGGCTTCCTTTTTTTTTTCTTTTGAGGCAATTATTCACACAGCATGATTTCTATTTATTGTCTAGTTTTCATCTTTGAACTTAGTTAATTCTTCCTTGGGTAATTTTCTCATATAAATGGCTACTGTTTAAAACCATGGGCTCTGTATTAGATGGACTGCTTCAAGTCTTGGATCTAGCTCTTAGTACTATAAGTGAGTACTCAGGACTATAACTTTGAATAAATTATTGAGCTTTCCATGCTTTAGTCTCCCCATCTATGGAACTTAGATAATAATACCATTACACTTACCCCTTGGCTATATTTTGAAGATCATGTAAAGCAGTGTATATATGTTGGGTGGTGCAGTGAGAACACATTTTAAATGTTCAAAATATGTGCATTGCTGCTGTTGTTGACTATTTTTTAGTTGTTCTTTTATCTCCCTTCCTTGTTTCCTGTGTTTTCTATTTTTTTACTCAACTGTTTAAGAGAAAATACTTCGCTGTTTTTTGTTTGTTTGTTTGTTTGTTTTGTTTTTTTTTTAGTTTTCTCACCTTATTTCTATGTTTTTCAAGGTAGGGTGAGGTCATAATAGACCCTAGTCAGCTCCAGCGGGAGCCTGCCTGGCCCAGCTGTCTTCCCCAAGGGTCTTTTCATCATTCAAGAGCCCTAAGTGACCCATGCATTGCTGCTGAACTTCAGAGAGTTCCAGTGATTCCCTTGAGTCCAGGAAAGCAAAACTGGCCATGTAAGAGGGGAGGGGAGAAGGGGACGGGCTGTCAGACATGTTAATAGTGAATATTACATTTTGAAATTTCTATAAAGACTTCTTCAGAATGCCAGAGTTTTTATTTATGTCTCTATCCTCTTCAAATTAAATATGCTTTTTGGTTCATACTATTGTGCAAAATACTGTATATAGAAAAAGTGAAATAGTTTCTTAATGTTATTAGTTTCCTGCTTTGTTAGTATTACGATAGTTTATTATTTTTATTGTAATATCATACCATTTCGGTTATATTAGGATAAAATAAGCTTTTGTAGTGTAGCATATAAAATTACTTCTTTGAGGAAAATAAAGTCTAGTCTATAATATCTAACTTACAGAGAAATTTTTAGAGGCTACCCACTTGTATACAGAGGACTGACTGTCTAGCATGATATGACGCAGGTGATCTTTCACTAAGCCTACCCTCTATTCTGTTTAGATAAGACATTTACCAGGAGAGACCCAGGATCTCATGTAATGTCAAATAAAAGTGGTATTTTTCTAGAAATGGATTGCCTTTTAATCCCTTTCATAAATGAAAGACTTGTCCTTTAGATTATGTTTACCCTTATGACTTTGACTTGTATACAAAGGCCATATTCATAGATATTTATGGCATTTAATGTGATGTAGAAGTACAACTAAATTTCTGAAAACATAAACACAGCATTTGGAGAAGTTAAAGAAGGGTTGCAGATCTGCTTTTAGACTAGTTTGAGTAATTTGCCAATATTATGCCTGTTTTATTTTTCCTGGCCCACTGCATGGTTTGACCAAATTAAGAACTGAAAATCTTTAGAAAGTAAGACATGTAAAAGTGATATTTATAATGCCTTCTTAAATAAAATTATTTAAAAAGAATTTTAACACAAGGCGTTTAAAGGGAAAAGCAAAGAGAAAAGCAAAGAGAGGTGCATTGATTTGCATTATTTTTTGAGAAAGAAGGAGAACTAGCAGTTTCCTGTATTTCCTTAGTCTTCGTTCCTGGCTCCTATTATCCTTGGCAGACAAGTGGTTCTCAAATTGTGTCTTGAAGACCATCATCTGTGCTCGTGAAAATGCTAAGAAGGCATACTATCAAAAGGAAGGCACAGAGGAGGATGCGATTGCAGAAGCAACAGGGAAGAAAGCAAATCTTGCTCAAGGATGTAAGGTGGAAAGGGGCATGGTGGGAGTGGATTTCTAGATGCTATTTCAGCAATCTTGATCTCTTTCTCCATGGTGGTAAAGAAAACAACTACTTCTGCTTCCTGTCCTTCTCTCTCCCTAAAAGGTGATGCCTGAGTGGTCCCCTGGAGAAGGAGCGCCTCCCTCTGGATTCTTGTTTGTTTCAAGGCTGCTCACTGCAGGGATTGAGGGACCCATGTCACGGTAGTCATGGCTGGCTTTCGTGGCTTCCTGAGAGCAGGGCTGTGTTTGACTCACCGTTGTACCCCCTGCGCTTAGCTCCAGTCAGCGTTAGAGTAGAAACTTGAAAATATTTGTCCAATGAACAAATCCTGCCTATTGTGCTTCTTCAGAGAGGGGTGCAGAATTCTGTGAACTAACCCTAGCTTAGGTGGAGCTTATCATGTGGAACTCTCCGGTCTTTATTGGTATTTTCTTTGTGGCACTATGTTTTCAGAGAATGCTCAGTATTAGACTGACTCCCACACGTTAGTTAACCTTAGAGACACATGGATCCGGAATACATGACGGTCGTTTGCGGTGCCTTGTTCGTGCACTGAGTTCACCATTGTTTTATTGTGAGTACAGCTCCGTCTTCCCCTCTGCACTGTAGAGTTATTAATAGTAACAAGAGCTTCCCGGCGTCAGGCAGCAGCATGCCTGAGAGGGATGTTCAAAAGAGATAGGAAGGATTTATCTGCCTAGTAATTTGTATGCGGGCAGAACTGCTCCTTAGAAATCCTGCTCTTTGTAGATGATGGGGTTCATGATAGGGCTGGCATGGAGCAGTGAGCTGAGACAGCCAGGGGAGAAGGGGGAAACTGGAGACTGGAAATCAAGCCCCCACATCACCCATTGGCTGGACAGGTAGTTAGGGTGGGCAGGTGGAGGTTCCAGTGCTGGTAGGCAAAAACAAAAACAAAAACAAAAACAAAAAACCAGGCAGCTGGGCAGACAAGCAGTCCAGGGGAAGTCCTAGAAGGGCATATGATGTAGAGAGTGAGCTGCCCGGCATATGGAAGATGATGAAGCCTTGTGGTGTAGAAGGGAAGCTTCTGGAAGCAACTCGAGTGACTACTGACAGAAGAATAGAGAAACAAAATGTGGTCTATAGATACAATGGAGTATTATTTAGCCTTAAAAAGGAAGCACATTTTGAAAGTCAGCAATACTTATTATTATGCCACTAAGGCAGGAAGGACAACCTAGAGGAGCCTTGAAGACATTAATGTTAAACAAAACAAGCCACTTGCAAAAAGCAAAATACTGCATGGATTCCACTTATAGGAGATTCCCAGAAGGTTAAATTTCTAGAAACAGAAAGTAGAAGGGCAATTGCCAGGCACTGGGAGCAAGGAAAAATGGGAAATAATTTAATGGGTACAGAGTTTTAGTTTTCTAAAACTAAAAATCTGCTGCTTACAAGAAACACAATTTATAAGTAAAGATAGTAACAAATTCAAGGTAAAAGGCTAGAGCAAGGTAATTCATGTTAAGTAGCCATCCTAACAAATGTGAAGTAGTATTTCACTATAGTTTTCATTTGTATTTCATTAATGATTAGTTATATTATGATAATGATGAGTGATATTCATGTGTTTATTGGTCATATAAAAATCTTTAGAGATTCATTACCTATTTTACCTTTTACCTATTTCTAAATTGTATTGTTTGCTTTTATTGTTCCTAATTTTTAGGATTTCAACTTGGAATATTAATATACCTTCAGGTATAGCAATTGGAAATATTTTATCCCATTCTATCAGTAACTTTTAATTCTGTTTACACTGTCAAAAAAATTCTTATGAGCTGAATTGTTCCCTGACAATATTCATATGTTAAAGTGCTAACCTCTGGCTGGGCATGGTGGAGTATGCTTTTAATTCCCACGCTTGAGCAGTGGAGACAGGAGGATCGCGCAGGTTCAAAGACACCCTCACTGGCTTAAGAGATCCTGTTTCCAAATAAAAATATAAAAATAGGTCTGGGAGTGTAGCCTGGAGGTAGAAGGGTTTCCAGGAACTCCAGTACCACCAAAAAAAAAAAGAAAGAAAGAAAGAAAGAAAGAAAGAAAGAAAGAAAGAAAGAAAGAAAGAAAGAACCTCTGAACCAGGTGTGGTGGTGCACACTTGTAAACCCAGCGTTTGGGAGACTGAGACAGGAGGATTGCAGTTTGCCCATAGCCTCAGCTACTTATGAGGCCCTTTGCAACTCAGTGAGACCCTGTTTCAAAATAAAGAATACAAAATAGGAGTGGGGGTGTAACTCAGAGGTAGAATGTCCATGGGTTCCATCCCCAGTACCACAAAAAAAAGTCCTAACTTCACTAACTTAGAATGTGACTATTTTTGGAAACAGAGCCTTTAAAGAAATAAATAAGGTAAAATGAGGCTCTTTGGGCAGGCTTAAATCTGATATGACTGGCCCCTTATAAGAAGAGAAAGATACAGACAATATCCATGAGGATAAAGATGTCCATCTACAAGACAAGGAGACAGACCTCTGAACTGTACTAACCCTGCCTACAACTTTATCTTAAACTTATGGTCTTCAGAATTGTCAGAAAATAAATTCCTGTTATTAAAGCCACATAATATATAGTATTTTATTATGACAATACAAGAAAACTAATATGCAGACCTTGAAAAATATGCAAAGAAAATGCCAAGAATCCAGGAAAGAGAGGTCCAGCAAAACCAAGAGCCAAATCAAAAGAGAGCATTACTGTGACTTTCATTGTCAACCTTGAACATCCTGAGAATGTCTGGATTTGTGGTCCTCAAGCTGTACAGTTTATAAATATCAGACAGAGGGAAATTAACCATAATTTTCTGAAACCGAACTCCAAAAATTTCAAGTCAGTAGGTGCAGGGTGGTTCCCAGACATGTGCATCTTAACAAGCACCTGAGGGAAGTGAACTGGCTCCTATTGTCCTTGGCAGACAAGTGGATTTGTTCATTGGACAAATATTTTCAAGTTTCTACTCTAACGCTGACTGGAGCTAAGCGCAGGGGGTACAACGGTGAGTCAAACACAGCCCTGCTCTCAGGAAGCCACGAAAGCCAGCCATGACTACCGTGACATGGGTCCCTCAATCCCTGCAGTGAGCAGCCTTGAAACAAACAAGAATCCAGAGGGAGGCGCTCCTTCTCCAGGGGACCACTCAGGCATCACCTTTTAGGGAGAGAGAAGGACAGGAAGCAGAAGTAGTTGTTTTCTTTACCACCATGGAGAAAGAGATCAAGATTGCTGAAATAGCATCTAGAAATCCACTCCCACCATGCCCCTTTCCACCTTACATCCTTGAGCAAGATTTGCTTTCTTCCCTGTTGCTTCTGCAATCGCATCCTCCTCTGTGCCTTCCTTTTGATAGTATGTGAAGAACATCACAGCCCTGAAGTGTTGGAGTGCCACCTGATGGTCCCACAAGGCCCTTATGGTCCCTCTTCCGAGGGTTCATGGAAAGCCAAAATACGCACCTGCAGAAACCCACAGCTGATCAGACTGAAAGGTATGCACATCCACACGCCACAGACGCTCCGTGTGGTTACACCATGTGTCAGTCACTGTTAGGGGCACCATGCTGGACAGGGTCACTGTGTTTACTATAGGTCATGAAGTGCAATGAAATGTTCATTTACTTTTTCTGACCCCTAAAATGTAAAGTATGCCTTCTCTAGAGTCTGGTAAATACTCAGCCTAGTTTTTCTTTCTTTTTTTTCTTTTTTTCTTTTTTTTTTTTTTTTGGTGGTACTGGGGTTCCTGGAAACCCTTCTACCTCCGGGCTACACTCCCAACTCCCAGACCCATTTTTTATACCTTTTTATCTTTGGAAACAGGGTCTCTTAAGCCAGCACAGCTAGCTTCAAACCTGTGCAATCTTCCTGTCTCTGCCTCCCAAGCGCGGGGATTACAAGCCTGCGCCGCCACGCCCGGCTCCAGCCTAGTTTTTCATGTTGGACTCTGGTTTGGGCTTTTCTACTTCATTATTCAATCCATTTGGTATTCATTTTTACTAGATGACTTCAGTTGATCCCCGCCTCCATCTCGCTACCATCCCAGCAATATTTACTAGAAAAATATGCCCCTTGCCACAGTATTGAGTTTTCTCTGGAATCCTATCATTGAATTTGTATGGGAAGGTACCACTGTTCTTTTTTTTAAAAATACTATCCAATGCTTTCTCTGAGAAGGAGAAAGAGAGCAACAAATTAAGGCTTGTTCCACCAATAGTTCAAATAAAGACAGAAAAATAAGATTGTTTACTTAGCTTTTTTTTACATCTGCATCATAAGATAAATAAAACATACACATGCACATAAAGTGATAAAAGAATAATATGTTTTCCAGTTTGTGGGTAAGTACTAAAATATAACTATGAGAGTTTGTTATGCTTTAAGATCTAATATGGACAGCTTCCTACAGTATACTTTTTCAGAATTTCCTTTATAAATTTTGACCATTCTTTCAGATAAACTACTTCTTATCCCAACCAAATTTTAATTGCTATTTTATTAAGTGTATAAATCACTGCAATTGGGGTAAAAATCTTTACCTAATCTAATCATCTCATCTGGGAGATATTTGCTTTTAATGAAGTTGTGCAATTATGATTCCCAAAGTTGCCCTCGAGTTCCAGAATCCCTGACCACAGCCGGCCTCACTGGCCTCCATGAGCATCCTCCCAAATATACCCCACTGAAGCCGGTTGTGAAATCACGTCGCCTCTCCATAAAAACACCCCCAAGTCCTCTAAATCATTAGCCAAGCTTTATTAAGGCTCTTCGTAAAGTTAGGAACTAAAGATACAGTTCCTACCCTTGAGGGTCTTATAACTTTGTTTGATAGGTGTGTAATATGCCCAGAAGGAAAAATAACCATAAAAGTAGCATAAAGTAAATAGCTAATGTGCAGTACCTATAGGAAGTGCTGAAAAGATCTGGTCACTGGATAGAAGAAGATGCAGGTGTGAGTAGGAGTTGAGGAGGCCTTGAATAGCAGGGTCCTTTGCAGCCAGAAACATAGAAGAGCCGAGCACAAGGTCAGACACATAGATGCTGTAGCTGCTAACTAGACAAGGATGATGCCTGACAGGCAATGGCAATGTCCCAAATAAGGGCCAATGGAAAGAAAAAAATGCTGTTGACAGGGAATAACAAGTTCTTCGTTTTCTCCATATACTTATGGAGAACAGGCAGAAGATAGACAAACTAGGTGAGTTTCTCAGTGGTGAGGGCTCATGGTATATAATCTCACCTAAGTTTTCTGTTATGGCTCACAACTATCCGGGTTTATTACTGTTCAATTCAGTTCTACGAGTTTTATTGAGCAGCTACCCATTACAAACATTGGATATGCAAGATATAAAAATGAACGTGACCTTCTTTCTGCACTCACAGGTCTCCCAGTTGAATAGTCAAACATAGAGGAAAATGAAGGCCGATCAATGTGGCAGACATTACAACAATGAAACGCAAGAGCATAGAGTATGGCATAAGAGAAAAAGATCCAGAAGGATTCTTTGAGGTGGCAGCATATAGGCTCAGTTTTGAAGGATAAAAATGAATCATTGAGCATGGGGAAGGGGCCGGGGGTCCCAGAAAGAGGAGTAAAAAGTATGAACGGGAGAGGACAGGGCCAGGAAGCCGGTACACATGACCAGAGGAGTAGGTGAGGGCAGGTTATTCCTCCAGGGAGTCTGGATTTTGCTGTATACATGCTGGGGAGCCACTGGACACTTGTAGGTGGAAGGAATGATGCAATCAAATTTTTTTTTTCTTTTAAGAAAACTGGCAGGATTGAAGAGTCTGAGAAAGGAGTTAGGAAAGGTGGCTAGGTTTTACTCACACTGCTTTTTACTGCTGGCATTAGTAGCAGTGTGGGTTTGACACTATAGCAAGCACCTAACCTCAGTCATTTTCCCAGCACT
Organism: Muscardinus avellanarius; assembly: GCF_963383645.1. Lineage (NCBI taxonomy): Eukaryota > Metazoa > Chordata > Mammalia > Rodentia > Gliridae > Muscardinus > Muscardinus avellanarius. The sequence goes on along the minus strand of NC_137791.1, from coordinate 71,700,138 downwards.
GATACTGACACATCTTGGATGAGTCAGTCTCTTCTCTTCCAAGGTCTTCAGTCTATTTACTAGATAATTTCTAACCCCATATTGCAACAATTCTGCAGGCCCCCTTACTTATCCTCAGAAAAAGGCTGCATATGTAGAAGGAGGTGGGCTTTAGTCTTTATCTTGATTTCCACTGAAAGTGGATTGTTTACTTTATGATACTTGGGATTGAACTCAGGGGCATTCTAGCTCTGAGCTACATCCTCAGCCCTTTAAATTTTTATTTTTATTTTATTTTATTGTATTTTTGTGGCACTAGGGATTTAATCAAAGGGCACTGTACCTCTGATCTACACCCCTATCCCTTTTCTATTTTTTATTTTGAAACAGGATTTTGCTAAATTACTATAGCATGCTGTTCTTGAATCTGCATTCCTCCTGTCTCAGCCTCGCAGGTACTGGGATTACAGGCATGTGTTGGCTGAAGGTAACTAAACTAGATTGCTACCAATTTTATTCAACATTTTCTCTAAGTTTTATCTAAATTGTAGAAAGGCTTAAAGTTCCCATAAAAATGTGTTTTATGTATTGAGCATGTTTGCATAGGCTTTAAATTAAACTGCATTTATGGAAACCCTGTGAGCTTTTTGGATTAAATACTGTATTTCAGTCCTAAGATCTCTGCCAGCACAGAGAGTACCCAGAGGAATGTGTTCACTCCCGGCAGCTTGTGCAGCCTCCCCGTCCCAGCTCTGCCCAGTTTTATTAAAATTTCTATTAATGCCACTCAGTTATGATTAAATATTCTCCCTATTTTTTCACAAAGAAAAGGATGCAGCTAACTCTTGATAGCCTATGTCAACTGGGGACATGGATCACAGGGATAAATTAAATCCATAAATAATCCAGAATCTTCATTTAAACCAAGACCTTCAATCTCCTTCCTCAACCAACCTTTTCTGAGAGTTGTTAACAATGTATTCAAATTGCCTTAAATGAAAGTCTTCTGGACAGAGTCAGCTTTAGGTGAAATTAGGGTGCAGTTACCTACTACCCTATACCCAGGGCCCCACACTGCATCCCTGCTCTGTGTCCTACTCCCAGTTGATCTTCCTAAATGCCAAATTGCAGTCTTCATCTTATCTGGACATTTTGCAGATCCCAACACTACTGACCACTGCTGTTTTCTGAACCCCTGTCCTTGGTCTCCATCTCCTCCTCCCGAGTCTCCTCCCACCTTGTCATTCATGCTATTTGGGAATATCTTTGTATCAACCACCCTTCCTCCCTTCCCTCCAACATCCTCCCACCCAGTTCTTTTTTTCTCTGCATGGTCTTTCTAGGAGATATCATCCATGTCCATTATTTTAACTATGATGTCACATAAATGTAGCTCTCTTCTGAGCTCTTTTATCATGCATATTAGATGCTTAGCAAGTGTTTCTGAAATTGAACAAAAAATGGCCACAAGCTTCCAATACGAAGTTGAAAGTAAGACTATATATAGAACATGCCACTACCTGGCCCATCTCTCCCATTCTTTCCCTCACACCTTTACTCCATACCTTCACGAGTCCCCGTCCACATATCAATGTCCTGCAACTAGTGACTGCAACTAGTGACTAGACTCCACGCTTGTCTCATAGACTGTGGCCTAGAGCCCCTAGTTTACCTCTCAAGCTCCCCTGCAAGTCTGAGTCTTTTGTGGACACTTATCTATCCCTCTTCACTTATCCACCTTCAACACTAGGCTATTGAAATGCATTTTAGCTATGCCAATCTATAATAGCATTGAGTGCACTGAAAAAATGGTTGATGGTGCATCTGTCCATCTCTTTAACTAGACTGCAAACTCCTTAGAGACAATATTCTATCCACTTTGCATCTCAAAGCCTGACAAACACAGCCTGTCACACCAGGATCTTATCTACTCCATTTAAATAAAATGACCAGACAAAAAGTGTGGGTGCTTATGTATCATGGCAGGAGATTCTAGTTCGGGGCCTGGAATGGATGCTTGGGCCGGAGTGAGGAAGCTGGCAGGCTGCGTGGAGGGTATTACAAACTGAGACATGCTACTAGAGATGATTTTTCTTCCCTATGTATGTTCATTTCTGAGGAAATGTGGCTCATTCACAACACCTGCTGCCTCCTTGAGCATGCCTCCATCACATGGCCTCATTCCCCACGCCAGACACCCATGGTTGGTACAAGAGGGGGCAAGCGATCCAATGGGAAGCCAACAAATAGGCTGCAATTAAGCCCGTTGACTTGGATAGCTGCTACAGTCAGATCTGGGGTGTCACCCCTGCCTCCAGCCCAGCCTCATGTGTTGACGTCTTGGTCCCTAGCTGGTGGTGCTACTGGGGAGGGGGAGTAGAAACTTTAGGAGGTAAAGTTTAGGTCCAGTTGAAGGAAATGGACTATTGGCTATGTTCCTGAAGGGTATATTTTGATGCTGGCCCTCCCTCCTCCTCCTCCTCCCACTTCCTGGCTGCCATAATTTTGATCCACCATGTTCTTTCTGTTGTGATATTCTGCCTCACCACAGGCCCAGACACGATGCAGCCAGATACTGCAAACCAAAATCTCTGCCACTGAGAACCAAAGTAAATGTTCCCTCCTTCTAGTTGATTTATCTCAAATATTTTCTCACAGCAATGGAAAGCTGACTAACACAAGAACCAGTAAGATTTTTATGTCAGGAATTCAGAAAAAGAAGGTACTCTGAAGAAGTTAGTAATGAAAACTAAAGTGTAAGAGTTCTGATATAAAAACGATCCTAAGGGGTGTTGGTCATGACAACTTTTGAAAATCCAAGTTATAAGTAAACAGAGTAAGTGAGACAGAGAACAGAGAACCTGACAAAAAGCAGGGACCCTAAGAGAGGAATCTGTGGTTTAAAAGTGAGAGAAAAAAGCTGGGCATGGTGGTGTACACTTGTAATCCCAGTATTTGGGAGGCTGAGACAGGAGGATCCGGGTTTGCAGACAGCCTCAGCTACTTAGTGAGGCCCTCTGCAACTTAGTGAGACCCTGTTTCAAAATAAAGAATTAGACTTCCGGGAAGATGGTGACCAAGAAAAGCAGCATTTACGAGCCCTGCTAAAACTTGATCTCTATTGCCACAAAATCAACACTTTTTATAGCCAGAAAACACCATCAGCAGAGAAATAAAAAATGTAAACACAAGGAACAGAGAAAAAAAAGACTAGAAGAACAACCAGAGACCAGAAATCAAGCCTGCAATGCAGCAGCGGGGCCGCGAAGGCACCATCTTTCCTCACAGCACCAGGATCCAGAGAGGAAAGGTAAACATGGAGCTGAAGTAAGCAGCTGAGGATCATTCGGGTGTAATTTAACAGTTCTTTCAGCACAAAGAACATCTAAAACTCCCAGTGGTCAAGTTTATCATGCCTTCCAGGAACTCAGAACAGAGCTCAAAACCAGAAAAGAAATACTCCAGCCTCACAGCTGAAGGCTTGGCAGCGGCGCTATATTGCCAGAAGCTCCAGCCTCACGGCCGAGAGTGTGGCAGTGGCACCATATTGTCAGCAGCAACAGCAAGTTCACTGCGCCCTCAACAGCTCCTGATCAACACACACAATAACCATGAGTGAAATTGCAGCTCCTAAAGGAGAAATCCCTGTACTGCATACCCAGAAACATTGATAATCTTCCTGGGTCTGAGATTTTGCAGTCCAACCCAGTGAAGGAGTAACGGTGGCAGAGATTACCACAGACTTGAGATACAGAGCACACTAAGTGAATTCGTAGTGATCCAGGGAAGGCACAAACTCCTGAAATCATGGGAAAGAAGAACAACAGTAGAGCAATGAATGCCCACAACCCCATATTATCAGAACCTGATAGCACAGAAATTCAGAGATCTCCAGAAGATCAAATCAGGAATATAACTGTCGAAATAATACAGGACCCTCGAAAAGAATTTAGAGAGAGTCTAAAAGACATAAAGGATGCAATCATTGAGGTAATGGCCTCAATTCAAAGTATAAACAATTAATTAGACCACATGGAGAATAGAATCTCACTCCTAGAAGAGGATCACTCCAAAAACGAACGCATAATTTATAACTTAGAAAAAAAATCAGACAGCAGGAATCTGGCATTGAAGAAATATGGGCCCATTTTAAGAGACCTAACCTAAGAATACTTGGAATAGAGGGGGGGAAAGAAGGTGAAACCAAAGAGATCAATAATCTCTTCAAAGAAATAATAGCAGAAAATTCTCCAAACATAAAGCAAGAGATCAATATACAGGTCCAGGAAACTTATAGAACTCCCTTTAGACAGGATCAGAGAAGAGGATCCCCACGCCACAAAATTGTCAAAATGACCAATGTGGAAGCCAACCAGAGAATCTTAAAGGCAACAAAAACAAAAGGCCAAGTGACATTCAGAGACAAACCAATTAGAATAACTCCAGACTTCCCAAACCAAGTCATGAAAGCCAGAAGGGCTTGGAGTAACATATTCCAAACTCTGAAAGAAAACAACTTCTAGCCAAAAATTTCCTACCCAGCACAACTATCTATCAAATTAGATGGGGAAATAAGAAACTTCCATGACAAACAGAAAGTGAAGGAATTTGTCTTCAAAATCAGCGCTAGAGAAAATACTCAAAGAGATTAACTACAAAGAAGAAATAGGTAATACACACCAGAACCAGAGAAACAAGATTTTCCATCCAGCAGACAACCAAGCAAAGAAGAATATATTCATGTGCTTATTGGTTAAAATCTTTGGCGATTCATTATTTATTTTAGTCTTTTACCTATTTCTACATTGTACTGTTTGCTTTTATTGTTGCTAATTTTTAGGATTTCTATTTGGAATATTAATATACCTTCAGATATAGCATTTGGAAATATTTTACCCCATTCTATCAGTAACTTTTAGCTGTTTACATTGTCTTTGGATGTACAATTTTTTTTATTTTTTAGGAAGTTTGTTTGTTTATTCTGTTGTTGCCTGTGCCTTTGAAATCATATCCAAGAAATCACTGCCAATTTCAATGTTGTGAAGTGTTATGACCCAGGTTTTCTTCTAAAAGTTTATAATCTTAAGATTTACATTTAAGTCTTTTATCTATTTTGAGTTAATATTTGTATATGGTGTTAGGTAACAGTCCAACTTTACTCTTTTTCATGTAATTATTATTTTTCAACAATACTTAGTGAAAGGATCATTATTTCCTTCACCAAATGTTCTTGGAAACCTTGTCAAAAATAACCATATATGGAAGAATTTATTTCTAGGCTTTTTATTTTACTCCACTGGTTTATATATCTGCCTTTATAGCAGTAGTACACTGTTTCAATTAATGTAGCTTTATAAGGTTTGAAATCAGAAAATGTACATCTTGTAGCTGTTTTCTTTTATGAGATTGTTTTGGGTATTTAGAGTTCATATTTCATGTTAGGATAGATTTTTTCTGGAAAAAAATGTATGATAGTTTCACCTTAAAAAAAAGGAAAAATATATCCTCTGGTAAGAATGAAAGCAAAAATAAATATTGAAATGTTATCTCTAAGTGATCAAAAGTTTGATATCAGGCAAATGAATCTGTTATGTGAGATTATCATTGTTAATTTTGGATAAATTACTATAAAATTAGATGTCAACCACTAAGCCAAGCATGGGAAGGAGGGAAGGGGAGGGAATGGTGTGGGGTAGGGACTAACTGGGCGATGTGTGCATGTATGTCTACACAAGTTTTTTATCCCATTATGATGTATGAATACAGTGTACCAATTTTAAAAAAGCAACATAAAAATAAAAATAAATTTTAAAAAGTAAAGAATTTTTTTAAAAGGCTGGGGGTATAGCTCAAAAATATAATGCCCCTGGGTTCCATCCTCAGTACCACAATAAAAAAGTGAGAGAAAAAGAGAGAGATACTCATTCTCAATGATTTCCTAATTCCTATGCATGTAAGCTCTGGTTTCTGTTCTCAGTTGCACATTATATAATCTCTTTTTACTTGGCCTTTCCCAAATGGATCTCTGTTCCTTATAATAGTCAACATAATATAAAGAAGGCTGTAGAAAAGGAAGGATGAAGATGCTGAAGGCAAACTTTATCAATTTTATAATTGGCCAACAGCTGAATCTGTATATAAGAAATTGAAAGTAAAGTCGGGCGTGGTGGCACATATCTATAATCCCAGTCCTTGTGAGCCTGAGACAGGAGGATTGCAAGTTCAAAGCTAGCCTTAGAAACTTTGAATTTTGAACCTTAGAACTTTGAATGAGGCGGTCAGCAATTTAACAAGACCCTGATTTAAAAAAAAAAAAAAAGGCTGAGGGTGTAGCTTGGAGGTAGAATACCTCTATGTAGCATGCATGCACACATGCGCACACACACACACACACACACACACACACACACACACAAAGTAAAAGTAAATTATTTTTCTCCTTTTCCTGAATCCCATATCACACAACCCATAACTCAAGCTGCTCATCTTAAAACAACAAACAATTATATCTCAGAAATTAATAGGCTTTAATGAAGCGCCTGGAAATTCAACTATTACCTTTAATATCTCTGGGGGACAATGACTCCCAAGGTCACCCAAGGGACAAGTATTTACTGGATACCTGCTAGGTACAAAGAACTGAGCAAGAAATCAGTTTTGGAGTAATCTTCCCTGTTCTCATTGCGTTTACAGAAAAGTTCATACATAAATATTTAAAGAGATAAAATAATCATGAATTTGTATGGCAGGTTATGAATGAAACAAGACAGAAACTTAGAAAAGAATAACTAGAGAAATCTGTGAGGCAAGGTCTCTGGAAGAGGTGGCATCTGAGCCAAGATCTGCAGAGTGAAAAGCAACCAGCCTTATGAACCTGGTCACATGGAGCCCTAAGGTGGAGAGCTTGCAGTTTATTCCAAAAACTGAACACTGTTGGCCAGACTGCAAAGGGCAAGTGGCTGAGGACAGAGGCAGGAACTACATCGTGCATGGCTCTGCAGACCTTTACAGTGATTTTTGGATTTTATTCCCACATAAAAAGAGAAGCTACTGATAATTATAACCAGTGGAATAAAATGGTCCAGTCAATATTTTTGAAAACACTTTTCAACCCGGGGTGGATAATGATGAGAGAGCCAAGAGTGGGCAAAAATAGGCAAGTGAGGAGCCTGATGCAGTAGTCCAGATGACCCTGTGAGTGTCTTGGACTAATAAATGACTGTGTGTGTGGAAAAAGTGAGTGGAGGCAAGATAGCTTACTTCAGAATCACAACAGGCTTACAGATTGCACAGGAGGTATATAGGAATAGTTCATATAAGCTCTGGTGTAAACAATAGAGAAGACGGTGGTGCTACTGGTAAAAATGGGGGAAATAAGGCAGGAGAAGTAGGTTTAGAGAATAAATTAGAGTTCCACCTAAGACAGGCTATTTTTGAAGTCTTCATGAGGCATCTCAGAGAGAAGTCAAAGCAAGCAAATTACCTTTGGAACACTATTTGACTAAAAAAAAAACAGTTAAAAAAGAGCACTGCCACCCTAATGTTTAGTCATTCAACCTGTTTTTAATAGTTAAAAATATTTCATATTTTATCTTTTTATTTCATTTGTTCCTTTGTGAAACTTACTAAACAAAAAAGGGTTCAAAAATGTCAGAATTAATGCCATTTCTCATTCCATAGTCAAACATACATTATAATGATCAAAAGGAAACGTTGTAATTAAAAGAAACAAGTTTACATAGCCACTCTACTACTTATAAATAACTAAAATATTAAATATGTAAAGTTCTAGACACAACATTGAGCTTGTTGAGAAATGGATGCAAAAATTTCATAAATATACATTATGTAAAGAAAGACCATTTTTTCTATTCCGTAGGTTCAAAATACTGAATGCTGACTTGAAATGAAAAGATCATATTGTGGGTTTCTGACTATCTTAAAGGCAACCTCCTTACCAAGGCTAGGATCCTTTCAGTACTGTCACTGGAAGCTGATTTCTAATAGTAACAATAGTTTGTAAAATTAACCATGTAAAAACATTAAGAGGGAGAGAGGTCATCAGCAACATTACATAAAATCTGTGCATGTACACTTGATAAGTTATGTCGTGAGGGTCCAGTTTTTTCAACTGATGCACATTTTGCTTTTAAAGATGTTTATCTTTGCTTCTGATTGATCTCCAATTGATAGTGGCATTCCTTTACATGCAAGTTCCTTTTCTCTTTAGTCACCCTGCAATAATTAACACTATATAAATGTACTTTATTTTACTGCCCAAGGAGTAAGCCTGCATAAAAAATTTCTACAGTGAATCTTTTCTTTAAAACACAGGATGCTTTGAAAGGTAGATATTGATCTTCTAATTTCCCAAGTTTAATTAGTTGGAGAATGCATCTATTTGACAGACCTGGAGCAATTACTGTCTGCAGCTAAGGCTTCCGTTACAGATGCAAGAAAAAAGTGTCCTTGTGCTTTTTGTCTGTCTGATTGTGGCAGCCAAGATTGAATGGGGAAATACAGGGGAAAAACAAAGAGAATTTTTACAACTCAGAAATAACCTTGCCAACAATGAAAAGCCAGCTTCACTCCAAAGAAAAACCTGAAATTCAAGTTTAAAAAATTTGGTTGGAGAATTTGATATAATTACCAAATAATAAAGTTTGTGGTTTCTTAAAATGTTAGATGATATAAAATGCTCTTGCTATGTTATTTTTCTTCCCACTCTAAAGATAATAAAAAATAGACACAGAAAATCTAGACTGTACTAGCATCCAGTTAAAGCCACTTATGTGCTTCAAAAGAAGTTCTTTTCCCAAGACAGAGAAGTCTCTATTACTTTATAAGAAAAGCTCAAGAATAAAAATATAATAAATTCCAGATAGTCTAAGGCACATACATTCCCCTAGCCTCCACATCATCTACTCCTTGGATTTTTTCCAATCATAATTCTAGTGTTAGGAGACCTCCACTCCTGCCTACGTGTATGTCTATCACTTCCTACAAATTCTGCTTCTTGGTCTGTTCCAAATGCTTTAAAGATTATTCTACTTTTCCCAGGTTCAAAATACTTTGCCTTGGCTTTAGGAGCATACTGTCTTTCATCCATTCCCATCTACACTCGAGCTCCTTAAAGGTCTTCCAAAGGAATGTTAGCCACTAACAGGAAAATTTCCCAATTGTAGATTTGAAGCCCCTCCTTTCCCAGATGGCCCCCTGGTACTCCTATGATACAATGTAGACATGTCATGACTTAAGGACCCTGCCAACCATGCCTGGTTAATCCCTTTCACATTCAGGGAGCTGCTCCCACATATAGTAGTCACTGAGGTGTTCAGATTGGGATTTTATTAACATGTTTTATTGAGTCAGACTGATCTGTCTTAAACATGAATGCTGCCACATTTCTATTTATATATCACTAACTATATTATTTAAGCTTTCTTAGGCTTTGGTTTCTTCATCTATTAAATGGAAGTTTTAACTACCACTTCATAAGGTTGCTATAAGGTTAAAAGAGAAAAATACCATAAATCACTTAGCACAGTTTCTGGTCTAACACAAGCAGATGATAAATTATGGTTGCTATAGCCAAGGTGGTGATTAGCTAAGATGTAATCTTCATGTGTCCCCATGGTACTTTTTCAGTAAGTCCTTGAATGCAGGAGGTTCTACAGTCATAACCCAGCCCAGGATATGCTCGTCTAGGAATACACCTGAATATACTGGGATGTCGCTCAATCACTTGTTCACAGGCTACGTCCTAGCAGAGAAATGTTGTCCCAAGAACTCAGTGTCTTTTTCATGATTCAGTGCTGCATTGTGAAAACATCTTATACTTTTCTCTCTTCTTCATTTGATCTTTTTCCTCTCCAACTGTTCATTCTGCTTCCCAAGTTACTATCAACATACTTATGAAAATTACTGAGTCACAATGAATGGATCCATACAAGTATTCTGCAGGGTTCTGAAGTACTTGGCTGTCACGCTGTTATGGGCACAAAGGGGTTTGGAAGAGAAGCATGTATCAGGTACATAGAGAAAAGAAGTGTCCTCAAGGGACCTTACCTTAGGTGCAGGCTTTCCTAGCTATATTCCTTATCTCCAGTAGGATTTTATTTTTTTAAAAGGGGAAAAATCCAGGTAGTTGGTACATACCCATAATCCTTGGACTTGGGAGACTGAGACAAGAGTATTGCAAGTTTGAGGCCAATCTTAGCAACTTATCAAGGCCCTATTTTAAAATTTAAAAAGACAGGGTGTAGCTCAGTGATGACAAACCTCTACATTCAATCTCCAGTACCACAAAAAAAAAAGAAAAGAAAAAGGGTCTTAAACAATTACTTTTGCAACATGTACAATGCATGACACATTTCAAAAAGACCCAAATTAATTGGAAACATTAAGAGAATTCTCAAGGGAAAAACTATTTCATTTTCTGAGAAAGTATTCACTACTTGGACAGACAGTTGTGGTTTATTAAGATGATGTGAACTTGGAATGTGTCTCATTTTCACAGATTTTTATGACATTATTTATTTACTTATCTACTTATTTTGCACAGGTCTATTTAAACAAAAGTTTCACAGTGACACTAAGTTTCTGACAAGTGGTTCCCAAGTGTTATGGTGCTGTTTGTGCATTCCTATAGGAATATTTTGACCATAAGTAGATCATTGCATAGCCTCTAATAACTGGTATTATATTTGTGGATAACAAATCTACTAACTGCTACCCCACAACTGAACAGAAATTCCTTACTTTGGTAAACTAATAACTGCCTTCAGGACTGTCCCTGACATCACCAAGGGCCCATTCTGACCATCTGTTTGTGCTCTAGGAAAAAGAACTGCTCGGAGAAATGTGTGATTGCCTTCTCAGTCTCCTTTACTTCATGCTTCACAAGACACCAGGGAGGCAGGAAGAATCCTAGATGCATGGTTCAGAGCCAAAAAAAAAATGGTACTAAGAGCACAGAACCAGTTGGGCAGGCAGTGGCTCGGAACAAAGCTGTTTGAGATAGAACACCGGGCCATCGAGAACATGTGCTTTTCTGGAGGAACATTATTACATTTAAACCTCTGTTAACATCTCCTGGATCTATCTTAGCAATACTAAAAATATACCAGAAGCTAAGAAAATTGGGTCCCGGGGCTAATAACTTTCTATTTGGTTCCAAGGGCTCTTTACCTTTGGTGTGGGATCTGATTTCTTGGCTTACTCTGCACCCTTTCAGATTCTGGCTGGGAAGCAGACCCCAAAATCTGATCACAATCCTTCTCTTAACATTTTTGTCACAGTGTTCAGATGGGTGATCCCCAGAGTTTTAAATGCCTCCACATGGTCTCTAGTCACATGAAATGATCTAACAAATGCTCACCAAGCAGAGAGAGTAGGAAAACATGAAAGTTAGAGGCAAAAATGACCACCCCCAGCTTCTCACTTAATTGTGACTCCTCAAACACTGGTGAAGGTCTAGATTTATCATAGCCTCAGATATAAGTGATTGATCCTTCAGTCCAGACTAAAGACCGGCCACATGATCACAGCATGGATACCAAAGAACTACCTTGCAACGATGAACTCCCCAACACACACACACACACACACACACACACACACACACACACACAGAGAGAGAGAGAGAGAGAGAGAGAGAGAGAGAGAGAGAGAGAGAGAACACGCAAGCTAGCTGTCTACATTTCTTTACCATTCCATTGTCTTCATTAGCATTCATCCACCATTCCAGTTCTGAGGCCAGTAATTTTATTATTAATTGTAAGAGTTACTTCCAAAAATCATCCACTCCACCATTAGAATGCATCAGTACTCTTGAAATCTGTTGCTTTGCTGCTCCAGTAATTCTAAACTGTACTCTTGCTCTCCTTACCCAATCCTGATCAAATCTCTGCATTAAAAGACATACCTTGGGTGTATTCATTTCGAGTCACCCCCCCATGCCATTTTGGCATGGGGCTATATTTCTATTTTCTGTATTTCTATCTTTCTAATAAACTTCTTTAAATATTCAAAAAAAGACATACCTTAACACTAAAAGAATCAAATAATCCAATCAAAAAATGGACAAGCAAACTAAATAGATGCTTCACGAAAGAAGAAATTCAAATAGCCAATAAACGCATGAAAAAATGCTCAACATCATGGCAATCAGAAAGATGCAAATCAAAACTACACTGAGAGTTCACCTTACCCCAACTAGAATGACAACCATTTAAAACACAAACAACAACAAATGCTGGTGAGGACGTGGAGAAGTGGGAATTCTAAAACATTGTTAGTAGGATTGCAAATTAGTACAATCACTTTGGGAAACATTACGAAGAATACTCAGAAGAATGGAAACAAATTTACCATTTGATCCAGCAATACCACTTCTGGGTATCTACCCAAAAGAAAGTAAACCAAACTACCAAACTAATGCATGTGTATCTATGTTCATAGCTGCACAATTCACCATTGCCAAACTACGGAAACAGCCAAGATGTCCATCAACAAATGAATGGATTACAAAACTGGGATATGTACACAATGGAATTTTACTCAGCCATAAAAAAACTCAATTACATCATTTTCAGGGAAATCGATGGACCTTGAGGACATTATGCTAAGTGAGATTAGTCAGTCACAAAAAGTAAAGAATTGGATGTTTTCCCTAATATGTGAAAGCTAAGGTGAAAGGGGTCATAGGAGGAACTCCAGGTAAAAAAGGAGATCCTATAGAGGAGCAAATAAGGCAACCTAACTGTGGAGATGGGAGAGGGGGAGAAAGAAATTCTTTAAAGTGCACAATGTACTTATTCATATCATAGTCAATCACTAAGCCAAGCATGAGAGGGAGGGGTGGGGAGGGAGTGGGGGTGGGGACTGGTGGGGAATGGCTGGGAGATGTGTGCATTTATGTCTACACAAGTTTTTTGCTTCATTATGATGTATAAATATAGTGCACCAATAAAATTTTTAAAAAGAATGAGGATGTAGCTCAGAAATAGAATGGTCCTGGGGCTCAAGTCCCAGTAGTAAAAAAAAAAAAAAAAAAAAAAAAAAAAGTGTAATTTTCAGGAAAAAAAAAAGACATACCTTAAACCAAATCTCCGTTCCTCAGTAAAATTCAGCATTGCCAGGGGCGTTATAGCATTATACCTCCAAGCTACACCACAGCCCTATTTTTTATTATTCTTTATTTTGAAACAGGTTCTCACTAAGTTGAAAAGGGTCTAAGTTGAAAAGAGTCTCACTAAGTTGCAAAGGGCCTCACTAAGTAGCTGAGACTGTCCACGAACCACGATCCTCCTGTCTCAGCCTCCCAAATGTTGGGATTACAAGCATGCACCACCATGCCTGGATCACATAAATCCTTTAATACATTTTTTTCAAAACCAAAAAATCACTTTAACTAATAAACTTTAATGTATTTCCAAATTTATTTTATAGCAGGTTAATATAAAATGGAAAGCTAAATCTACTAAACTAATTCTTATTTAAGGCACTATATACACTGATGATTTTGAAAGAAATTTTTGAAATATTCACTTCTTATTCAAGAAGTGAGGAGTTTTTATTATATCAATGCTATTTATAATTCAAATACACTTGGGAAAACACTACTGTATAATTAATCCTTATGAATCAGGTATCTATGAAAATAACTACATTTCAATGTAAAAATAGGCCATCATTTATTCATTTATCTGCCTGCTCACCAAGAAGATTATTTTTCTCCAGGCATTCTGGCTCCTTGACATATACAAGAAAGGCAATTTTCTTGTCATTTTTGGAAACAGATACTTTTTTGACACTGCAGAATACTCTCAAATCTATCTGGCTTAAAGATCACTTTAAGAACTTATTTACTCTCAACTAGAATAATTATTGAAAAAGGAATTCCAAAAATAAAAGAACACTCACATAAAGATAGTGAAATAATAAAGCAAGCAGTCATCAAGAACAGAAGGTGTACCTGAACGTCACCGCAGCCTGGGGAAAGGAAGACAAGATACCCTTTTCAGAACTATGGAATACTAGGGGGAAAAAAAGCTTAAGTGAATAATAAGAAATGAATAAATTGTGTTAGGGGATAAGCTAGGCCAGTTAAATTTTTGTGCATTCTAGCTTCACTTGAAAGGGAAGCTGAAGCATTGGCACCAAGCTCTATGTGGAGGGGTTGGGAAGGTCAGCACCACCTGCATTTGTCCCTAAGCCCTGCCAATGACTTAAATAACTCTTAAAACCTGGAAAGCTGGTTATGAATTATGGTCCTGTTGCCTCTGCATATCCACGATCCATCCTACTCTGTGCCTAGGAGACTGAGCCTTGGTGACTGTGTCTATGGCTTTGTCCTTTGGCCTCCAGTGTTATTCAACCAATGGAAAGTACTTGCAGGATATCTTAGGGTTTAAGGAAAGTGAGTCTGGGAAGTCCTCCAGCTTCCTTCCTGCTCAGTCCCCAAGCCCAGCAACATACCTCTCCCACACTCCACATACCCTTCCAGGTTGAACTGTTCATGTAGCCTTGGATCCAGGAATTTTCCCTTCCCCCTATCCCTCAATCCTCAGGATAGAAATGACTTCTTTTTTTTCTTTTTTTTTTTTTTTTTGGTGTTACTGGGGTTCCTGGAAGCCCTTCTACCTCTGGGCTACACTCCCAGACCTATTTTCTGTATTTTTGAAACAGGGTCTCTTAAACCAGCGCGGCTGGCCTCAATCCTCCTGCCTCTGCCTCCCAAGCGCAGGAATTACAAGCGTGCGCCACCACGCCTGGCAGAAATGACTTCTGATTTTTCTAATTTCTCTAAACCATACCAACATCTTTGTACCTAGTATCTTTAATAACTTTTCCTCCTTGTATCAAATTTGAGTGTGTTTCTTGCCAGGATCTTAACTGATACACTTAGAACAGTTATTTAGCCTCTCTGGGCTTCAGTCTGTGCATCTGTAAAACCAGTCTAGTAAGAGATCTTAGCCTTATAGCACTGTTGTAAGGCCTGAAACCCAGGAAGTACCCCATTACCATTATCTCCAAGTTCATAACATTATTCAAATACTGTAAATTCTCTTTTCAACACTAAAATGAAACATACTTTGCATAATGATATTATTTTTCAGAATTCCCTTGGCCTTTCTGTCCTTGAAAATGAGATTTTACTGCTATTGACTTCTACAGTCTTGCTGTCTTGCTCGCCCACTAATGTTCATAGATGATCTCTTGCTTTAGCACGGAATAAACTAGTCTTCTTAGTTCAAATACAAGATATTAACAGAAACAACATGAAAATCTTTTAAAAGGCTCAATATTAAATAGGCAATTCCTTTAAAAAGTGTTAGGGAGAGAGGGGAAAGAGAAAAGACTTTAACGACACCTAAACGTGCTTCCTAAGGGAGACACATCCATCCGTTAGAAAGGTTTTATTGTCAATGTGAAAGTTTCATCTGTGAAAAGTAATGATCATTAGCTTTTCACAACAACTGTGGTTTGCCTACAATATCCATCATGCTCCCGGGGTCCATAGCTTTTACACAATTCCAATCCCTTGATGCAAGACATTAGTGAGTATTGATGCTATTTTAATGGTTTATCACATAAAGTCCATTGCTACTTGTCACAAAGTCCACACACACTAAAAAACATTATTGAGCTTCTGGGAGCTCTGCATGAATGAAGCAATGCTGAACTTGCCCTGCAATTTTAACCAAGGTCATGCAAATGAAAGCCTTGGCAATTTGGTTTGATTAACAAGGTCAATTTGAGTGAGACTCCAGATCAAATCTGATTTTCAAAGTGGGCAGATATGTACTAAAATGCTTGCCAAAATAAAATACAGCTAACATGAGGACATGTCACACCACATATTTCACTAGAATAATCAAATACCTTTTATCTGAATGATCATATTCTTAATTAACTAAAGCTCTTCAGTTTTACAAGTCAAAATAAGCAGTCCTATGAACATTGAAGAGGACCCCAGTTTCAATTATTTCTAACTAAAAATATCATTATTAATCTCCAATTTTAGCTTGAGAGACAAAATATTTTATATAAAGAATGTACAACCTTCCAGAGTCTAGCCTTTCACATACAGAGACATAGTTTTTAATATTGCCTATATATCTGAGTGGGAATATAAAGTATATGCATTAATTTGTTTATATATCTACTCATATATACATGTGTACATATACAATATATTTCAGCAACTCTAAAATACAGAGTTTTCTTTTACATGTTACAATGATTTCAGAAAAAATAAGTATGCATGTTACAACCTAATATTGTGACAGTAATAATATAGTTGTGGCAGTTTCTCATCTTGAGCAGCAGTGCACATATGCATGTTAAAATGAAACATTTTACAATCAGTGGCATCTTAGATTGTATGCATATATCTGTGTATGTTTCTTACTATTATATGCTTCTTTTTTGTTGAAAAAAAAGAACATGAAAAGAAGATGAGAATGTTCTAGAATTCTCATCTTCAATGTGCTTCCTGAGGTAATTTTAATCTTAGAGTCATGGATTTACAAATCTGGTAAATATACTCTAGTTCTTAAAGAAAGCAAAGTCAATGATGAAACATTTTGTCAACCCCCACCATACAGAAACTAAAGCCTAAATTTGTTGAGCTGATCATAAGGATAACCAAACTCCAGAAACAAAGTTCCAAGAGGAAGCACAGCCAATGAGCCACACCATCTCCATAAGCAGAAAATAATGGCCCATGAAACTAGCTGAAGGTTATCAGACTCAAACTTCACGGGTACATTATCTTACGTACATAATATTTAAATGACTTTTCAATGCATGAATGCATGGAACTAATTTTTACATAACATTAAGATACACAGGGAATACCTAGTTCCACATCTATCCTATTAAAACCACAAGTGCTTAAACTAATTTTATCTCTATGCTTAACCACCAGTAGATTTTAGTTGGTTCCAGTCAGTCTCATTAATCTTGCTTTCCATTTCCTAGGTTTTTAGCTCATAAACTCATCTATCATTTTTCTGATTTGACCTTCTCTTTCCTCCTCTTTATTTAAGCCAAATTTAAACTATATTAAAGTTAAAGATACAATTTTCAGGATTATTTCTTCTCATCCCTATTTCCCTGGCTTTTGTTTTTTAAAAAAAATCTTTGCCGGGCGTGGTGGCACATGCTTGTAATCCCCGCGCTTGGGAGACTGAGACAGGAGGATCACGCAGGTTTGAAGCCAGCCTCAGCTACTTAGTGAGGCTCTCAGCAACTTAGTGAGACCCTGTTTCCAAATAAAATATAAAATGGGTCTGGGAATATAACCTGGAGGTAGACAGCGGGTTCCACCCCCAGTACCACCAAAAAAAAAAAAAAAAAAAAAATCTTTGACTTTGTAAGAAAATCTCATTCAAAACACTCAACAGAAATTCAGTAAAGCATATCAAGGTAAATGAGAGAGTTCTTGAAACGTGTTTAGTTGTGTAGGATCATTGGCATCACCTAGAAACTTATTGGAAATGTAGTCTCAGGCCCCACCTCAGACCTACTCCATTGGTCAGGGTCCTCCAGAGAAAAAGAAATAATCAGAGAGAGGGATTTATATCCACTTGTATTTTATATATCAAGAGGTCTATTATAAGGAATTGGCTTATATGATTATGGAGACTAACAAGTCCCATGAGCCTCAGGGAGAGCTGGGGAACTAGAGACCCAAGAGATCCAGTGATGCAGTTGTAGTTTGAAGGCCAGCACACAAAGGACCCATTATCTCTCTAAAAAACTAAGATCCAGGCTCTTTCTTGCAATATTCACCTATCTTCAAATATGAAAAAGTCAATACTTTGTGTTTACCTAGTTATTGCTGATTAAAAATATATGGCAGCAATACACAAACAGTCTTTCTAGATGAAGAAAAAGACCTAAAATGGTTAAATTCCTAAATAGTTAAAATGCACTAAACTGAATGAATGACATAAATTTCAGTCCCCTAAAACCAGCAATTCTCTAAAATGAGCTCCAGCTGACTTTCAGAATAGCAGAAAAGAGAGTCCTGATGTATTCAATGACAGTGTATTTCCATATACATATTTCCCAAAAATGTAATTCTTATGGTAACTATTGCTAAATGGATGGCCAGCACAGAGAAAGGCTTGACCTAGAAAATCTATTTCAATGAAATAGAAAATAAAAAAATTCATCTTCAAACATATATTTTCCCCCTTCGAGGAATTCTCATTACTATCCTATAACAAATCCAGGTAGACTGAGAAAGCATATCAAATTCTTTTCTGGCCTAGTAAATGGATTTGCAAAGTTAGATTTAAATGTCAAATACGCCAAGCTCTAGAGCCATCTCCACCTTGTTTATATTAAATGGTAAAATTAAAACTGCATTAAATATTTCAGGCTTCAGGTTGATAGTAAGTGCATTACCTTCAAGCAAATCAAAATTCTGAATAAATGCATATAATCATGAAGAAATACTGTCTGGAGGAAATTGCTCATCTTTTTTTTTTCTCTCTCTCTTTTAAAATGAGTATTGCTATTACATATCCAAAGCTCTGCACCAGAAAACCAAAACCAGAGTCTCAGCCAAAAGAAACCCCAATGATTGTGAAGACTTCACATCAACCTTGGACTGTCTATATTTATAAAGAAAAAGAAGTTTCCTTCAGGAACCTAAAGAGGACATGCTCACTGCCCACAATTGCAGTGTTTCTGCTTCCAGCCCCCAGATCCACTCTGCTTCCTGCTACTCGAGCCTGGGTGTAATGGTTTGCAAACAGAATGACTCCCTAGTCCTCACAGAAACAAAGCTGGGCTTGGCTGTAATCTCAGCAGTGGATAAATTTGTTGTAATGGGTTTATCTGAGTGATGGCCTGGGCTAGCAAGGTGTGGCTGGAGAAGCTGGGTCCTGGGGTGTAGCCTTGGGGATGATATATACACTCCACTTCCCCTCCTGCACTCTCTTTCTTGCTTCAGGCTGCCATGAGGTGAGGAGCACAGCCTTGTGCTCTTCCTCTCTCTGCCCCAAGAGCCTTGATGCCCCCTCCACATGGACTGAAACCCAAAATATCCAAGGAAACCAAATCAATCTCCCTTCCTCTAAGTTATATGGTCTGTTCTTTAGTTTGCAGCAGTGAGAATGCTGAGTCAGACACTGGATCTCAAGCCTCCTCCAAGTCTGTGAGCATCCCAGCAGCTTCCAAAATGCTCTTCTTCTGCTTAAATTAGTGAGAGCTAATTTGCACTGCTTATAGAAGAACAACTCTAGGAGAAATAACCCCTTTTACATCTGAGAACACTGAGGCTTAAAAATAGTTCTATAAGCCAGGTCCAGGGGCACATGCTTATTCGGAGGCTGAGATAGGAGGATCATGGGCTCAAGACCAGCCGCAGCAATTGGAGAGACTGTTGGCAACCTAAAAAGACCCTGTTTTGAAAGAAGGGGGGACTGGAGGTACAGAACAGCTTGAAGGTAGAATGCCCCTGGGTTCAATCCCCAGTCATATGCACACACACACACACACACACACACACACACACACACACACTCCATGAACTGGCAATGTTTGCAAAATTGTTGGTAACAGAACAAAGAATTCTAGTACATCATTATTTTTGCTTTCCTGAGTAAGGTCACTTGCAAGGATTCTCAGCCACAGATTTGTTTTTTAACTTGTAATGTATTTACACTGATCCAGGTTTTCTCAGAGGATCTATTCTTATTTCATCATGTTGCCCCTACAGCTTGACACCATGGCCTGTGACATCCACTTCTTAGGGCTCCCTTGATTGCAGGTAGGAGGCCCCCAACCACCATTCTCTGCTACCCACAAAGTCAAGTTTGATAACCATTTTGATTGGAGCCAAATATTTGCAAAACCTAGATTTTAATTGGTGCATTGTGGTCATACAACTTAATGGAGAGCAAGATGGTAGAGGCATACATGCAACAAAAAACACGCAGGAGGAATCACAATACCTGACTTTAGCTTATATTTTTTAAGGGGTTCTTTTTTTTTTTTTTTTTTTTTTTTTGTCTTTTTTGGAACCGGGGATTGAACCCAGAGCACCACACCTGCAAAGCAGGCGCTTTGCCACTGAGCTACATCCCGGCCCCTACCAGACTTTAAACTATACTACAAAGCTATAGTAATAAAAATGGCTAAAACTAGGTTAATCAGGAAGAGACCACTAAACATAATTAAAACTGTTTCTTAACAAGTATCCAACCATCACTGAGAACTGAAATAAAGAATTATGTTTCTGAATTTGCATCCTAGAAATGTCACAAATACAAGCCACCGCTGTCTCTTCCTGAGCTAGATGTTGGCCAACCACACTGCTCCCCCTGACGGCTGCAGGCACAATACTGAGGAGCGGAGCTGTGTAGCAGAGGAGGCCTGCGGACACAGGTCATTCAGACAGTCCCACTCCATGGGTCCTTGTCACAGGAAGTAAAAAGACCTGCCCTTTCATCAGTGCCTCTGTCCTCCTCCCCAAATAGAAATGAATCCTGTTTAGTATGTCCTGTTTTCTCAGTACCACATGATCAGGAGAGAATTAAGAAGTAGTCTAGAAAACAAAGCAACAGAATGGGAAACACAAGCTCCCTCTTCTAGCAGAAAGACTAATTTTTTTTTCTTCAAGCAAGAAGACTTTGCATAAAATAAAGAAATTGTCTTACCAAGTAGGTGAAGGTCTACTTTTAATCTCTGAGAGGTTTCCTGGAATATTATCTCCCCTCAAGTAAAGCTTTTTAAAAAGCTTGATTTGAATCCCTACAAAATTGTTTCTCTGCAAAAGCATTCCCATAAGTAATGAGCCACTTCTCTGAAAATGCTCCTGCTTGTAGCCTACATAATTGATAGATGATACTATGTAGAAACACACCAGCCTTGAGCCCCAAGAGGAAACAAGCTATCTTTCAAGAGGCTTTTCTTGCCTTCTGAACTTGGGAACATTCCAAGAAAGTAGTACCCAGTGAGGCAAATTTTTTGTTGGTTCAAAAAGCAATCTTTCTCTTTCCATAGAACTATGAGAATTTTTGCCTCCCTTACAGCTCTAATTTTATCGCAAGTATATACCTATGTCTAAACTCATCACACTCAATACATGAGATATATATTTTATATATCAATAATACTTCAATAAAGCAGTTTTAAAAGTTATCCTCTAAAAAAAAAAATCCCTGTGTAGAGTCAGCTCTATCTTTTACTCTCCTCGGCTCCTCTCACATCATCTTCCTCATCAACCAGCTCTTTGATGCTGCACACGTCACTCTGCCTCTTTGGATCTTGGTTCTCTCGTTCATAAAGTCATAAAGAGGTTATTTTGGTGACCTTGAACCTGTTTCCCAAGTTAAAGAATCTAAGTAAACAGCTTGGGAAATCAAGTAGTAAAAAATGTGATTCTCTTTTAATGAGAGAAGTCATAATCGAAAGGAATCAAAAGGAAAAATTTTCAGGCAGTGTGGTGCTTACATGATACGCTTTGAGAACAATCACATGCAAATCTTATAAACAGCATGTGTGACTATTTAAAAAGTCAGTCACTTAAAGGGCTGAGGGGATAGCCCAGTGGTCAACTGCTTGTCTAATATGTGCAAGGCCCTGAGTTTGATCTCAGCAAAGGAAGAGGGGTGGGGAGGAAAAGAAGGGAGGAGGAAGAGGGGAGGGAGGAGGAGGCAGCAAACAAATAATCTTATTGTCTCCTGTCCTCCCCATTTAGAACTGACTGCAGCATCACTCATTAGAAAGGTTCATATTCTTTGATCCAGTATTTCCATTTTGAGATTTTGTCCTGAGAAGAGAATCAGTGAAGGGAGAAGAATAGGGGGAGAAGGAAGAGGTGGAGGAGGTAGAGGAGGAGGAAGAGGAAGAGGAGGAGGTAGAGGAGGAGGAAGAGGAAGAGGTGGTGGAGGAGGAGGAAGAAGAGGAGGAGGAAAAGGAGGAGGTGGAAGAAGAGGAGGAAAAGGAAAAGAAGAGAGGAAGAAAAGGAGAGAAGAGAAGGAGGAGTCGCTGAATTGAATGCTGATGCCAAGTCTCAGTCTTGGGACCTCATCAAAGCTGAAAATTGGCCCAACCCAGAGGCAAAGCCTGTGACATGCCATCATGACCATCCCTCTGGGTGGTATAAGGCATCAAATCCCCCATGTCAAACATCTCACTTATTATTCTCCATTCAAGTATATCAACATTCTTCTCCTCTCAATCCTTTCACATACCACAAACCTAACAGGTAGACTGTGCTTTGAACTTTTTCTAGTATTAAACTGCTTTCTAGTCTTGGTTCCTTCATGTCCCTCAACTCCTCTGAGTCTCAGTTCTTATATACAAAGGATGGAGATAATATCTGTGCTGCACAGAAGTTAGTGTTAAGATACAATAAGAGCATGAAATGGTACTTGGCAGCTTTATTCTCAGTACTTGCCAACTGAGACATGGCCAGCATCATTGATGATGACTAATTTATTTATTTACTTACTTACTTACTTATTTATTTATACGAGTCTGGGGATCTCTGAATTACACCCCCTGCCCTATTTTTTTATTCTTTTATTTTGAAACAGGGTCTCACTAAGTTGCGGAGGGCCTCACTAAGTAGTTCAGGCTGACCGCAAACCACAATCCTCAGGTCTCAGCCTCCCAAATGCTGGGATTGCAAGCATGTGCCACCATGCCTGGCTGGTGACAACTATTTTAAAACACGCAGCCAAAGTTCTGCTGCTTCTCCTCCTGAATCAAAGATGACTTGCCTGATATAAGTGCAATATAAGTTCACCAATAATTTGCTCTTTTACATAATAAACTCTCAAGACAGAGATGGATGCCTCCTTCCTGAAGGAACCTGGAGCAAAGTGCTTCCTTTTAGGACTCCTGGGAGCCTGAGGGACTGGATTGGACATGGCTGAAGCATCCCATTACACTTCTCTCTTCTGATTTTTTTTTCTCTACATTAAATTTACATCCCACCTCAATAAGTTCTGATAATACTCAAACACTAATTGTCCATGAATAATTTACTTGGCCTTCCATTCTCATAACTTTTATATGACTGCACTGACATCATACCTTTCTGACTCTGTCTGTCTGTCTCTCTCTCTCTCTGGGGGGTACTAGAGATTGAACCCAGGGGAATTCTAACTCCCAACCACACCCTCAGCCCTTTTTAAATTTTTATTTGAAACAGGGTCTCACTAAATTGCTGAAGTTAACCTAGAACCTGTGATCCTCCTGTCTCAGCCTTGCAAGTACTGAGATTACAGTACTTATTGCCACCATACCTGGCTCAATCCATTTCTTTGAAAGATTTCCTCTTCACCAGCTCCCAATCATGCCTATTCTCCAAATACATCCCCAGAGAACATAGCAGTATAAGGAATATGGCTCATAGTTCAACTTAGTGCCAGATGATCGCCTTTTCCATTCCTGATATTATTTTTGGAGTTCCCTTTTATGTATGTTTAAATAGGAAATATAGATCGGAGTCTGCCATGAGGTGAGGCCAGTGCTGGGGCCCCCAAGGCTGGGATTGAAGCCTGCCATGTGGCAAGGCTGATCCCGGGGTCTGCGAGGCCAGGATTGGAGACTGCCATTCAGCAAGGCCAGTGCCAGGGCTAACAAGGTTGGTATTGAAGCCTGCCGTGAGGCAAGGCTGGTGTTGGAGCCTGTGAGGGCCAGGATCGGAGCCTGCCATGTGGTGAGGCCAGTACCAGGGCCTGTGAAGCCAGGATAGGAGACTGCCATTCGGCAAAGCCAGTGCCCGGGGCCAGCGACGCCAGGATTGGAGCCTGCTGTGAGGTGAGGATGGTGCTAGGATCTTTGAGGCCAGGATTGGAGCCTGCCATGTGGCGAGGCTGGTGCTGGGGCCTCTAAAACCAGAATCAAAGCCTGCCATGTGGCCAGGCTGGTACCAGGGCCTGTGAGGACAGGATAGGAGACTGCCATTTGGCAAAGCCAGTGCCAGGGCCAGCAAGGCTGGGATCGAAGCCTGCCATGCGGCAAGGCCATTGCTGGGGCCTCTGAGGCAGGGATCAGAGCCTACTTTGCGTTGATGCCAGTGTCACGTCATCTGAAGCTGGGACCGGAGCCTGCCTTGTGGCAAGGCTGGTTCTGGGGCTTCTGAGGCCAGGATAGGAGAATGCTGGGTGGTGAGGCCGGTACAAAGGCCTGCAAGGCCAGGATCAAAGCCTGCTATGTGGTAAGGCCAGTTTGGGAGCCAGTGAGGTCAGGATTAGAGCCTGCACTACGGTGAGGCTGGTGCTGGGGCCGGCAAGGCTGGGATCGGAGCCTGCCATGTGGCAAGTCCAGTGCTGGGGCCTTCGAGAGTGGGATCAGAGCCTGCAATGCAGCATCCACCAGGATATATCACAGAAAATAAAACATCAGATGCTTTCCCTGATATGCAAAAACTAGGAAGAAATGGGCAATAGGAGGAAATCTAGTTGAAGAAGGGGCCCTATGGAGGAGCAATTAAGGGGACCTATCAGAGGGGATGGGAGGATGGAAGATGGAATTTCTTTAAAGCACATGATGTATTTAACCAAATATATCAAAGTCAATCACTAAATCAAGCATGGGATCGAAGGGGGGAGGGAATGGAATGGATACTGGATAAAGGCTAATCGGGTGATGTGTGTTTGTATATCCTCACAAGTCTTGTATTTCATTGAGATGTTTGACTACAATGCACCAATAAAAATATATTTTGTTTGTTTGTTTGTTTGTTTGTTTGTTTTGGTGGTACTGGGGTTCCTGGAAACCCTTCTACCTATGGGCTACACTCCCAGACCTATTTTTATATTTTTTTAAATTTGGAAACAGGGTCTCTTAAGCCTGGCTTTGCGGCTGGCTTTGAACCTACACAATCCTCCTGTCTCCACCTCCCAAGCGTGGGGATTACAAGCGTGCACCACCACGCCCAGCTAAAAATATATTTAAAAAAATAAATAAACATTACATAATGTATACCTGTATTGAAAACAAATAAATAAATAGGAAATACATTCCCATAATACAAAAAAGCAAAAGAATAAAATGCATAAGTCTGAATTCCCTCCCCAAGCCAATGAGCTTTCCCCAGAGACATAGTTAATATTAACAGAACCTCATTGCAATGCTGTTACATTGATATTTGTAAAATTTAATTGGTTAACAAAGATGGAGTATGCATGCTACACACTGCATTAAGGACTAACTAATAATAATTGCCACAATTATTGAGTACTCACACTGGGCCAGGCAGTAGCACTAGGCTACATGTTTTTTTGTTTGTTTTTTTGTTTTTTGTTTTTTGTTGTTTTTTTTTTTGGTGGTACTGGAAGCCCTTCTCCCTCCAGGCTACACTCCCAGACCTATTTTATACTTTTTAAATTTAGAAACAGGGTCTCTTAAGCCAGCAAGGCTGGCTCTGAACCAGCGCAATCCTCCTGTCTCCGCCTCCCAAGCGCGGGGGATTACAAGCGTGCGCCACCACGCCCGGCGTTAGGCTACATGTTTTGTATGTTTATCTCTCTTAATCTTCATGACCCTACAAATAGCCTAACAAATGAGGAAACTGAGAGTGATTAAATGATTTGCCCAAGGTGTCTTAAGACAGACATTAGAAAAATGGGCAACAGAATTGTACAAACACCTAATACAAGAAATTATCCAAGTGGCTAATACCCAGGTAAAAAGACGCTCCTTATCTTTAATCATCAGGAAAATTAAAACCACAAAGTGCTACCACTACACAGCCATCTGAGTGGCTAAAATTAAAAAGATAGAAAATACTAAATTCTAGTGAGGACATGAAGCAACTGGGAGTGGAGGAAGTATAAATTAGAATCATTGCTTTGGGAAACTGGCACTATCACCTGAGGTTGAACATACTAGGCCTCTTGCAATTCCACTCCCAAGTACACAGTCACTCAAAATACTTCAATGTAAAGGCACATACTAAAATGTGTATAACAATTGTTACCCATAGTAGCCAAAACCCAAAACAATCCAGATCCCCATTAATAGAAGAGTGGATAAAGTACAGTATGTTCATACAATAGGAAGCTATACAGCAATGAGAATAAATAATTTCCACCACTTAGAATGATGTGGATGAATTCTATGGACATAATGTTGAAAAAGAAGCCAAACACAAAGTAATAGACACTGCACTGCACTATTCTATATCTTTAAAGAACAATAACAGGCCTGCCGGGCGTGGTGGCGCACGCTTGTAATCCCCGCGCTTGGGAGGCAGAGACAGGAGGATCGCGCAGGTTCGAAGCCAGCCACGCGTGCTGGCTTAGGAGACCCTGTTTCTAAATAAAAATGTAAAAATAGGTCTGGGAGTGTAGCCCGAAGGTAGAAGGGCTTCCAGGAACCCCAGTACCACCAAAAAAAAAAGAACAATAACAGGCAAAACTTCTTTATTTTGTTAGAAATCAGGATTGCAGTTACCCTTGAGGGAGATGGGGTGTCTGAAGGGGACCCAAGGTGAGGCTCCCAGGAGACTGGTAATGATCTGCATTCAGCTGACATCCAGGTGTTCAGTTCATAAAACTTTATCAATCATACACTTATTTGTGTGAGTGCATGTACACACATGTGTGTCTAAAACCTTAATAAACTTTTTATTAATTCATGTCCTTATGAAGTTTATATTTCAGCACAGCAAGGATATGGTACTTAACAGAAGTACAGGGCTGCCAGAAGTTTGAGTGAATGTTTCATTCTTAGTCAGGATTTTCCGGGTCTGGGAGACACTGCACAGCAAGAATACTGCCCATTAAGACACTGGATTCAGGCTGAACTGTGGCCCGTTCAACCCTAGGCCTACGTCACCACTACCCTAGATATAGCAATCCCTACACTTATATTTTGGACAATCATTTTTAATATAGGCTTCCCAAATCCCAAAAGAAAACTTGGATAGAATTTAGGGGTCCATAAAACTAGATGGGGAAAATTATATCTTTACCTACTAAGCTATAACTGAAAGTAAATTTCTGTTTTCTTCAACTATGAATGTAGGTTGCAAAGCTTAGAGGTAGCCAAAGACTAATTACCAATAGAAATATCATAGATGATTGAGCAATTTACAATACTTTGTTTAAAATATTTTTGTTAATTTAAAAAGGGAATAAGGGTGTAGCTCAGAGGTAGAATGTCCCTGTGTTCAATCCCCAAAATAGATAGATAGATAGATAGATGGATAGATAAATTTTCTACCCATTTCAGCTGTTATTTTGAAATACCATTTACACATCATTATACAAAGTTTGGTCAACATTAGATCTGCCACTAGATTTGGCGGTTTCACATGTTACTAACACAATTCATTAATTTACATATATCTCACAATTTTGCATTTTTAGTATCATAGTAACTACATTTCAACATAATAAGTTTCCTTTGCAATTCTATGTGTTTTTATTTTTTGTACTTTGATCGATGCATTATAATCTATCATAATGTAGATCACAATGGTAGTGACATACACGCACACAGCACTTGGTGGGCCCCTCTCCCCAGTCCCTTCCTAGTCCACCCTTCTCCATTGAGTACTGGGTTTTGAGACTGGCATTGGTATTCATATATATATGTATATATGATGTGTGTGTGTTGTTTTTCATCATTATTATTATTTAGAAACACTATTTTGGAAAAGGCTCTATTGGTGCAGTAGTGAGGCACAAATGGAAACAGCCAGTAGCCCCTCTCTACCACCACCCCTGCATCTCTGTCAGCAGGCCCTCAGTTCTCCCTGCCTTGCTCTGTATCCTAGAGGTGTGACCTCCATAGAATCCTCGAGGAGCTTCTGACTGGCTGCAGCTGTGGAGAGGGGCGGCAGGAGAATGGAGGGATGGGCTCCCACTCCCTCTCATAAAGTGTCACTAGCTCGGTCCCTTTGCCTTGACCATTTATGTTGTCACCCCCCCTTACTAGTTAACTCAACCACACTGCTGAAAATAGTCCCTGCATTAAACTCTCCCTAGCTAAAGTCTTTTGAGAACAACCTCTGTTTCTTGCCAGCCTGATTCTCCATTTACAAACAGTGCTTACCTGATAGGTAAACTAAACCAGCAAGAATATAGCTACATCCCCTTTTGGGGGGCAGCACAGGAGAGGAGGGAGGGAGGGAGGGAGGGAGTGTGTGAGGGCTGGGGAAAGATGTCAGAGTAAGTGCCCAGAAACCTCCAGAACAGTAACTCTTTCTCCAGCTTTCCTTTGCCCTAAAAAACTCTGCACAGTCTGAGATGGGAAGCCAGGCAAGGCATATTGAGAAAAGGTCATGCCTGAGCTGAATACATAACTAATCAGCAGAAGCCAGCCAGGGGAAGCCAGGAGACAAGATTCTCAACAGAGGGAGAAGCATTTTCTTAACACTCACAGGTAGGAAACCTGCTGCCCAAGGTCCTCCTGCAACTGTCAAACGTTAGCATCACCTGCAACCCCGGGCAGCAGAAGGAAGCAGAGAGCAAGGTCTCAGGGAAGGCAAAGGATGAGGGACAAAGGAGATCGCTGCTGGAGAGAAGCGCAGTACGACGGTGACATACCTCATACTTGCCAGATACGCTCTTAGGTATCTCTGGTTTCCTCCAGCTTAACTGACAGGAAAAAAGAAACTAGATAAAGTCCTGCTCGCAAAGAAGATCATTTCTCCTAACATATTTCCAGCCACTTGCCCTCCCCTCTAATTCCCCAGGACAGCACTGGCTGACAGCGCTCTGATATGGAAGAGTGAATGGAGACTGGCCAGGCAAGGAAGAAAGGAAGGAAGCCTGCCAGGCGCACACTTCCATATATCAGTGTGAGCTCAAGATAAATAATCCCAGCCAGCCCATGCAGCTATCAAACCAAAGGGCATGTTGCAGGTAGCAAGATAAATCGCACTTGTCAAGGATGTCTTTGTTTGTTCCCGACAGCCTCTTACTATATCTCCCTCTCCTGACAAAGTGACTCCAGGAACAGGTTTCTAACACACATTGCCCTCTGGAAACGATAGTGCTTTTAGGGAGAGAAAAATGAGCTTGAGCTCCTGGGTCCAGAAGCCAATATACACTTGGCCATGGGAACTCCTCACTAAATACAGGTTAGAAACAAAACCTATTGGAAACAATAGCTGCATGCTGTTTTCACCAAAAGTCATTCTATCCATCCAGCCTAGCAAATCTGAACTATCAGTGCTCCATCAGCTGGCTCATATTGTGACTCTTATCTGCACTGGCCTCTTATAGAATACCCCATGACCCCAGCATGGCATTAAATTCACTGAAAAAGTCCAACAGAGGAGCTCCATTGGGAATGTTTACAAGAAAAGTATTTTTATTTTTTTTTTAATTTAAGCAAAGAAATTGCCTTAGTATCATTCCAGAAATGTAAGAAAGAGACAAACTCTTAGCTTTTTATAATAATTACAATTATGAGGCAGGCATGGTAGCACATGCCTATTATCCCAGTTCTTGAGAGGCTGAGACAGGAAGGTCCTAGGTTCAAGACTAACCTCAGCAACCTAGCAAGGGCTTCAGCAACTTAGTAAGACCCTGTTTCAAAATAAAATAGGGATAGGGTATAGCTCAGAGGTATAACACTCCTGGGCTCAATCTTCAGTACCAAAAAAGTAATAATTATAATTATAACTATTGAAACTTTCCAAATATGTCCATCAAGGTATCACCTAGGTAATTTAGGGAAGGAACATCAATTATCTCTTTGTCAGACTCTCCCTTTGCCCACCACCTTTTCAGGAATTATAATTGTGTCTGAAGCTATGGAGGGAAAAAGGAACAGCCTGAACTTAGTAATGGACAGCTCTGGGCACACAGGTTCAGGCCTTGGCAGCAGTCGCCGCCCCCCTGGGAACAGAGTACTGGCAGAATTCTCCAAGTGTCAAACTAAAGTCACTGTCATTTACGTACCCAGTCTCCTCTTTTCTCCCTACTTACTCCTACCCTTCCCACACATTAGCAGCCTGAAAAGGTGATAAGGAGCCTTTTCCTCTTTATCAAATGCAACAGAAATGGAGGTTGGTGCATTAGAACAACACAAACATGTCTGTCCAGCAGTATAAAAACAGCCATGTATAAAGATGGTGCAGAAATACTTGTGCCATCTCCACCTTGAAGGCCCAAGTCTCTGATCATCTCTTTTGCTCATCAACAAAAGTTAGCCTGGGGAAGGGGTTAAGAACCCACAACTGTGCTGCCTGGGTTTGTGTCCTGGCTCTATCACTTACCAGCTGGCCTTGGTTATTAAACTCTTTGTAACTCAGTTGCCCATCTGCAGGATGGAGCCTGTTATAAGGATGAATTTATAGAACACAGGGCCGTGCCCACTGTATAGGAAGTGCTGGTCTTTGTGAAATAAATAATAAATGCATCAAACTACCCCATGGCCAGCGATATTCTTGCATTGTCAGTATTTGTTAATTGTGAGTCTCCCTTTGTGCTTGGCTGTGCCCGAGCCCATTACCTTCCGCATTCTTATGATGAACACTCTGGACAACACTGCACCGTTAGGCTGAGATCCTCAAACAAACAGCCTTCTGCTTTAAATCCAACACCTACTCATCTATCGAGTTTCCCCTTCCCGGAGCTTCTTCTGAGCAAGTAAGATTCCTTCTTCTTATGATTTTCCTCCACTCAGTCATTCATTCATCCATATAGCAGAAAGTGATCATAGCAAGGTGCTGGGCATTGGGAGATGATATTCTAGAGAGACACTCACAAGCTGCCTTGACTTGAGGAGTGGATATAAATGCTCTACCTGTGTTTCTGATCCTTAGCACCTGCCCCCCACACCATTTTACAGATCACAAACTGCCCAGATTATTAAATAATTCTGACTTCAGCCTGTGGCAAGAGGATGTGAAAAGGTTAAACCCATTTCACCCTGAACCCAATTGACATGAAGCCCTTTTTAAAAAAAAAAAAATTTGGTGCATTGTAGTCGTACATCTTAAAGGGGTACAAGATGGTAGAGGCATACATGCACACATCATGTTCTTTTTACACTGCTGCAGTTCCACAGCCAGTGTAAGTGCACAGCACCCAGCACCGCCCTGCTGCCACAAGCCTTGGCCGCTGCTGGAACTGCTCAGGGCTCCACAGGGTCCCTTCAAGTGGACGATCAAACCAAACAATGGGTATCCCAGTGAGTGAGCCATGCCCCAGAGTGGGGAAAGGCAAGGATGAGATTTAACCCAGGATAAAGATCAAGTGAAACTAGGTTGGTCAAGACAAAACAGAGCAACGTTTTATTTTTATAGACAAAAATTACCCCATTTATTCTTTTGCTACAATTGACTGCATAACTTGGCCGATTTTCATTCATTAATCAAAACACATACATAGGCGCTCAGAGTCTTTCTTATACATTGTACAAGCACCAGCTCTAGATTTATTGTCCTCTGAGTCTAATTGTCTCCAAGTGACTCAGCACGAGTCCTGAATCCGAGTTTTAAATATAGGGAGTAGCTACCATTCAATTCTTTAATGGGATCTAGGATACAGAACACTGAATTTGTAGATTTGGGAAATTGCAAGATGGCAACAAATTCTAAATGTAAAAGAAAAAATGTTTAAAAAGTAATTTTTTTTTTTGTACGGCAAGGAAAGCAAAAGAATTGCTGAAGGCTGCAAGCAAAGGAAAAGGAATTGGGGATGCCATTATGTTCAGCCAGAATCAGGGAAGGCACGAAAATCAGCAGAGGAGAACGGAAGCAGGCCAGGGAGGGAAAGAGGATCCACAGCAGAGAAAGCCCTGGAGAGCTTCAATTCAGAAAGCCTGCACTGTAGTTTTGATTTTCCACTATTGAGCTGAGTAACTTTAAGCATCACTTCTCCCTAAGCCTCAATTTTTATATATACCAAATGGGAATAATCATAATTTCTGCCTGAGCTATACCATAGTATCAAACAGTCACAGCTATGTAAACCCCAGGCAGAGAGCCTCGGGTCTCTCAGTGAGTCACAATAAATCTTTTGTTTATATTTCTAAGATGGAACAAAATAAATCACTAAACCAAGTGATTAGCTTACACGTCTCTAACTTGAGCCATGATGAGCTATATTAATCATAAGATTTTACCATCATTTTTAAAAATAATGATGATAATAGCGAACACTTATTGAATATTTATAATGGAGATGCCAGGCACTATGCTGAGTGTTTTACATGCACTCACTTATTCTTCACATTATTGCTAATGTAGATCTGTTATTACAGATGAAGAAATGAGTGTGCAGGGAGTAGGCCCTTCCCCAAAGTCTTAGAACTAATAAGCAAAGAAAACATCTTTAAAATGTTTATTTAAAAAGCAAAGTTATTTATTTTGAGCATGAGGGGAAAGATATGAAAAATATTCAAATTAATTTTAGGACATACATCCATTATACCTCTTCATTTCTACCAGAGAGAAGCATGCTTCTCTCAGTACCATCTCTATTCTTTCCATCCCCTATACCTTCAGATTTCTCCTGTTGGCCTGAATTCCAGATATCAAACTTGCTGACGCCTGGGAGGGTGCTTGGTTCACTCTTTGCCTTTAAGATCATAAAATGACCTCCAAGCCATATATTGTAAAAGACATTGCACCTGTGACTCATGTTGATAAAATTCTTATTTTTCAGTTTTCAGAGAATGAGTTAGTGTTCTAATACTATGCGGTGATTAAAAGCTTATGTCATACATTCTAGAGCCAACCACAGCCAGGAAGCCTGCCTGCATTCCAAGGCAAGCTCCTCCGCCATGACACACTGGTGGGCAGGCTACATACCCTCTTGGGCTTCACTGTCCTCTTCCGCAATATGGGCACAAGATGGTACCTAACTTGCAGTGTTATGGTGAGACCTTAACAAATACATGGGAGGTGGGTAAGCAGAGTGGCAACTGAAAAACGCTCCATAAATATTATTTATTATTATTATTATTGCCTGTAGAAACCCAGGAGGCCTAACATAAGTATGTGAGATGATGAGATACTGTAGAAAGTGCACTGAATTCAGAGACAAAGAGAGAGATCCAGAATCTAGAGTTAACTCTTCCAGTTACAAATGTATGACTTTATAGACCATTATAAAAAAGGAGCCAGGCCACATTAACCCCACAGACATGTTTTCATAGGCCACCTCAGGGTCTGTTTCATTTTTCGACTTGGACACCTTCAGACCAGACAGTCTCTCTGCAATTGTCTCTGGTTTCCCATTATCTCATAATGGATGGGGTTTGAGTTTGTATCCCTCATCGCCTGTGGGCTTCATCCCCTATCATAAAAACAGGGAGGATACCTGCCCATCTACTTGGCAAAACTGTCCTTTAGTTCAAATGAGATCATGCATGTAATAGTAATCATCTATCATAAAGCACCACACAAAAGAAGATGTTTATTTGAAAAAACAGGACATTTTAAGCCTTCTTTTTCTCTATATCAATATACTCTGTTAATCACAGAAAATATTTTTAAACACTTTTTAGCAGCAACTTCATTCAAATGGTATATCTATTCCAATCATTCTTTCAGGGAGGAGCTAGGGAATATACCTAAATCATTCACACTTAGGGCATTGATTCATCTACAAACCTCATGGTGAAAAGCCTGTCACTTAGAAAAGTCTTCTCTGGGAGCAGGTGAATGAAAGGGCCCAAGGAGTTGAATGGGATCAAAGCCACTTTTCTCACTTCTGAAAGCATTTTCACTCTTTTTCTTGGCTCATTCTAGTGATTTTTTTCACTCAAGTCCACAGTCTATTATGCTTCAGGGCCTGAAGAGACCACCCAGGTCCTAAGATATCATTTGTCTCTGACTACACATTTAATTTCCCCCTGAAATGAGCACCATGTCACAAGATCAATTGCACTAATTACTCGGTGAGCTTTAATACTTTTATGGAACTAAAAGGCCATATGTCTGAAATTTAATGTGGATATCCCACCGAGTTTTCTAACTCCAACACAGTCACATAAACTTGTTGTTGCAGTGGAAAAAAAAATAATAAAGCCTGAATATGAGTTCTAGCCCACCATTAATGGCCTTGGGCAATAAATGCTCCAGCCAGTTTGGGCTGCTACCACAAGAATACCAGATGAGGCTGCTTAACCAACCCCCTATTTATTTTGCTTTCTCTCTCTCTCTTTTTTTTTTTTCTTCTCAGTACTGGAGATTGAACCCAAAGGTGTTCTACCTCTGAGGAGCTAGAGCCCCCTCCAAGCCCAACTTTACTTTCTATTTTGAAACATGGTCTCACTAAGTTGCTGAAGGCCTTGCTAAGTTGCTGAGGATAGCCTCGACCTTGTGATCCTCCTGTCTCAGTCTCCCAAGTACTGAGGTGATTCATCTACAAACCTCATGGTGAAAAGCCTATCACTTAGAATGCTGTCTTCTCTAGGAGCAGGTGAATGAAAGGGCCCAAGCAATAGCCAACATTTCTAACAGTTCTGAAAGGCTAAATAAAGGGATAAACTATCAATTGCTGCATAGATCAAGCAGTGGAGTCCAGAGTAGAAAAAGACTAGGAGGAAAAGTCCAGGCTATAGAGACCTGCATTGAGATCCAAGAGCCAATATGGGGAGATTTAGGGTAAGGCGAAGGGAGAAGAAAGTGAAATGCATGGTTCCCAGGCCTCAGAGATGGACCAGCCATAGCTAAAGCCTGTGCCCAGGGTCAAGCCATGCAAATAACCCAGGCACAAGTTCCCTGCAATAACTAGAGAGTTGCGTAAAAACCCTTGCTGAGAATAAGCATACTTTAAGATGGATTCCGGGTACTTGAAGATATTTTCTACTGAGATGTGGTCCTTTAGAGATTTGAAAATGAGTGAGTATAAATTTGGACTCTTTGCAGATATGGCCTCTGTTGTTGTTTTTTTTCCATGTGTGATTCTATGACTAATCAATAAAGCAAAACAGGTTAACATTAAGAACCAATTATAGATTGGTTCTATAATAGATTCTAGAACTTCAGAAATGAGGGCACATACCTCTCCTCCATGACTCAGAGCCATAACCGATTTCCCAGCTCTTACAGAGTGACAGAAACTATCGGCATAAGAGGCCCATCTGAAGGGCCCCCTTGCTCAGTCTGACCTTTCCACACACCATACCAAAGCACCTCCTATCCTCTGTAAACTCCAGTCATGTCATCTTGCCTCCCAGCACTTCTGAGTGAGAATGCTGCAGAGATGAGGAAATGAATCAGAAAAGTGAAGAGAGAATTTCATCAAGGTCAAGCACATGGCTAAATCCTACTGGGTGTCCTGCATGTGACAGCAAAGCAAATGGAAATTACCTCTGGCACATGATGCTTGCAATGCAGTGCACAGCACCGCTCTGAGCCTCCTGGCTCCATCTAGAAAGATAACTTTATTAAATGAATCTCTGTTGCCATCCAGGGCACTTGCACAGAAACACTACAAAATATAGTTTATTTCTGGGTTGGTAAAGGCTCTGGGATCAGAGCAATTAAATCCATCTATGCCTCTGGGGACATCCCATTTTACATCAACAAATGTTATGTCATCTGTAACCATGCCGATTTCCATTTACGATCTTCCAATTATTCATGTTGCTAGGGGGTGAAATCTGGTTTTCTTGCTAATGGTTTTGTTACCTCCTTTCCATTTTCTTTTAAAAAAAGACAGTACTCTCTTGGGGGAAAAATAATCATAAACAAACCACAAGGTCAACTTTCCAGTATTGCAAAGCTGGGTGATATTTTCCATGGTTCCAAATGGCCTTGTCAAAACCACATGAAATAAACATCTTTGTTTTACTTTCACACATATCATTGTTTCCCTGCAGGTTACAGAAAAGACATTTTCAGTTCCTCACCAATTGTTCTGTGTAGATTCAAAGTTTTCCTCATTGTCCTACCACCAGGAGACCTGAGACTTGCACAGAGGAAGGGGGACTATAGTAAGGAGGGAGAAAGAAAGAAAGAAAGAAAGAAAGAAAGAAAGAAAGAAAGAAAGAAAGAAAGAAAGAAAGAAAGAAAGAAAGAAAGAAAGATAGATAGATCAGGAGATGGAGCATGATCAGCTGATCCCATAGGTGATCACCGCAGTATTGGGGTTTGCACCTTCCAGGGTTTAGAGCTTACAAAGAGGTAGCTCTGAGCATCAGACAGATTATAGAACAGCTTCCCAGGCTCCTGATGGCACTGTGCATAAATTAACATCTCATTCCCTGCAGTCACTGCAGCGTCTAGGAGACATAACATTTGGCCGCCCTAGGAGGGATGTGTTAATACCTTCTTCCAGCACTCTTCACTTCTTTGTGAGCTCAGCTTTTCATCACGGAATATTTGGGCTTGAGAGCGGGACCATGG
Organism: Muscardinus avellanarius; assembly: GCF_963383645.1. Taxonomy (NCBI): domain Eukaryota; kingdom Metazoa; phylum Chordata; class Mammalia; order Rodentia; family Gliridae; genus Muscardinus; species Muscardinus avellanarius. The sequence continues at coordinate 71,663,858 of NC_137791.1, read as the reverse complement.
GGAGCAGGTAACCTGCTGGGTGATCCCTCTGTCTTCTGTCTGTAGGGCACCAGTTGACTGACAGGCAAGGTAAGTGCTCTGATTCTAAAGCTGGTGGACTCCAGAGCATCAAGAACCACAGCTGGTCCAGTTTCAAATTACTAGCCTTCCTCACCCTCAAGGGCTTTGTAATATTTGCCTATGTGAAACTACATATCTGAGCAAAGTGGCCTTGGTTAACAATCAGGGCCAAATTTAAACAAATGCATTTGGCTCATTTCCCTTCAAGTAGTTTATTAATATTTTAGGATTTTTTTCTTCTCATAACATCTTTTAACCAACAATGATTTCCAAAAGCTTCTCTGTTTCCAAGAGCCTGTCTGTGATCAGTCATCTGACTTCCTGGCTTACCCCAGAGGGCGAGCCTACAGGGTGCCTGGTGGAGAATGGAGAGGGCACTCAAAAGGCCTGCAAGGACTTTTCTAGGGGCCTACCAGAGGGGGGCACCTTTTCCTACTTTGCATAAGAACTTGGCACATGTGTAAAGTGTCAAGTCCTCTCAGAGGTAATAGGAAGGCTCCACAGTTTTCACATAGAGTGGGTTCCATACACTTTGGCTGGCAGTGGGCAGTGAGTTCTGAATGTGTTAAAGAAAAGCTGGTTTCCTGTTTGGGAAGAATAGGGGTAGAGAAGAAGGCTTTAAACGTCCTTGCTGTGGTTTTGACTTTTCAAAAAGGAAGATTACTTCATGAGAGATTGGATGATTTGGAAGCATAGGTGGTCTGCACCTTTTCAGGTAATGAGGGCTGAGATGGGGAGAAAATGCTAGGGGAGGTATACAAAGTGTTTTTCTAGACTGAAGATTATAATGCTAGATAAACATCCTATGGGATTGGCCAGAATCTTCTCATTCATTTAGCAAATATATAGTAAGTCCCTGTGCTGCCCCAGCACTAAGGGAGTCTACTGCATAAAGACTGTGTTGAATGCATTTGCCTCAAGCTGCCACTTAGGATGGTCCGTCATGCGCACACCAAGCAGAGGGAGCAAAGGCACATGGGAAGGAATGAATTAACTGAAGAAAGTGGGGGCGGGAGCACTTGAAAGGTAAGGCAAGGGGCAATGACAAGTGTGTTCAAGGTGTGAAGACCTATTACTAAGAGACTAGATTATCCAGGTACAATGGCACACAGCTCTTATCCCAGTACTTGTGAGGCTGAGACAGGAAGGTCGCAGGTTCAAGGCCAGCCTCAGCAACTCAACAAAACTGTTTCAAAATGGAAAACAAAAGGTGCGAAGGATGGGCGTGTATCTTGGAGGTAGAATGCCCCTGGATTCCATCTCCAGTTCCAGGGGTAGAGAATGAGAGAAAGAGAGAGCTTAGATTACTTCACTATGATAGGTGTAGGACCCTCCGGTGGATGTGTTGAGGAAGCAGAGCTGTGTCTCAGAGTAAATGAGAACCTTCAACTTATTGTTTCTAAAGACTTGAGTCATAATCTTTTCTTTTTTAATCATAGAACGTACTAAAGCAGGTGTTGAACAAATACTAGTCCTAGCTGTTAATGTAGGAATTCAAGCAGCACAATAGAGGGAAAATTAATTTAAAGCCCTTTTTGATTCTTATATTCCATGAGATTCTTAAAGAAGAAAAATGACATGCAGTTCATATTAGTTCTGGGGAATCAACCTCTTCTGTATCTTATATTAACCCAATATGTCCCATTAACCTATATATAGGACAACAATAGAAATTTTTTTTTGGTGGTACTGGAGTTCCTGGAAACCCTTCTACCTCCGCGCTTGGGAGGCGAAGACAGGAGGATTGCGCATGTTCAAAGCCAGCCATGCTAGCTTAAGAGACCCTGTTTCCAAATAAAAAAATAAATATAAAATAGGTCTGGGAGTGTAGCCCGGAGGTAGAAGGGCTTCCAGGAACCCCAGTACCATCAAAAATAAATAAATAAGTAAATAAGTAAGTAAATAAATAAATAAGCAATTTTATAAACATTTATAGGTTTTTCTAGGTGCTCTATATATAGTGTGATGAGATATAATGGGTTAAACTTGTTTAATTATTGTAATGAATATTACTTGTTAAATATAGTAATGTTATTAATTGTGCAATTTGTTTTATTTCTGCTATACCCTAACATTATAAAGTATTTGGTTCAGGCTTTCTGTTTATCTCATTTTATAAATAAGACAATTTGAGTTAAATAACAAAAATCAGGGAAGAGTTCACTATTCTAGTAATATTTTTGTCTCTTGAGCTTCCGTAGATCCCTAGTCTAGTTTATCTATCCATCTAATTGGAAGGTAGCAACTGAATTATAAAGAAATAAAAATAACATTAGAATTCCCAGACCCTGACTTTCTACTTTAGGTGTCAAACTTAAACTATCCATATGGAAGAGTAATAAAATATAACCTTAAGTTGAGGAGTTTTCAGTTGGCTTCTAGATTTTTTGATCTCATAAAAATTACATAATTATAACTCAAATTGACATTTTCACTCATCAACATTTTCAGTGCCCTTTTGGCTTTGTGACTATGACTGCTTCCCTACATCTATTAACCAAGCCACTTAGGGTATTACAAAATGAAATAATAGTCAAATCCCAAATATAATCAAATATACCATTCTTCTCAGTTGCCTCTTTCCTCTCCTCCCATCAAAACTCACCCAACCCCCTTCAATGCACACAGAAACACAAAGACACACATTTATACAAGGACACCTGTGTGCACACACATGATTGTGTGTGTGCGCGCGCGCACACACACACACACACACACACACACACACACTCCCTGATTTCTGGAGCCTCTGAGCACTGGCCAATTGTACCCATCAGAAAATCCATATATATTTCACTGAAGGCTGTGAAATGAATTTCTCTTAGAATCTGATGAGATGACCTCCCCTACACACACACACACACACACACACACACACACACACACACACACGAATCAGAATAACACTATTCAAGGCATTTAAAACCCACTGGACAAAGCACTAGAGATTATGGTGTAAAGATCAATTCCCCCCTAGCAAAGAAATAGACTAGATGATTTAATGTACCTTTCTCATTGTTAATTTCTGTGATCTTGAGATTAATTTGAATGCAGATGGAATCCATTTGAATAATGACTCAAGCAAAGAACTTGGTTGCTAATTCAATAGGTGCCAGGGTGTGAAAAATTATTATCATGATTATACTAACTGGAACTGAGCTTATAAAAATATTTTTGCAGAAAATTAAACAGTTCTATAGTAACTCAGGCCACACACACACATATGATATAGTAGGCTCCCCTTTTTTCCTAAAGTTAAGGTGTTGTGCCAAGATGCTGTTAGGTTAGAATTCTCTCTGGTTTGTCATAGTTGTGTAAGAGATATGAGAGACATCTCCTAAATAAGAATATAATTTAGGATTGGAAGGTGACTGAAAACAAAAACAAGTACTCAAAACTATAGCATTGAAAAACATGGCAGGAATGAGGAGACATCCTATGTATTTGCATTTTGGAATTCTGTCTTTAAGACATGGATTTTCTTCTTTCAAAAGTAATTACAGTGTGGTGGTACACACTTGTAATCCCAGCATTTGGGAAGCTGAGACAGGATGATCACGGATCGTGGACAGCCTCAGCTACTTAGTGAAGTCCTTTTCAACTCAGTGAGACCGTTTCAAAATAAAGAATAAAAAATAGGGCCGGGCGTGGTGGTGCACGCTTGTAATCCCTGCGCTTGGGAGACAGAGACAGGAGGAATCGTGCAGGTTCGAAGCCAACCGCACTGGCTTAAGAGACCCTGTTTCTAAATAAAATATAAAATAGGTCTGGGAGTATAGCCCGGAGGTAGAAGAGTTCCACCCCCAGTACCACCAAAAAAAAAAAAAAAAATAGGGCTGGGGGTGTAGCTCGAAGGTACACCAAATGAATTCCATTCCCAGCACTGAAAAAAAAAAAAAAAAAAAAGCAATTACAAATTACAGGTAAAAGATTTGTCTTGCCCCTTAGTAACTATCATCAAAATACTGACAACTTCAGTAAAACATTCTAACTCCTAACAGCAAGTGCCTCAGTGTTTGTTTTTGTACATATGCTATGGTACATATTACCTTAGTGATAAAATAATAAGTGATAAAACACTTCTGCATTGAGTAAGATTCAAAGAAGTCATGAATCATAATTTTGTATTTTTTGTCAATAGATTGGTTTTGTGAATAAAGAGTCAGGAAGAATAAAAGTAGATAAAAATGGGTCAATCTCCTACTTTCCAAAATTCATTCAAAAAATTGGTAATAACACTTATATTTTATTGAGCATCTTATACATGCTATGCGATTAATAAGCATTTCTCTTAAATCCTTTTAAAAACTGTATATAGGCATTGTTATCCTAATTTTATGGATGAAGAATCCAAGAATCAGAGAAGTTTATTACACTGACCAAATGAGTAAGTGACAGGAAAGAAAAAAAACTGTTGAACTCCAAAGCCCATGTTACTGTACCTGCAAGTCTTGGAATCCAATATGAATAGTCATCTGAAGGGAAGTAACCTCTGTTAAAAAAATAATGATGGAGTCTATTTTGAGGAGTTAACATTTTTTATTTGGACACAATCTTCCTCTCAAATTATTTTGCAATCCCAAGCTTAACCTAACATCCCTTAGAAAGAGTATTGTCATCTTTGTTTTTCAAAACAAAGGCAAGACTGGCATTGACCTAATTTTAATCTTCTATATGTCGACTATATTTGACATGCACCCTCCTCGACTTAATGCAAACATGAAAGGCACATTGAGGCTAATAAAGGGTTTGGGGACATACCCCAGGACATCTTGGAGTTGTAAAAACTCTGCAAGTGTTTCCTTTCACAGCTTTCTAGTTTTCAGCCCAGACTCCTTCATACAGAGGTTCGGGATAAAGAGCAACCCAGTGGGTGAATTCTGCCCAATCACTTGGGGCATAATTGGACCTCAGCTTTATTTCTTCCCACTGTTATCAGTTTATTTGATGATCATGCAAGATTACATCAAGTTGGAATTTGGTCTTTCAGAGATTAGCTTTGAGATTCAAGCCTCTAAAATATATTTCTTCTAAAGCAGATGCTGCACATACCAGGACATAAAAATCAATTACCAAATCCCTACCAGGTCCCTAAGTCAAGCAAGACCTGAAGAGTACAGAAAGCAGCAGCAAAGTAGCCACTAGTTGGGGATCTAGTTGGGGGTTTTCTTTTTTTTTTGGGGGGGGGGATCTGGGGATGGAACCCAGGGGCATTTGACCTCCGAGCTACACCCCCTGCCCTATTTTTTATTCTTTATTTTGAAACCGGGTCTCACTGAGTTGCAGAGGGCCTCACTAAGTAGCTGAGGCTGTCCGCGAACCACGATCCTCCAGGTCTCAGCCTCCCAAATGCTGGGATTACAAGTGTACGCCACCACGCCCGGCTCTAGTTGGGGCTTTAAAAAGACAAGTTGTAAAAGTGTCAGTGGCAGATGATGGCCCTGGCCCTCTGCAGCGTGGCCTGGATCCAGGCCAGGAATAAGCCTACTCTTAGGCAGAAGGGATGATAGAAGCTGCTTCTGAAATAAGATAACAGTCCTTGGCACATGGCTGGTATCCAGTGCAGACTGCTTTCCCTCTCTTCCTTTTCTGGCCCATTACTCCAGAGAATAGCCTCAAGCTATCCTTGCCCTTGACCCAGCTTCAACTTTCCTCCCCAGGCTGATAAGACGGCTTTTCTTTCTTCTTGACCTCCAATATCCACTTGATAACCCAGTTCTAGAACTCCGTCCTGCTCCCCACGTTGGAAACCTGCCCGCAGCTCATTACTTTAATAGCCGAGTGTCTCATCTCCATGCTTTGCTCTCGCTCAGCACTCTGCAAGAAGCCAGCACGCCAGGCTGGTTGGTGGGGAGGAGCCTGCTCCAACAATGCTATAGCCTGTGTGACTGCTCCACATAGTGCCTGCTTGTGATTTCTTATCACCTAGCTCTGTCTGCTCTTTGGATTATTCAATTAGACCACAAGGATAAACTCACTTAAGTGTACTGGCTGCCTAGAGTAGTGAGTGAAAAGAAGCCCAAGGCTATGCCCAGGATCTAAAGAAAAGGATGCCATGATCAATTAGTGACTGCTATCCTTAGGGCAGGGCTGATGGCAGAAGGACCATATCCTCTCCATCCCTGTCTCATGGACTATCTGGTAATTACACTCCTCACTGGGTATTATGTTTAAATTGCCACACTTATTAACTTCCCAGCACTTGCCACTGAATCTGTCCTCCTGCACCCACACCAAGATCCAGACTGGATCCAGATCCAAGTGTGAGTCTCCTCCCTGCTTCCACCATCCTATTTAAAGAAAAAAATCCTAGGTTTTGCACAATAAAAATGCTACAGTTCAAACTGGAGGGGTCAGGGAAAGAGCAATAAGACAGTAAGGAAATAGTGCAGACTAAAGGAAATATGTTCCAAGATGTGGCGGTCAGACAGTGTAGAAAGTACAAGTATAAGCAGTCCACTGTAACTTTCAAACCTTTCAAAACTGCCTCCAAAATATTGTGCACCAAAATTTAAACTCTATTCTCTCTAGGACACAGGCATCAACAAAATTATTAACTCATATCTAGCTTCTCCAGAGGCACCTGACATAAGATTTTTTTTAATCACTGAGTTACTCGAGCTCCTAATTAGGGATATTAATTTGCCATCTAACCTTAACAAGGTAAAAATTCAAATGTGTTTGCAATCTCAATTTTCAAGTGGCCTTTCTTTCATACATGTATTCTTCTATTGCCCTTGGCTAATTAAGAACCACAGTTTCCATGCATATTTTATTTTGCAGGTTAGTTAGAAAGGTTAATTGTCTACTCTTTTTATTTGTCTTCTTCTTTTTAATGGGACAAGCCATCAGCTTTTCTGAATTGAGATTCAAAATTACCAGAAAAAATCCAGGCCTAATGGTGGTCAGAGTTCCAAGTTGCTATTTTTGTCTGCATACCATGAATCATATTTATCACACCGAATTTGAAAGAAATGAAAAGCTAAGACCATACAGAGTTTTCTGGACCTGTATTGCCTGCATTTTTTTTTAGCATTTCTTTCCATTTTTTATTTCTTTCTTTTTTTAGGGAAATAAGATTTACACATTAGGAAAGTATGTATATCGTCGGAGAATTCAAAAGTTTAACCCATCACCATGACTCTGAGATGTATTGTGATTAAACCAGACTACCTCTACCCCACCCATTTCCAATCATGTACCCTATTTTTGTTTGCAACCTTGGGTCATTAGGAAAGAAAATCTGACTTGTCTCTGTAGTCTAGAGGACACTCTTTAGAGGTCCCCCCCTATGATTAGAAAGAACATTCACAATCTTAAACATCTGAGACAGAAGATATTTCCCCCACAACCTCTATTTGGTTACAGCATAATAATATATAACTATTAGTATGAACCACAATCTAACTTCTTGCCATAATTGGACATTCATACTGCAGGGCTGGTCAGCCACCACTTAATCAGAGCAGCTACTGCAAGCCTTCAGCTCTCCTTATCTCTGATTAACAGCAAAGGAGAGGCTTTGAAAAAAAAATATTGAAAAGGGGTTTCATTGGTGAAATTAGTGACTCGTTAATCAGTATAATAGGTGCTAGAAACTGGTTACTACTGGAAAAGTTATAGGTATCCAAAATGGGTGGATTGGGGATTGGGGGCACAGCTCTACATGTACCTGAAAACAGAATAACAATGTAATGAGCCTGTCATTGTAGCTTTATCTGCAAACATCCTGAACCCAGCCAGGAGGTCAGCAGACTCTTGATTTCCCAATAAGCTACCAAATCCTGACTCTGGAACAGGATCACATTGCCTCAGGTGAACCTTTTTGTAAGTTTTTTTTTTTTTTCAGGTCTGGGATGCCAGGGGCATTCAACCTCTGAGCTACACTCCTTGCCCTATTTTTTATTTTTTATTTTAAAACAGGGTCTCACTAAGTTGCGGAAGGCCTCACTAAGTAGCTGAGGCTGTTGGCGAACCACGATCCTCCAGTCTCAGCCTCCAGAATGCTGGGATCACAAGCGTGCACCACCACGTCCGGCTATGTAAGACGTTTTTAGGAGCTTAAAAAAGACAGAGCTGAAGCTTTATCCACTTGCAGACTAAACTATATAGCTGTGCTTGCTAATAAGCATCTGCATGAGTTGACAAAGTTAGTCTAAGATTTGCTTTCATTTCAACCTGGCACCAAAGGTGTGTGTATTTGAGTCGAAGGGAGTGGTAGCTTATAACCGCGCTCTCTGATTAGTGGGGCTTTTTAGATCTACCCCAAGATATATCCTAAGTTGGCTTAGGCCTATTCACAAAAGGCACTCTCTAAACAAACCTGGGTGCAGTACTTGTTACCAGATAATTCTATAATCTCTGATCGATAAAACCCACCCCATGCTAATGGGACTGATTTAAAAAGTAAAACCAATATTGAGATAAGAAGATACACATGAGATGGAGCCCTTGAAGGACAGAACAAACCATGTGGCTGAACAATTACACTGAGCAATGATTTTACCTTCCATACCATCTCTACTTACTACAACCAAACTGCACTTGAGAAATTTCTAGACTTATATCTGTCCTATGTAAAAAGGAAAAAAAAATCAAATCAAACTGTTACATGTCTACCGTTTTACTTTTCTGGTGCCAGCAATCAAACCCAGGGCCTCTGCATGTTAGGCAAACACTACCACTGAGCTACACCCCTAGCCTTCTAAGTATTATCTGGATCAAAAGTGAGTGAGATAGCTTTGTCTCGGGTAGAGTGATAAGGGGAGGGGATTACATGCATGGATGTGCAGATCTCATAGACGTGAGGACATGTTTCCTGTACTTTCTCTTCCCCCTTTAAAGATGAGTGTGAGAGAAAGGATGCCCACATTTTCAGAGCGTACTCATAGATCTTTAACTTGCAGAGAGATGTCTGAAGGTGACTTTGAGGAAAGTGAGTAGATAAAACCAGACAATAAAATGGGGAATCTTTTTTAGAATAGGTGGACTCAGTAAAGAATAATAGAGAAATACAAAACAGAGAAAATGGGAGAAAGTTAAAAAATTTTCAGACTCAAGGAAATGGCCATGAGGCTGTGAATGAAAATACCCAAACTGAATTTCAGTGTTAAGTTACTAATTTGTTGCATGCCCCTTGATCGTGTATAAAGTCTATTTCAGACACAAAGAGCTAAGGTTTGGTGTTTGTTTGGCATGAGATGGAGTGGGGAGGGATGTTGGCGGCAGTATGGGTAAAAACTATCAAAAAAATTCTACATTTTGTGTTCTATTTTTGTTGACTCTGCAATACTAGAATAGCATATGTAAAATGAGATGGCTTTTAAATAAAACTAGAGGTAACCAGAAAATACTCTCCTTTAGGTAATACCTAGAGTGCATATAATACCAATATGGGTACATTAAGTTTGAATGTGGAAAAAATAGTAATTGGTGTTAGCAATACTTTTCTTCACAACAGATTTGTTTACCTAAATCACAGAGAAGGCTTTCCATAAAAAGAATGTTTGTTTCTATGTTAATAACTCTGTACCAGAGAACAAAACTGCAACACCAGGAAGCCTAAAAAGGGGCCACTGGAGGAGCATATTAGCTTTTCGTGGGATTTCTACTCAAATTATATAGTTATACACATTTCTGATATGCTGAGCTTAAGCCACTCTCTGGGGATGATTGGCAGATGAGCAGACAAATAGAGGCACATCTCTGAGAAACCCAGGTGGAAGAGGCACCTGGGGCTGCTCCAGCCTGACAACAGAGGCCTAACAGCCAGGACTCTGGACTGAAGTGCCAGACAGACCTTCACCTTATCATCTACCATCTGTCCATGGGACCTCCCCCATCCCCATCTCCATCCTTCTACGGCAGCACTCTATCTTGAGAAGGTTCTTTCTCACTCTTAGCAAGAACACTATCTTAGCCCCAACCAATGACCCCTCATAGCATTAGATAAGTTGCAGAAATTATATAGCTATAAATATAAAAATGAATAAAACTTCAGCTTCCTAATTTTCACACTCAACAACCTCATATTCATAAACCATATTTTCACTAAGTTTATCATGTAGATGAACCCACTACAAATGCTGACAGTGACAGGCATGATACCTAACAGACTTGGAAGCCAAACCGTTTGTGTACACATTCTGATTGTCCCATCTCCTCCCTATGTCACTGAGGGAAGCTAATTTATCTCTCAGGCTTTCCTGTTCTTGTCTTTGAAGTCAAGTTGTTACAGTACCTAAATCATAGAGTTGTGCTGCAGTAGACTTCCATTAGCTCACAAAAGACTATTGGTAAGCATGTATTCTAGGCTTTCCTTCAGTGACATCACATCCATGGATCCATGTCCTAAAACTGGCCATGGTGGGAGTATTTAGAAAACAGATATTGGTAAGTGCTACAAATTAGATTTTATTTGAGTACTAATTATAAGCAATCAGTGTGCCACCACATTTAGGAAAAGGACTGGCCAATAACTAGCTATCAAGAAATGTGCATGGCCGGGCGTGGTGGTGCACGCTTATAATCCCCATGCTTGGGAGGCAGAGACAGGAGGATCGCGCAGGTTCGAAGCCAGCCTTGCTGGCTTAAGAGGCCCTGTTTCCAAATAAAATATAAAATAGGTCTGGGAGTGTAGCCCGGAGGTAGAAGGGCTTCCAGAAACCACCAAAAAAAAAAAAAAAGAAAGAAAGAAAGAAAGAAAGAAAAAGAAAGAAAGAAAGAAAGAAAGAAAAGAAAAGAAATGTGCACTATTAATAAAAAAGGGGATGTTTTGGGCAAGTTAAAGGATTTCCCCTACCACAAACAACTCTGCAATTACACAAAGAAAAATGAGTCAATTCATTCTTTAATGATAGAGAAAATTTAGCATAGACTAAATTTCTCCATTCCTAGTAAGCTTTAACAAATATACATGTTCTTAGAATCTTCTTGCCCCTTTCAGTCTATGATGTGCTACAAAGATGCCTCATAAGAAAATATATCAAATATAACACACAGGTACTTTTTCAACAATCTCATCAAATTCAAGGTCTTACAGCCTCTATATTTCTATTGAAGTATACAAATGAGTCCCTACTTGGGAATCAATTCAAGGACCACACTCTTAACCACTCCACAAGTAACACATATCTCAAAACTACACTTTTAAAGAAATGACTGATGGGCTCCTTTATTACTCCAACCAAGAAAGAATCAATGGCATAGAATCTTGTCTGAGTTTCCAGTTTTGCTTGTAAAGTAGATGGATACAGAGCAAGATAAATTGATCAAACATGGTTTCCTTTTTCTTCTTCACATTTATTGACAGAATTTAAAATCAAGTTAAGTTTCCTGCAGTTCTTACTGTGTAATCTCCTTGGGTAGGGTGAAAGTGATGAGAATAGATTTTTACTGTCCTATTTTATATAGTTTACTTCTTGGTATTAATAGGAGATATTAATAAATTGAAAAGAGTCAATCCAATTACCAATGAACCAAAGATCTAGCAATATGACAGCCTGCTATGTAAAATATAAAATATTTCAGAAACATTGTTAATAATACTCTAAAATATCCTTTTGCCACCCTCTACAATTAAGAATTTTATGGTGTAACTTGGGTCTGTAACACGTAACAGGCCAATACATTACCACTAGATCCTACAAGTCTCAGCCAAGTATTTAGTCACAAAAAATGTTTTTGCCCATATCTCTAGATCAGATGTTTATTACTCTTATCAGCTATCCAAATAAATGGGAATGAAGAAAGCTAGTCATAAATGTACCAACTATCCTGAGCTAGAACAATTTCAAGTTCTCTTGAATCAAAAGGCAAATTCTTGTGCACAAGGTACATGCAGTCAACCTGATGCCTTCCTTAGTGCCTGCTACTGGTAGATGGGATTTGAATAATACTTTTATTTTTTTTTGCACTATTGGGAATGGAACCCAGGGGCATTCTACCTCTGAGCTATACCCTCAGCCCTATTTTTAATTATTTATTTTTGAAACAAGGTCTCACTAAGTTGCAGACGGCCTCCCTAAGTAACTGAGGCTGGCCATGAAATGCAATCCTCCTGTCTCAGCCTCCCAAATGCTGAGATTACAAGTGTATGTCACCACGCCTGGCTTTTATAATGTTATCTTAATATTTCAATGAGTAGTTTATGGGGTTGGTGCATTTGGGGTGGCACACTGGTAGTACTTCCAGAAAATTAAAAAATGTTTAAGAAATTACCCACCGAGAAGAAAGTGAAAGAAATCATTCTGCTCCAGAGACAAGGATAATCAGGAAACCTTGCATCCTTAAATACAGGTGTGCCTGGGCATGGCCACTTACTCCCAGGAGAGACAAATAGAAGGCACCTTGCTTAGTAAAATATCCAGAAAAACTATAACTCTTTACACAGTTAAAAGAACCACTTCTCAGCCTTTTTGTTGTTGTTGTTGTTGTTGTTGTTGTTGTTGTTGTTGTACTCAAAGGTTTTCAACCTCTGTGCTATACCCAGCCTTTTTAATTTTGAAACCAGGTCTCAATAAGTTGCTGATTATCTCAGCTAAATTGCTGAAGCTGGCCTTGAATCTCAGATCCTCCTGTCTCAGCCTCCAAAGTGCTAGGATTACAAGTATTTACCAGCATACCTGGCTACTTTCCTGCTCTTAATAAGGCATCTCTTATGGGGGGGGGGGAGTAGAGGAGCTTAGTGTACACTTATAATTTCTGGGAGTACTTATCTGATTGATAAATCTGGAAGAATAAACTGAGCATGCTCATCTCCACTCCACTTTTCCCCTGTTCCTTCTCTCAGGGCAGCAAAGTAACCATATCTCACCTCCTCACCTCACAGAGAATGCCTTTGGTCCTGCATAGGCAATGACTAGGTAGCAAAATCTTACCAAATACATCCTCCAACTGAGTCTTTATGAGTAATAAAGGTGGTGCTTTGAACTCTCATCTGCTTCGCTTTTTTTTTTTCTTCTTATCTTCCTTAGCATTCAGGCAAAACAGAGGGTTTTTATTTAATGTGCCTCCTTCAGGGCACCAACTTGTAATGGTATTTATGGATACTGAAAAAACTAACAAAAAGAAAAAAAGCTCAAAATGAACCCGGTTATTTCAAAGTAGTGCTAATTAGAAAAACTGGCAGAAAATATTATGGCTAATTGTTATAGGTACAACAATGACCAAAAATATCACTGATGTAAGCCATTTTGGCTTGCTTTGAAATCTTATATAACATTAAATGTTTTCCAATACACTTAGGCTTCCTCTGTTCTTCTAACATTCAAATGTTACAAAATTGAGAGGGAGGTAACCATGAGTGCATACAGTCTAAGGGACTCAGTTTAACCCTGATTTTGGCCCCAGCCGAGACCCTCGCCCTGGGGGGATGTCCTGTGCTGACCTACAGGAAGCTGTTTCATTGCTTAGGTAAATTTCATACAACTAAGGGATCTGCACTTTTCACTCTAGGGAGGCAGTTATTTAGAAAGAAAGCAGTCCAAATGTGAAGTTCATCAACAGTGGAAGCACTCAGGTTGACCCAGAGGGCCTACTTCTAGGAAAGAAAATAGGATTTTAATTGACAGCTTCGATCCCAGGTTCCTCTCTGGGCCCTTCCAATAAAGGTCGTGAACTGTGGTGGTGCAAGTGCTTGGTCCCAAAGCACTTCTCGTGCAGTTCATGCCTTGCCCCATGGAATGCAGCGGGGCCTACTCCATCATCCTGTACCAATATCCATCACACTGCCCCATCTCCAAGGCACCCTGTTTACAACTTTAATATGAGAAGCTTAAATTGTGCCAATCTCTGTGCTTGATTATCCACCTTTCTCCTAGACTACTTGAGCCCTTTCCAAAGTAAATCAGCTCTGTCCCAACAATGACCCCTCTGACATAAGCGAGTTCCTTCTGCTCATATACAGACATGAAGACTTTGCTTTTTTCACCCAAATGAAACCTTTAGGAAATGTTTCATAAGTCAACAAGATGATAAGCAAGGAGAATTAGAAAGACCTGCTTATGATTGGGTAAGAGCCATGACCCCAACTCAGCCAGATTTCATTACTTATGAAAAGCGTTTCTTCTTATACAATCCCAAAAGGGCTGAGCTATTTTCATATTGCTAGCTTGGGTTGCTCAGAATCACCCCATATCCGATGCAGTTAGAATACTGTGGCCTTCTAATGTTTTATCTGGCAACTGTACTTTGGAGGAAAACTCAGTACACGTATGTGTAGCAGGCACACACTCAGTCACTGGTGACCTCTAATTGGCAGAAGTCAATCAGCATGTTGCTTTGTGATTGGTTCAGGGAAAACTCAAGAGGTGGAGACTTCATCTAAGCTAATGAGATGTGAAGAGCTGTTTCTCTGAGGCATCTCAGACAAATAGCTCTTTGCTCTTCCGTGACTGCTACTGAAAGTAGTTTTCTTTCCTCCTACAGGACAGAAGCAAAGAAGCACAGAGACCCTAGAAACTTCTAGCAATTATCTTGTGACCACAAGAGAGGTCAGCCTTTTTATTGTGAAAAAAGAAAAAGAGATGAAACCATGGCGTCTGTGAACCACTGGCCATGCCTGACCTTCCTCTATGACTTCTCAGTTACCTGAGCTGATAAACACCTCATTGTTTTAGACAGTTGGTGGCCAGTTTCCTGTTACTTTCACATGACTAAAGTCAAAATAACTAACGTGATCAAGTCAGCTTTAGTAAGTTGCTAGGTCCTTACAGAGTCAAGATTTTAATGTATCAAGTAAAAGAAAACCACTAGGAAATTTCAGTGCAGCAAAAGGAGTGAGAGAATGCGAAAGCCTGACTACTTCCCAGCCTGTGCCCTCTCCTCTGCAGTCAGACCCCTGGAGTTCATCAGTCATTTATCTGCAGCATTACATGCTAATTATGTTCCAGCCAGAGCCTACAGAATGAACCAAAACATTGTCCTCCTCCCTAGAAACTCATTAATAACTATAGAACATCTGTAGGCAAAGGCTGAGGAGTATTTAAATATTAAATAATTATATTAAGGTATTAATATGGTGGGTTTACCCTCAAATGTTTCCTTTAATTTTAAGCTATATGACTTTTATAATACAACTTTGATTTAAACTAACTTTATAATAAACTAGAGATGTATTACTAGAAAGTGCCATAGAGAGCATGTGGAATCTAAAAATGATATCTGAGAGATCTTTTGTGCAGTACAAAGCCCCATGCACATGTTTTGTAAATAATTATAATCAACCTTTATTGAACATTGATCCCACATCATGAACTGGCATATACTGAGAACTATATGTAGATTATCTCAATCTTTAACACAAATTTATAATTCCTGGTCTACACATATGGATGCCAAAAAACAAAGAATGTAATTAGCTTGTCCCAAACTACACAATGAGAAAAAAAGAGGGTCAGGAATCTTGGGCAGTGGCCTCTTAACACTGTATTATTCTGCTGAAAGACTTCACACAGTATAGGAAGCAGGATAAAGGTCTCCCAAAGATACCATGTCCTAGTCCCCAAAATCTTTTAATATGTTAGATCATAAAGGAAAGGTGAATTAAGGCTGCAGATAGCATTAGAGTTGCTAATTATCTACCCTTGAGATAGTGTTACGGTTCAGACTTGGTATGTCCCCCAAAGGCTCATGTGTGAAAGGCTTCGTCCCCAAAGCAGCAAGGTTCAGAGGTGGGGCCTTTGGGGAGGACTCTGATCTCATCAGTGGATTAGTTCATCAATAGCTGAATGGCCTACTGGGGATTAGAAGCAATAGGTCAGTAAGGTGGAAAGTTTATCTTCTGTGTGGTCTCTCTCTCTCCCCACCCCCACCCCAGTACTACCATAAGCTGAGCCATTTTCTTTTGCCATGCCTTTCTGCCATGATGTTCTGCCTTACCTCAGGCCCAGAACAATGGAATCAACTGACAATAGACTTAAACCTCTGAAACCATGAGCCAAAACAAATTTCTCCTCCTCTAAGTTTTCTTTTTTGTTAGTCCAGAAACAAAAAGCTGACTAAACTAGGAAGTGATTGGATTGTGAAGACTGACCTCAACTGTTGGTTAATCTATTGAGAAATTTATAATTTGAATGGACTATTGGGAATTGGTGGAAAGTATAGGAGGTGAGACCTAGTAGAAGGGAGTGGTGGGTCTTATGGATACGCCTTTGAGAACCATTTTGCCCCTTCGTCTCCCCCCCTTCCCCCCTGCCCGCACCATGAGCTGAGCAGCTCTCCACTGTACTATTCTGCCATGATGTTCTGTCTGACCTCAAGCTCAAAGCATTGTAGCCAGCTGACCTTGGACTGAAACCATGGGCCAAAGTCCTTCCTCCTTTAAGTTGTTCACATCAGGTATTTTGTTCATTAAAAAAAAAAAGAAAGGAAAAATATCCTGAATTCCTGAGTGGACCCAATGTCATTGTGACTCTCTAAAAGTGGAAAGGGGAAGAGAAAAAAGAAGAGACAGAGAGAAAGAGATATGGTGGCAGAAGCCAGATTGATTCAATATGTAAAAGATTCAACCATCCACGGCTGGCTTTGAAGATGAAGAAAGTACCACAAGACAGAGAATATGGGCAGCTTCTAGATACTGGAAAATATAGCTCCATTAAAAAGAATACAAGCCTAATGCCACCTAGATTTTAGCCCAGGAAGTTTCATTTTGAACTGAAAAATAATAATTTTGTTGTAAATCACTACATTTGTGGTGACTTGTTATAGCAGCAGTGGAAAATTAATACACAGAGTATGCAAACATTTTCACATCATGTATTATAGAAGAGGAAATAATTTCCTCTATTCTTTTTTATGTTCATTGGTGGGATGGAATCCTGTAACAAAAGGTAGACTATCAACAGAAAAACAAGCAGATGTTTACTAGTATGTGTATTTCACATATACATGGAAGACTTAGAGAACCAGCAATTCTCCAAGAGGGACTTTGAATCTAGATTATATAACATATGCAATAAAGTAAAATAAATTATTAGAGAAGTTTAAGACAAAGGAAAGAGACATTGAGTCTCTAGGGTCAGCACGCTGTGGGAGGGCAAATAAATGGCAGATAAAAGCTAGTGAAGCTTGTGCTGTAGAGTCCTCTGGTGCCATCTCCAGGCTGATAAAGGTCTACAGTTGTCCTCAGTGGTAACCTTTGACCTCCCTAGTAGAGAAGGAGGGAGGCGGGACACATTTGCCTTTGTCAATTTATATCCTGCTTTTAGCCAAAAAAAAAAAAAAAAAAAAAAAAAAAGGCAGAGAAGGGAAGCTGTGAACTTTTCCTATTCCTATGTCAGCTTCCTTCTACTTGCCCTAAGCTCAAAATAACTTTTAGGACAAAGAGGCATATTTTGGGGTGGCATATTCTGATTTCCTTTAGCAGATGAAAGGTAGATAAAGGAGCTGTCCCCAAGATACCATCATGAAAAGTGGTATCAAAATTCAACCCTGTGGGAAGAGCAGCACTGGCCTTGGAGATGTGAGAAAGCTCCTCATCCTGGATGTACTTCTTTCTCTATAAACTGGAGATGGGGCTGTGATGGACTGAAAGAAGAATTCTGAGAAAAAAGCTGAAGCAATGCTGAGCACTAACCTGAAAACTTCCTGCTGTGTCTTTTCATAAACTCCGGAGGGAGCACTGAGGAAATCCAAGCTCAATTTGAAGAGAGCTATACGTTATAAATAATATCAAATATTTATCTTTTGTACTTTATTTTTGTAAAAATATTACTTTTTATTGAATCAAGGGACATTCTTCCTCTGAGCCATACTCCCAACACCCCTCCCCTTTTTTTTTAAACACGTCTAAGTTGCTGATTGCTAATCTCAAACCTGTGATCCTCCTGTCTCAGCCTCTCAACTACTGGTATTACAGGCATGCACCAACACACACAGTGAATGTCGAATAATTTGAATATCACTGATCATCATTTCTGGAATGGAAAAAAGAGGTCTGCATAGCCCAAACTTTAATGCAAGAGATTTCTCATCTTCTAGGCCATTCTAGAGTTTGGGTCCATGCGCATAGACGCTCCCTTTCCCTCTTACTCTGTAGGGATCAAGTTAAAGTAGAAAAGTGTTCAAACATAAAGAAGGATGCAGACGGATTAATTTGTGCTCACTTTGCTGAGCAAGTGACTAGTGCTGTCTGTTAAACAAGCTACTTTTCAAGAGAAATAAATATTTTTAAAACAGCTTTCTCTGGGTCTTTGATTCAGATCTGCATATCAAGGTCTTTACCCTTTCCCCTGGTGACCCATTTGTCTGAGGGAGGCATTCAATTAGACTGCCAGGGCAAATTGATTGGATATTGACCAGGAAAGGCTTCTCACTTGAAAGACACATGCAGCCCAGGTGGAGATGTCACCACCATGAGTCAATACTCCAGGTGCAAGGGCCCAGATGAGTCAGGAATACAGAACGAGAAAGAGTCCTCCCCAGGCATTTGGAGCTAGGGGCAGAGGGCATCCTCTTCCTCTTTCAGAATAGGTAACATGCAAGGGAGAAGCTCATTAAAATGTGTCTTGGTAATACTGGAGACTGATTCCCATTCTTGGCTGGTAGGAAATAGGAATAAGTGAATAAGGAAGAGGTGTCTTTGCTCTGAACCAACGCTGGGACTTGAGGTTTCAGCAGTCATGCTGCCGCTGCCCGAGGTTACTGCTTTTGTGAAGAAATACCCCTGCTCCTTTCAAGCATCCTGCCCCACAAGCACTTTCCTGTCATACTGCTTCCTCTGTGGACTACAGATTTAGGGCCAAGTCTGGCCAATTTATCAAAACCCTGTCTTCATGTCCTTTGTGTATATGCTTATCTTTATAAATAAAAGATAAACTCTCCATTGTTTCAGATAAGAAATTGAGTCGAAGAACACATAGTGTGCCCAGTTAGATCAAAATAAATGCTAATCAAAGTAGGCTTTATTTAACATAACTGGTAGCCAGGTATGGTGGCATACACTTGTAATCCTGGTACTTGGAAGGCAGAAACAGAAAGAAAATAGTTTCAAAGCCAGCCTCAGCAACTTAGTGAGACTCTCAGCAACCTATCAAGACTCTGTTTCAAAAATTAAAAAGAAAAAACAAAAAAAAGAAAGGGCTGGGAATGTAGCTTGGATGTAGAATGCTCCAGGTTTCAATCCCCAGTAATAATACACACACAAAATATATATTTGTATATATGTATAAAGACACACACACACACACACACACACACACACGCACACGCACACGCGCACACAATTAGCACTTAAAGGACAGGAAGGGTGCAAGCTGTGGCATCCAGTGCTGGCTTTTAGTCTATTATTTCTCACATGACGGCTTTGATTTGTTGCACTATTTTACAACCTTGAATATCTGAAAAAATAAATTAAACCTCTGCTGACTGATCATCCTGTATACCTACTATAAATAAGACTGTCCAGCTTGAAAAAAAATCATAGAATTGACTCCATTAAGATAACTAAGACACCAACCCCCCCCCACACACACACACACTCCATTTTAAGGTTTGGCCCAGATATATTTACAACACTTTGTTTTTATTTACATTTTCACATCAATAGAACTGGGTGGCCATTTTTATTGTGTGACACACATATCATTTAAGACATGTAGTTCCCAAATGTCACTGGTGAAAGCTGAAATCCATTATCATTTACTGGCAGAAATGAAGCCCATAATGCTGAACACTTGGAGGAAAGAATAAAGAGGTTTAAGCCAGAATCTGCATAATCTCAGGTAGAATGCAGCAGCGGGGGGAGGGGGGGTCGCTCTGACATGCAAACCATAGGGAAGAATAGCATGTGTTACAGTGTTACAGAATGCAATCTGAATGCAGAGAGGACCCAAGACTATGCTTAAATAAGTTATACATTGTAATGAAGCAGTCCAAAGCATCAATGATCACTAGTAAAATGGCTCTA
Source organism: Muscardinus avellanarius (assembly GCF_963383645.1). Lineage (NCBI taxonomy): Eukaryota > Metazoa > Chordata > Mammalia > Rodentia > Gliridae > Muscardinus > Muscardinus avellanarius. Next base: position 71,643,892 of record NC_137791.1, on the reverse strand, counting down.
TCAAGCATGCCAGATGCAAAAACACACAATTCCACAATTAACAAAACATAATTGTAGTTCTTTTGTTTTGATTAGAAACAAAATCTCAGATCAAATGAAAATCCTTTCTTGTATGCTATCCCCAAGGATCCTCCTCAGAGAAGATGCCTCTCACTCATCATTTCTCTTCAAATAAATTCCAAATGTTTCTCAATGTCTACATGAAAAAAGAATTTCCAATATTAAGTAGAAGGGGAAAAAGAGAGACAATAAAAGAGTGTGCTAGGTGACAAGAATGCCTTGCATACTCCAGAACTCTGCTCCAGGGAAAAGAAGGGCTTAAGAAGATAGGAATCTCAAAGATTCCATTTAACTCCAACTCATTTTTAAATTATTTTAACTCAGCAAACTAATAGTGTGCACTGAAATGATAAATAGGAAGACTGTAAAATACAATGAGAGAGAGTCTACAAACTGCAAATGGGAAAAGAAAACATAGAATGTGTCTATACTATTTCAACTATGAGAAAGCATTAATACCCTTGTAAAAAAAAATTCATACACGACTGTATTTTTTCTTTTTTATTGGGTCAGTGTGCTTATACAACATGATGAAGTTCAAAGTGATAGACACATATATGTATAGCACTAGGTGAGCCTCCCCCTCCCAGTTCCCTCACTCCCTCGCCCTCCCGTGCACAACAACGAGACTGGCGTTGATACTTCTGTGTGTGTGCATCAGTGTCCACGGAAATCTTTCCTTCACTGAGCCTCCCTCCCTGAGACCACTCTGCCACTCCACTAGGGTTCCTCCCCCTTTGTCTAGAGTCCCTTTCTATCCCAATTTCTCCCTAGCTTCCACATATAAGGGAAAACATTTGATCTTTCATTTTTTGTGACTGACTCTCACTTATCAAAATATTCTCTATTTTCATCCATTTTCCTGCAAATGACATTTTGTTCTTTGTGGCTGAGTAGAAATCCATTGTCTATATAGTCCATATTTTGTAATCCATTCATCTGTTGATGGACACCTAGGTTGGTTCCATAATTTGGCTATTGTGAATTGTGCTGCTATAAACAAAGATATGCATATGTTACTAAAATAGTCTGGTTTCGATCCCTTTGGGCAGATACCCAGGAGTGGTATGACAGGTCATATGGTAGGTCCATTCTCATTCTTTGGAAAGTGGCTGAACTAATTTGAAATCTCACCAATGATGTATCAGAGTTTCTACTTCCCCACATCCTTGCCAGCATTTATTATTGTGTTTTTGATTATTTCTATTATAATTGGGGTGAAATTAAATCTCAGTGTAATTTTTTTTCAGTACTATGGATAGAAACCAGGGACGCTGTACCTCCAACCTACACCCCCAGCCCTAGGTTTTAGTCTTTTTATTTTTTTAAACAGGATCACCCTGAATTGTGAAGGGCCTCGTTAAGCAGATGAGGCTGTCCACAAACCAGGATCCTCTGGTCTCAGCATCTCAAATGCTGGGATTACAAGCATGTGCCACCATGCCCAGCTTCTCAGTGTACTTTTGATATTGCATCTGTGATTGCTAATGATGCTGAACATTTTTTGTATATAAATTGGCCACGTGTATTTTCTTCATTTGTGAAGTATCTATTTAGTTCACTTGCCCATTTTTTACTCAGTTATTTAAGGTTTTTTAGTAGTAAGTTTCTTAAATTACCTTTACATTCTAGATATTAGTTCTCTATTGGAGAAGTAGCTGGCAAACATTTTCACCCATTTTGTAGACTCTCTATTAAGGGTCTTGATAGTTTCCTTTGCTGCACAGAAGCTCTTTAAAATAATGCAGTCCCACTTATTGTTGTTTTAATGTCTTGTGCCTTAGAGTTCTTATTGAAGAAGTTTCTACCAGTGCTTATATGTTGGAGCCTTGGTCCTGTGCCCTCTTCTAGCAATTGTAAAATCTCTGGTATAATTTCCAGGACTTTGATCCATCTTGAGTTGACTCTTGTTCAGGTTGAGAAGATGGGGTTTTATTCCATTTTCTACAAATGAATAACCAGTTTTGACAACACCATTTGTTGAAAATGCTGTCTTTTCTCTGGCATGTTTTTGTCCCCTTTGTCAAAAATCAATTGCCCATATGTGTGTGGATTTGTTTCTGAGTCTTCTGTTCCATTGACAAGCCAAATTATACACAAATATCATGGTAGAGATTATTTTTGTGTAAAATAATGGTGGCAGCTAAGCACAGATTTTTTGATATTTATAATATTTTTATAAAGAGCATGAATTGCTTTTCACTTAATTCAAACTTATAAAAATTTTTATTTTAAAGGTCCAAGAGACTGACAATTCTCAATATGGCTCAAGGATATACTACCACAAAAATATGATGATAGAGACCACAATATGCCAGCCCCAAATGTGCCTTTTTGGCATGAAAAATATGTGAGCTGCTTAGTTTGAGAAACTACAGATGTAGAAGATGTACAAAAGAGCTCTAAAATGTTGCTCTTTTGTAAGGAAACTTTGCATTTAACACAGGGAATCTCCATTTGTTTCTCCTTCCTTGAACCATGAATAACATAGAACATAGAACAATATGATTTAAGTTTGAAATCTAAAACAACTTTTTAAAGTATATGCTAGAGATTTCTCATTTATTTCCCTGAGTTATTTCCCATGTATAAGGAAGTATATCAAACTTCTGCTTGTTCATCCAATGCTAATCTCCCTTTCATTATGGGGTCTGTTCCACCTAAGAACTATGGAGAGTAAGAAGATAATTATTTTTCCTCCCCTATACTCTGAACTGGATCTCCAACTCTTTTTGCAGGGTAAAATGCTTTCTAAAAGAACTTAAATCATAAGGCCAGGAAAAAAATACTTCTAATAGGGCCTTAGTACACATGCAACTTAGTACTTTCTCATTATTAAATTCTAAATTGGCCAATACTATACTGCTTGGGAGAATTTAGGGGGGAAAAAGAGAGTAAAAGAATCCAAGAAGGAAAGCATCCAGGACAGTTTTGACCACAAAGCTTTCCAGGATTTTTCTCACAGCATTATGGTGAAAACTACTTTAGTGAGCCAAGTTAAATCAAGTCACGTTGGAAAAAATGTTTATGTAAATAGGAGAAAGGACTCATGTCCTCCTCACCACAATACCCTTTAGCACCAGTCTATACCAGGTCAAGGTAGCTTCTTTCTTTCTAAAAATGTGTTCAAACTCAGCTCAATGAGAGAAGAGGTATACTGGCTGCTTTATTAAATCTGAATAAATGTGAGGGAGTATGCTATTCACAAACTGAATATAAATAACAATTGATTTAGTCCAGGCACCATAGAATAGTACCTATTGTTGTCTCTGGGCAACAGCTGAGCAGACCTTCCTGAGCAGGTCTGTCTCCAGAGACCTCAAGTTACAGAGCACTCAGACACTGACAGGTGTCGTAACTCTGCCTCCTTAAGCCCACTGGGCAGTCTTACCCATGAGACCCACAGAAGCTGAAAGGTACCCCTCAATCACAATTGGGTTCACCTTGCCCAGAGCCACCAGCAGGCCTGCACTAAGGCCAGGTAAGTATTATACCATATACCCAGCAAAAAGGACACAATAAAAGAAAACTACAGATCTAACCAACATAGATGCAAACATTCTCCACAAAACATTAGCAAATCAAATCTAACATCACAAAAAAGATTTTGATATGATCAAGTAGAATTTATCCCAAAGATTCAAGGACAGCTCAAAATACACAAATCAGTAAATGCAATATATCACATCTTCTTTCTGGCCTAGAAAAATTCCATTGCATGTATATACCAGTATAACTTCATTTTGCTAACTCACTCTTGCCCTCAATTCCTCTCTATTCCCTCTTGTGGCCCAGGAGGCTGACTTATATGGACTGCATCAAAGGGATCCCTTACTCTCTGGCTTCCTGTTGAACTTGGTCAATTGGGGTACTGAATGAAGCCAGGGAAAAAAGAAGGGACTGAGGTTGAAGTATCAATCCTCCTGTTCTCCTCTCACCTGGGCTTCCTTGGGCTATGTGCATCCTTCAACAATGACCACACCTTTTGTGAAGCAGCCCTCTATCCAGCTCTACTCTCTCTCTGGTGACCTCTATCTTTTCTCTTCCATGTTTAAGAGTGTTCTAGGTGCCTAGCTGTTACTAAGCACAAGTATCAACAGAATGAAAGATAAAAATATATAATCGATGCATTTTATAAAATTCAACATCCCTTCATGATAAAATTTAGGAATCAACATGCAATGCAATTCTGCTCAGCCATAAAGAAGAACAAAATTATATCATTTGAAAAAAAATGGAAGGAACTAGAGAATACTAAGTGAAATTAGCCAGTCTCAGAAAAGGTTATATGTTTCTCTCATATATGGAAGCTAGGGAAAAATTGGAAAACAAGAAAAACTTCAGATAAATGAGGAAAGAGACCAGTCGAATAATGGGAGTAGATGAGGAAAGGGAGGTGAGGAGGGTAAAGGGGAGACCTAATGAAAGAAAGAGTTCAAACAATCCCATGTACATTCATGAAGCTATCAATACTGATCTCAATATTATGAACAGGGAGGAGGACGGAGCAGGGTGGGATCTAGAGGGAAATTCACATATGTTATGCATGTTATGTTTCTATCACACTAAACCTCAATATGATGCATGGTCACAATGTACCAATGAAAGTATATTAAAGTATATGTTAATATATTAAAATGACATAAGAAATGAAGATATCCTAGAGCAGGACTAATACCATGGATAACAAAGTAGGTGGAAAGACACACCCACTCACTCAGGCCTTTCATGCACAGAGTTTACAAAAGAGTCCAACAACTTCCATGATACTGTGCCTCCTCTGGACAAGGCTATGAAAAAAGTGTTAGAGTGAACCGAAAGAGGGCTCCATGAGGCCACTCATGGAGCCTGGAATGTGATCCTGGCTGTGAAGACAGCAGGCTCAACTCACCACTGGAAAAGCAACAGTGGCTGAAGCCAAAGCATCAGCTAGCTGTCAGGGCTGAGCTCAGCCTGCGTTCCCATAAGTTTTGGGGACAAGAAATGTGCGCGATTCTTGAGACCAGGTGGGCCACACAGGAGAGAGCCAGCCTCTACAGAAAGCCTCCTAACACAAGAGTCTGTGTAGGGTGGACCTCTGAAGAAAACCAGGAATAGTGAGGGGAAAGAAAACTAAATGAACAAGGACAACACCTTGCACGCTGCTTAGCAGAGGGTCAGACATGCAGGGTAGTGATTCTGCTAAAGACTGTCTAGGAAAAGCACTCATGACATGGCAAAATGGAGAGGGAAAGTAAGGTGGTATAATACATGGTATTCTTGTTCCTGGAATTAGGAGTTCAATGGACTAGCTAAGAATGTAAGTTCTAGATTCGGATCATCTGTCATGAAACCACCTTTCTACTATCTATTGCCTGAGTGATCTTTAGCAACTTGCCCGTTGTTTTTGTTTTTCACTTTTACTTTTTTTATTTTGCTGTTTTTTTTTGGGGGGGGGGCTAAACCCAGACATGTCTTAATTCTGAGCTACACCCCCATCCCTTTGGGGGGATTTTTGGTTTTAGGGGGTTTTGTGTTGTTTTTTGTTTTGTTTTGTTGCAGTACTGAGGATGAAACCAGGGGCATTCTACCACCAAGATACCCCCCCCCCCCGGCACTATTTTTTATTCTTTATTTTGAAACTGGTCTCACTGAGTTGCAAAGGACCTAAGTAGCTGAAGTTGTCCACAAACCGCAATCCTCCTGTCTCAGCCTCCCAAATGCTGGAATTACAAGCGTGCACTGCCACACCCAGCGCACATTTTTGTTATTTTGAAACAGAGTCTCACTAAATTGCTGAGGGCCTCACTAGTTGCTGAGGATGGCCTCAAACATGTAATCCTCCTGTCTCAAACCCCCAAGTACTGGGATTACAGGCATGAGTTACTTCACCAGGCTCCTTTGTGCATCAAGGTCATACCACTAAGAGAAGGCAAATAATAATATATACCTCCCAGTATTATGAGGATTAAAGAAGATGCCCAGGTTCCTTGGCAGAGTGCCTACACAAGGTTGCTTGTTTAAAAAACAACATTTATAGAGTTATTATTACATGCTATATTTAAGTGCTGGTATACAAATAACCAATTCTAGTATAAAATCCAATTTATCTAAACCTCCCCTTTTTTTGTTTTACTCTAAAATATTTTTAAAAAAACTCTAGCCAACTTCCGGGAAGATGGCGGCCGAGAAAAGCGGGGCTTAAGAGTCCCGCTAACAACCAATCTCCATTACCACAAAAAGAGCGCCTTTCATAGCCAGAAAACACCATCACCAGAAAAACAAAAAAACCACCAGGCTCCAGAGAGAAAGCGGACTGAGAACAGAGCTCAGGGCCACAGAGGAGACACACGCGCCCGAGGACGCGGCAGCAGCACCATACTGCCGGCGGCAGCGGCGAACTCAGCGGACGGCTACAGCAAGCCGAGGTGAGCCGATGCGGAACAGCCAGGCGGGATCTTTTGGCGCAGACAGCATTTAAAGCTCCCAGTGGCTGAGCTCAGCACACGCTGCAGGGATTCAGAGTGGAAATCAAAACCAGAGAAGAAAAAATACGCCAGCCTCATGGCCGAGGGCGTGGCAGAGGCGCCATATTGCCACCGGCGGCGGCAGCAGCAGTGAATTCACCGAGTCCAGTACAGCTACATCTACGTACTCAAGAACAGTAAGTCAAATTGTGGGCCACAGAGGAGAAATCCCAGTATTGTGCCTCGTGGGACTTGACCCAGTGAGGGAGTGGTGGTGGCAGAGATATCACACCATAGGAGAACGTGCAACCTGGCACCCCCCATAGTTTAAAGCAGCCTCTATCGATTCCCTGGGTCGGAGACTCTGTGATACAACCCAGTAAAGGAGTAGTAGGGTCTGAGATAATACAGACTCGAGATCCAGAGCACCTTAAGTGAAGCCATAGTGACCCAAGGGAAGAACCCAGAGAAGGCACAAACCTCCGAAATCATGGGAAAGAGGAATAACACTGAAGTAATGAATGTGCACAACCCCACAACATCAGAACCTGATAAAACAGAAAATCAGAGATTTCTAGAAGATCAAATCAGGAAAATAACTGTAGAAATAATAGAGGTGCTTCGAAAAGAACTCAGAGAGAGCCAAAAAGAGATAAAGGATGCAATTAATGAAGTAAAGGCCTCAATTCAAAGCACAAACAACCGATTAGACCACATGGAGAACAGAATCTCGCTCTTAAAAGATGAGCAATCCAAAAATGAATGCATAGTTTCTAATCTAGAAAAAAATATCCAACAGCAGGAATCTGACATTGAAGAAATATGGGCCCATCTTAAGAGAGCTAACCTAAGAATAATTGGAATAGAGGAGGGAAAAGAAAGTGATACCAAAGGGATCAACAATCTCTTCAAGGAAGTAATAGCAGAAAATTTTCCAAATATAGAGCAAGAGGTTGATACACAGATCCAGGAAACTTATAGAACTCCCTTTAGACAGGATTGGAGAAGAGGATCCCCACGCCACATAATTGTCAAAATGACCAATGTGGAAGCCAAGCAGAGAATCTTAAAGGCAACAAAAACAAAGGGCCAAGTGACATTCAGAGGCAAATCAATTAGAATCACTCCAGACTTCCCAAACCAAGTCATGAGAGCCAGAAGGGCTTGGAGCAACATATTCCAAACTCTGAAAGAAAACAACTTCCAGCCAAAAATTTCCTATCCAGCAAAACTTTCTATCAAATTAGATGGAGAAATAAGAAGCTTCCATGACAAACAGAAACTGAAGGAATTTATGTCTTCAAAACCAGCGCTAGAGAAAATACTCAAAGAGATTAACTACAAAGAAGAAATAGGTAACACTCACCAGAACCAGAGAAACAAGACTTTACATCCAACAGACAACTAAGATTGGTTATCTGTGGAGATTCATTATTTATGTTAGTCTTTTACCTATCTCTAAATGGTATTGTTTGCCTTTATTGTTGTTAATTTTTAGGATTTCTAGTTGGAATATTAATATACCTTCAGATATAGCATTTGGAAATATTTTATCCAATTCTATTAGTAACTTTTAACTCTGTTTACATTGTCTTTGGATATACAATATTTTCTTTTATTTTTTAGGGAGTTTGTATATTCTTCTGTTGCCTGTGCCATTGAAATCATATCCAAGAAATCACTGCCAATTTCAATGTTGTGAGGTTTTATGACCCAGATTTTCTCCTAAAAGTTTATAGTCTTAAGATTTATATTTAGGTCTTTTATCTAGTTTGAGTTAATACTTGTATGTGGGATTAGGTAAGGGTCCAATTTTATCCTTTTCCATGTAATTATTATTTTTCAACAATATTTAGTTAAAAGATTATTATTTCCACCACCAAATCTTCGTGGAAACCTTGTCAAAAATAACTTGACAATATAGGGAAGAAGTTAGCTCTAGGCTTGTATTTAACTCCAATGGTCTATATATCTGCCTTTAGAACAGTACTACACTGTTTCAATTATTGTAGCTTTATATGGTTTGAAATCAGAAAATATACATCTTCTAGCTTTGTTTTTGCTTCGAGATTGTTTTGGGTATCTAGAGTCCATATTCCATATCAGGATAGATTTTTTTCTGAAAAATAAATATTTGATAGTTTCACCTAAAAAAAAGAAAAAAATATTCTCTGGTAAGAAAGAAAGCAAAAAGAAATATTGAAATGTTATCTTTAAGACATCAAAAGCTTGGTATCAGACAAATGAAACTGTTATGTGAGATTATCATTTTTAATTTTGGATAAATTGCTATAATACTAGATGTCAACCACTAAGCCAAGCATGGGAGGGAGGGATGGGGAGAGAATGGGGTGGGGATCGGGTGGGGGCTGACTGGGCGATGTGTGCATGTATGTCTACAAAAGTTTGTATCCCACTATGATGTATGAATACAGTGCACCAATAAAATAAAATTTAAAAAAAAAAAAAATAAAAAAATAAAAAAACTGAATAGACTATTTATACATGAGGCTTACTAACTGGCTTTCCTATAAGGAAAGGTTAATTAGTTAATAATCACTTAATAAAGGCTGTTTACACTAAAAGCTACATTAAATGCAGTGAAAAGAGATTATTCAAATTGAACAGAAATGAGCTAAGGGGATATTGCCCAATGGTACAGCCAGAAGGAATAGCATTTAATAGGAGATTTCCTGCAGGAATTGAGTTTTGAGCATGATAAGCATGAGATTAATTCTTGCTAACAGAGTTGATGCAGGAGGCTCTTCAAGTAGTGGTGAATATCCCAGGAAGGGTGGAAAACTAAGAATTAAATGGTCATGAACTGGCTCCATACCCTGCAAGATTCCAGACAGGAGTGGAGGGAATGTACTGGGAGAAAGAAACAAGGTCAAAAGAGGAGAAAACTTCTCCGTCCTTGACATCACCCAAGCCCACTTGTGCACAGAAATGTGGATCATCAGTAGCAATTCCTACAGTTTCCAAAAATGATAACTTTCTGAATCTCTGAAAAATATGTAAAAATTGTAATCATAAGGGGAGAGTGAGGTCATTAATGATTACTACTGCTACAAATTTAGCTCTTCTATAACTGAACAAAGAACATAAGGAAGAAGTATAGATATTAATTATATCTTCCTAGTTTTTTAAGAATGTCATAGATTCCTATTTTTGTCCCCTGTAAATCAGGTAAAATGGCTAATCCACTTGCCTTTCATGATGAGATCTAACAATAAACTTGCAATAATGATTCGACAGAAAATGCCCTTGGAGTGTAATAAACTTGGGGGGGGGGGGTAATGAATTCTGCTTCACTCCTTTCTCACTCACCTCAGACTACCAGCACTGCTTCTAATCAATTTTAAACTTGAACAAAAATCCATAAGGTTTCACATGACCAAATGACATGTTTATTTCTAGGGCAATTAATTTGCTAAAAAAAAAAGGCAAAATTCCAAAAGAAGTTAGAATGGTTTAATTGCTACTCTTTAGGTTTGAAGCCAATAAAAAAAAAACTCTAAAAAGCTTTGTATCTCCTATATGATTTTATCCTGAATGATTTTCCAAGACCTAAAAAAAAAAAAAAAAAGGTGAGGGAAAGAATAAAAAGCAACCCCTGCTCACTAAGAAGACTTGAAAATGCTCAACATGGCAAAAAGTGAAGTGTTTTTTACAATTCTGGTGATAGAAAATAGAAGCAATACCTCAACTTTAAGCTAACAATATTGTACAAATTTTATGTAATTATCATGTTTATAAAGGCAGGAGAAAAAATGATTTGTAGCATATCTGAAATGCATAAAAGTGATTATGTATACATATATATTGGCACCATGTTTGCAAATTAATTAATAAGAAAGTAATGTATCTGAAGCTACAGACAGACATATCCAGAAAAATTAAATGCCTAACATTAAAAGAATCCCACTAGCGAGTCACCTCTGGCTAGGCTACTTTCTTTTATCACAATCTAGTTTCCATTTCATTAACCTTTGGGTCAGAGCTTCCAGAAAACTGTTGGTTATTTCTCAAAGGGAAAGAAAAATGTGAAAAACAGGGACTGATCAGGGAGGAATTCTGGGAAGATGAAGGATAAATATGGTTTTCAAATCTCCCCAAATCTTCCCCATAAGAAGAGACAAAACAATTACAACACACAACTCATGAGCAATATTTACATCAAATGCTGATGAGTAGGTGCTAAGAATCCCTGCAAGAACCCAAAAATAGAAGCAGATGGAGATGAAACATCAGTAGTCAGAAGACCCATATGCTATCAGCTACTGTGTACAAGGAAAAAAGACAAAACAAAGAGGATTTAATGGATCCAAAAACAGGAAAACCCAAAATTGCTAATAAGTGCCTACTGGAAAGTACAGCAGGCCAATGTGAGGACAATGGCTGGAATTCACAGGAGCCCTGCACTTTCCCACTTGTATCACAAGAGGTTCTCAGTGAGGAGGATCTGAAGGGGCCAGGGGAGCTTGCTTCCTGAAACTATCAAAGTTAACCAAACTCTATTTCCAGGACAAAACCTACAGAGACTTAACTGCTGGGCATAGATGCCAACTTGAGCAGGACAGAGGCAACAGAGACAAAAGAGAGGGGGGGGGAGGGAGGGAGAGAGGGAGGGAGGGAGGGAGAGAGGGAGGGAGGGAGGGAGGGAGGGAGGGAGAGAGAAGAGAGAGAGAGAGAGAGAGAGAGAGAGAGAGAGAGAGAGAGAGAGAGAGAGAGAGAGAGAAGCTCCCGATAAAAAGTTAGGAATAAAAACACACATACCTACAGTTAATTTTAATTTGTTTTCTAGTCAATTCAGCATGACCATTAAGATAAGCACGTGTCATTCAAATCTAATGCTTTTTTCTGTTTAACTCACCTGCTTGTTATGAGAGCAAAGACTGAGAATTCTAAATAAAATGAAACTTAAGAAACAAATAGAGGATCATGCTTAAATATAGATTTTCAGCTATAAGATTCTATGAGAAAAACAAATTGATAGGCTAAATACCACAAAATATGTAAATTTACCTGCCATTTTACCTTTATAGTGTAATGTGTGATAGCAACAGACATGTATTGAAGGTTTGGGGCTATACCAGGCTGTCTCAATAACAATGATCTCATTTAATCCTGATAAAAATTCTCACTAATCCCATGAAGATGAGGAAATTAAGACTAAGAGAAACATATCTAATTTAAGGCAACACAAATAACAATTGACGTATAAGAATTGAAATACACATGTTTGATTCTAAATCCCACTTATTGTTCATAATAGAAACCCATATAGTAAAATAACTTGATGCTGAAAATTAAAACCTGGTGTTAGCAAATGATATAGTCACAAATGGATAAGCTCACCTTTTACTATATCTCTTACTAACATCTAAAAGACACAGTAAAGAGAAGAAAGTACATGAGGTAAATCTTTAGATTGGCCCCTTATGATAATTAATAACAGAGGTCTTGATCACTCGTCTACTCTTGTGGCAGGAAGGAAGCTCTTTCTCACTGCTGGGATATGGTACTTCTACAGTATGAATGCAAAACTACTTAACCTTCTAATTTCAGTTCATTTCCACCTTCCATGTACCACCTTTCTCTAACACTCTAAAATTACTTCTACTTAATTTCTACAGCTGTATTTAATGTATCTAGCCCAAGGTTTGACATATAATTATTCCTCAATTATAAAAAGGGCACTGGAAAGAACAGAGACCTGCCGGGCGTGGTGGCGCACGCTTGTAATCCCCGCGCTTGGGAGGCAGAGACAGGAGGATCGCGCAGGTTCGAAGCCAGCCTCGCGCGCTGGCTAAGGAGACCCTGTTTCCAAATAAAAATGTAAAAATAGGTCTGGGAGAGTAGCCCAGAGGTAGAAGGGCTTCCAGGAACCCCAGTACCACCAAAAAAAAAAAAAAAGAACAGAGACCAAATTTATCCAGCTTCCTGAAACAAATATATGAAATAATGGCTTTTTTTTCCCCCCAAGACACTGGATGCAGGCAAAGATCCCTGCAAGAAGAGAAATAAGTAAGGTGCCCATTTTTATCATAAGAGTTTCTAGGCTGTGTCCCCAGAAGAGGGAATCCACAGGAAGCCCACCTGAATTCCTGAGTTGAAAAGACAGAGCTAAGCTGCAGGGAGACGAAGGCATCTAGAATTTGCACAACAAAGTATCAAAGAAGCTTTAGCAGAGCCAGAACTACAAAAAGCTACAAAGATCTTTCTAAATACTTGGGCATGGTACTGATTTATACATAAAGATGCTTTCTCTATTCTTTTTCTTGATATTATTTTAGAGTAATTTTAGGTTCATATTAAAATTGAGTAGAAAGTAGAGAATTCATGGACAACAAATTTGTAGAAGACAGAAATATACTTTTGTAGAAAAAATATCACCTTTACAACAAATGATGCTGTATTATTTAGATAACAACATACAGAAAGAAAAAGGATGGGGGAAACTATGGTCCATCTCTCATACTTGTACAACAATTAATTCAAAATGGGCCATTCACCTAAGTGCAATACACAAAACTGGGAAATTTCTAAAATGTATGAGAAAATTGCTGTGAACTTAGATTAAACAAAAATTGCTTAGATATGAAACCAAATATATGATCCATAAAAACATTATAAATTGAACATCAAAGGTAAAAACTATTGTGAGACGATTCTGTTAGTAGGATGAAAAGACAAGCTGCAGGATGGGAGAAAAGACTTGCAAATCGCTCATTTGAGAAAGCACTTTTATTTGGAATATGTAAAACTCTCAAAAGTGAATAAAAATGAGAAAATGACAAATGATTTGAAGACACTTACCAAAGAAGAAATATGCAAAACAACCCCATGAGAGGATGTTCAACATCGTTAGGCATTAAAGAAGTACAAATTAAAGTCACACTAGTGAGGGTGTGGAGGGACTGGAACACTCATGTACGGCTAAGGAGAATGTAAAATGGCCCCACCACCTGGAAAATGCTGTGACAGTTTCTTAAATAGTAAGCATATGAGTTACGCAGTCTACTTTGGGGTGTTACCTAAGAGAATTAAAGTATATATACATTTGCCCATGAATATTCATAGCTATTTTATTTTAAAAAATAAAACACTGCATACAAATATTCATCAATAGATGAATGGATAAACAAATTGCGGCATATCCATAGAGTCAAACACACAGTAAAATTAAAAATGAATAAATATACACTAAAACATGGATGAATCATAAAATGCCAAGGAAAAGAAGACAGACAAAAATGAGTGCAAACTACATGGTTCTGTGGACATAAAATTCTGGAAAATGAAAACTAATCCCCTGTGATGGAGAACAAGTCAGTGGCTATGTGGGGATGAGATGAGGAACAGGTGAAGTGATTTTAAAGGGGCACAAGGAAACTTGAGAGTGATGAATGTATTCACTTTCTTGACTGTACTGAGTTTCACAAATGTATGCATATGTCAAACCTATCAAGTTGTACACTTTACAGTAATTTTACACTTTTATAGCAGTTTATGTCAATTATCCTTCAATAAAGCTTTTAAAAAGTAATTAGTGTTTATTTTTAGACAAACTAAATTACAGGACAAGAGGAATAAACCAGGGCAGTATCATAAATTAATTTATTCCTAGTAGAGCTATAAGCAGATACTATGCACTTATATAATACAATGAATACACAGACTTAATTCAAGAAGGGATTTTTATATTATTTTCTATAGGCAATGCCAGAAGATACAATGTCTGCATTTTCTCAAACCTTTCCCATATTCTAAGTAAAATACAAGTCATCTTATTAATTGGTGAAAGACAATGCCAAAATATACTTCAAGTATCTTCAAAAGTAGTCAAACCAGCATAAAAATAATGGAGAAATATTTGAGTTAATATTTGTATATGGTGTTAGGTAAGGGTCCAATTTTATTCTTTTTATGTAATTATTATTTTTCAACAATATTAAGTGAAAAGATTATTATTTCCTTCACCAAATGTTCTTGGAAACCTTGTCAAAAATAACTTGACCATATATGGAAGAATTTATTTCTAGGCTTTTTATTTTACTCCACTGGTTTATATATCTGCCTTTATAGCAGTACTACATTGTTTCAATTATTGTAGCTTTATAAGGTTTGAAATCAGAAAATGTACATCTTCTAGCTTTGTTCTTTTTTGAGATTGTTTTGGGTACTTAGAGTTTATATTTCATGTTAGGATAGATTATTTTTCTGAAAAATAATAAATGTATGTTAGTTTCACCTTAAAAAAAAGAATAAATATCCTCTGGTAAGAAAGAAAGCAAAAATAAATATTGAAATATTATCTCTAAGTGATCAAAAGTTTGATACCAGACAAATGAATCGGTTATGTGAGACTATCATTGTTAATTTTGGATAAATTGCTACAATATTAGATGTCAACCACTAAGCCAAGCATGGGAAGGAGGGATGGGGAGGGAATGCGGGGGGTGGGGGGATTAGGGGCTAACTTGGCAATGTGTGCATGTATGTCTACACAAGTTTTTTTATCCCATTATGATGTATGAATACAGTGCACCAATAAAAAAATTTTAAATAAAATTAGTAAATTCAGCTTCCAAGAACAAGCTAGGTAGTATCTTAATCCTAAAGTAAAACAAAGCCATATCAGATAAGTTTTTGCCGTACATAATTTAGAAGACTAGCTCATATTTTATCTGAGTTTTTAACCTAGTTGTCTCAAATTATTGGTCTAAATTTTATATTTTTCCCAAATGTTTTTTGGTTTTTTTTTTTTTTTTTTTTTTTTTGTGTGTGTGTGTGTGGTACTGGGGTTCCTGGAAACCCTTCTACCTCTGGGATACACTCCCAGACCCATTTTTATAGTTTTTTTATTTGGAAACAGGGTCTCTTAAGCCAGCATAGCTGGCTTCCAACCTGCACGATCCTCCTGTCTCCGCCTCCCAAGCACGGGGATTACAAGCATGCGCCACCACACATGGCTTCCCAAATGTTTTAAAGTCATGAATGTTATACTGAATTTAAATAGCTGGTTCTAATATAACGAAGTAATTGTCACCTGGAGAGAAACACACCAAGTGCTGCGCATATGTATGTCTCTATCACTTTGAACCTCAAAAAATTAATTAATTAATTGTAGCCGGGTGTGGTGGCGCACACTTGTAATCCCCACGCTTGGGAGGCAGAAACAGGAGGATCATGTAGGTTTGAAGCCAGCCATGCTGGCTTAAGAGACCCGTTTCCAAATAAAAATATTTTTTTAAAAATGGGTCTAGGAGTATAGCCTGGAGGTAGAAGGGTTTCCAGGAACCCCAATACCACCAAAAAAATTAATTGTAATAGTTAGAAAGTATCCCAAAGTCAGCTGAAATTTGAAGAAGGCTTTCAAGAGACTCAAAATTGAGGAATGATTTAGAATGATTATTTTTAATTTTCAAACTAGATTTATAGCTCCCAAAAGAAAAATTGTTACAAGCTGATATAATATGCAAACCCAATAATAAAAATCTCTTTATACTTCTGTGTCTAAAGAGTTTAGGAAGAAATCAATCAGTAACCACTTTTTCAGATTGAACCCTAAAGTTTCATGTATTTATGTCTTCTTGGAGTCTGCCAAGTTTGAAGGCAGATTTGCCAGTTTGGCATAATAGAAGAGGCACATGGGTTGTCTTCCTGAACAGGCACTACCATCCATATCAAACAAAATGAGTAGAGCACTCCACTGAAAATAGGGAGATCACACTAAAACATTTCTCATGCTCCCCTCGTTTTGTGACTGAGCCTAAAAAGACAATATGATTTCAGCACCATGGACAGTAACAACAGGCCTGAAAAGCTGTAGAACTTAAGGAGAAAAGCCCACAAGGGTATTTTTTTTTTTTGAAGGGGGGTGGTACTGGGGGCGGAATCCGAGGCTTTCTACCTCCACGCTATACTGCCAGACTTATTTTCCATTTTATTTGGAAACAGGGTCTCACTAAGTTGCTGAGAGCCTCACTAAGTAGCTGAGGCTCGCTTTGAACCTGTGCGATCCTCCTGTCTCAGCCTCCCAAGTGCAGGGATTACAAGCGTGTGCCACCACACCCAGCCTGACAAGGGTATTTTAAAAGTGGTAGCCAAAAGTTCACGGATAGCTTTAATATTTCAAGTTAATGCAGTATTTATGATAATCAGGAATACTTTCTACTTTCATTTTTAGCATCTTTCAAAATTATGAACATCTTGAAATACAACAAAAAATGTTTACTTTCAGAAGAAATTTACTGTATTTATTCTCCAACTATTCCAATTAATAGTGATTAAAGATTTGTACAGAAAAAATGCCTCCGGAGATATGACTGAACCCCAAAATATTAATCAAAAAAGTGCACCAAATTTTATGTTTGCATGCTCTTCAATGAAATGATACTAGTAAATTTAAAAGAATGAATAGTTTTAACCCTATCAAATTAAAAAATTAGATACAAATGTATTTTAATAAATTTAAGGAATGCTACATTTGCTATCATAATATACCTTTAAATTTATAATTAATGTCACCTTAAAATATTTTAGGACCCAGTACCATCAGGAATGAAGGGCATATCACATTGGGATGTTAGCATACCTTTCTATCCACCCTCAACTTTTGAAAATAAATGGAATTAAGCTAAAGTCTAGACTGAAAGTCAAGGCCAATGAAAAAAGGTAATGTAGTTCATCAAAAAAGTACCTTATTTGGACAATCAATATGCACTGACAATTATAGTTTTTAAAAATCTTGTATTCTTTTATGAGGGGGTACTAGGGATTGAATTCAGAGGCATTCTACCACTGAGCTATGCCCCCAGCCCTATTTTACTTTTTATATGGAAACAGGGTCTCAACAAGTTGCAGAGAGCCTCACTAAGTAGCTGAGGCTGGATTTATGAAGCTGTAATCCTCCCGTCTCAGCCTCCCAAGTACTGGGATTACAAGCATGTGCCACCAGGCCCAGCTTTATATTCTAAAATATGAATACTCATGGAACATGGTGGTATTCAAATTTCTTTAGTAATTATAAAAGAGATGGTAGAAGAGAAAGTTTTGTGGGAAAGGGATGGGGTAGGTTATACATTTATTCATTTTTGGGTTTTGGTTTTTTGTTGTTGTTGTTTTGTTTTGTTTTTTGTTTTGTAGGTAGTACTGGGGATGGAACCCAGGGGCATTCTAACTCCAAGCTACACCCCCAGGCTAATTTTTTATTCTTTATTTTGAAACAGGGTCTCACTGACTTGTAAAGGACCTAAATAGCTGAAGCTGGCTGCAAACTGCGATCCTCCTGTCTCAGCCTCCCAAATTCTGAGATTATAAGCATGCTCTACCACACTGGCTAATTTTTTTATTCATTGTATAAGCCTGCTATTTGGAATACATTGCTAGGTACTGGGGATACAACAATGAAGAAATAGATACAATACTCACTGTCTAACACCGAAGTCTTTATATTTGTAACAGTGTAAAAGGAAGAGAGAGGATCTAGAAAGAACAAGAAAGCATGCTGAACTTCTTCATAGGGACAGCTTCCTACTCTAACAAAAGAAAAGGGAAAAGAGAGAAAAAGAGATAGCTGTGCACTTTTTCAAGTGGGATTTTTCCCAGTCCTTACCATTTCAGAAAGAAAAAGGGAAAAAAGAAAGAGAACAGACCTACACAGAGTGACTACTCACAAATGTGACCCAGGTGACATCCTGAGACCTGTCAAATTTGTGTTAACTTTGGGGGCACTTTGAGGTCAAATAGGAAAGAGAATTAATTTGATAAAATGAGCAATAAAGAGTTATTTGAGTACTTTATCTTTCTTTTTGGAGTCATGATCACAATACAATTTTTACATCTGGGCAAATCTAATCTTGCCCATTATCTTTTCAACAGATCTATTTCTCCGCTTCACCATTCAAAAGATAAGCCAGTTGATATTAAAAAGACAAAGACTCATTCACAGTGTTTTAAGGGAAAGGGAATGGAATATATTTGCATTACACAGAGGCAATCCTGATAGTGTAAAATCTTTAAATATTATGTGATACTGTAATGTACAGTATTATTCAGGAAGACAGAATTAGAGCAAAGATTGCCTTAGTATACTTCAATAATGCATTGAAAATCAACACAGCTAGCAAGTGTGAGTCAGTGTTGCTATGGATCAGTATCAAAGTGTGAAAACTGTGCTCAATAAATAGCTTATGCTTATTAATTTTCAGGATTTTATGCACAGAAAAAGTGATGATGCTTCATAGTAAAATTGATTCAAGCCATCATGTTATTGATTTGTTTACCTACCCAGTTTCACTTTTTAATTTATTGGAGAGATAATATTAAATTGATAATCTGATTTTTCTACATGCAAACCTAAATAGAAAAGAATTATCTCCACACATGCACATTCAATAGAGCAATGTAATACTCCCAAATGCATAAGCCATCTAACTTAGAAACTACAGATTGGACTGAAACAACAGATTGGACTGAACTCCCTTTTTTATTCCTAAAATACTATGGGAATACCTATTGTGTTTTCATTTATTTATTTATTTAAATTTTTTATTGGTGCATTATATTCATACATCATATTGGGGTAAAAGAAACTGGTGTGTACATACATGTACACATCACTGATTTAACCCCTACCCAATTCCCACCCCATTCCCTCCCCGTCCCTCCTTCCCTTGCTTGGCTTAGTGGTTGACTTCAATATGTTTAAGTACATTGTGTGTTTTAGAGATTTTCCTTTCCCCCCCTCCTTTCTCCTCCTTTAAGTTGCCTTGTTTGCTCCTCTTTAGGATTTCCTTTTTCATCTAGAGTTCCTCCTATGACCCATTTCTCCCTACCTCTCGCATATTAAGTAAAGCATCTGATTTCTTATTTTTTGTGACTGACTAATCTCACTTAGCATAATGTCCTCCAGTTCCATCCATTTCCCTGAAAATGATGTAATTGAGTTTTTTTAATGGCTGAGTAAAATTCCATTGTGTACATATCCCACAGTTTTGTAAGCCATTCATCTGTTGATGGACATCTTGGCTGGTGAATAGTTTGGCTATGTTGACTTGTGCAGCTATGAACATAGATAAACATGCATTAGTTTGGTAGTTTGGTTTCCTATCTTTTGGGTAGATACCCAGAAGTGGTATTGCTGAATCAAATGGTAGATTTGTTCCCATTCTTCTGAGGATTCTCCATACTGTTTTCCAAAGTGGTTGCACTAATTTGCAGTCCCACCAACAATGTTTTAGAGTTCCCACTTCTCCACATCCTCACCAGAATTTGTTGTTGTTTGTGTTCTGAATGATTGTCATTCTAGTTGGAGTTAGGTGAACTCTCAGGGCAGTTTTGATTTGCATCTCTCTGATTGCCAATGATGTTGAGCATTTTTTCATGCATTTATTGGCCATTTGAATTTCTTCTTTTGTGAAGTGTCTATTTAGTTTGTTTGCTTTGTTATTGGATGCTTTGTTTTCTTAGTGTTGAGTTTCTTGAGTTCTCTGTATATTCAGAGGGGTATGTGGCAAAAATCTTCTCCCATTCTGTTGGCTCTCTATTGGGGTTCTTGACAGTTTCCTTTGCTGAACAGAAGCTCTTCAGTTTCATGCAATCCCACGTATTGATTTGCCTTTTGGTTTGTTGTGCCTTTGGGGTCTTGTTGAGAAAGTGTTTATCTGTGCCTATGTGTTGCAGTGTTGGACCTATGCCCTCTTTAAGGAGCTTCAAGGTCTCTGGTTTGATTTCCAAGTCTTTGATCCATCTTGAATTGACTCTTGTGCAGGGTGAGAAAGTGGGATTAATTTCCAATTTTCTGCATATGGTTAACCAGTTTTGCCAACACCATTTGTTGAAGAGGCTATCTTTTTTCCAGTGTATGTTTTTGGCCCCTTTGTCAAAAATCAACTGGCTGAAAGTGTGTGGACTTGTTTCTGGGTCTTCCATTCTGTTCCATTGGTCTATGTATTTGTTTTTTTTTTTTTTTACCAGAGTTTCATTTATTTATTTGTCAAATCTTTACTGAGCAATTAACCATTTTCCCTGCCTACCATGTGAAGGGGTAGAAGACGCTGTGGAAGAAATGTAATCTTTTACCTTTGACTTTAGGGGCTTACACTATAATTGAAGAGATTATCTGTAGGTTCTCCTAATAGTTAACTTAAGTAGAAAACTTTACCATTTTTTAATTTGGATATAATCTTCATCCTATCTCCCTTACATTCGGTTGTTATTATTTCAAGGGCAGTTAAACACCTTCCATTTAACACTGCTCCAATTCTTAGGTGCACACACCATACACACAAGAGAAGATAATTTTTTATTCTGATATAAAATGATAGAGACCAGTTCCCTGGAATTTTTATTAATAGTGAAATATATTCAGGGATTAGGATTCTTCCCTGTTGCTGGTAGAGTTCATCACTCAGCACAAGTATAAATTATTGTTGTGGTTATATATAAATTGATTCCTGAAGAGCTCAGGGTTGATATAGTTAAGTCATGAGGGTTTAACTTCATCAGTAGAAAAATCCATTGTGATACTTGCATTACACAGAGGCAAACTAATCTGATTTCTTGGGGATTGAGTATTGTGATGGATTTATCTGAGTGGTAGCCAGGGCCAGTAGGGTGTATCTGGAGAAGGTGAGTTTTTGGGGGTGTGGTTTCTCCTCCCCTTGCTGCTCTCTCACTGCTTCCAACCTTCCTGGTGTGAGGAGCAGAGCCCACACACTCTCCCTCTGTCTGCTTCCTACCACCATGACCGGAGCTCCAGCTCCATACCCCAGCCTCACATGAACTCAACTCCAAAATTTCCAAAAAACTTGTGAGCAAATAAATTTTCCCTCATCTAAGTCATGTGGTCAGGTTTATTGGGATACAGCAGTAAGAATAATGGTACAAATATATTTACTAAAACTAAATATACTATGAAACCAAAAGATTCTCTGACAGATAAATTTTAAAAGTGTTCTCATCTTCACAAAATTGTCCTGTTGAGCTAAGCTGATCTGACACATGATTTACTATAAAGTAAAATTCATCACTTGTACTAACTTCCTTTAAAAAGAAAATCAAAACCCATACCATCACCCTTAAGCACATACTTTTAGTTAACTGCAAGTTGACCAATGAAAGTCAAATCTATGTATTTTGCTCAATAGAAACTAAACTTAGCCACTTTCTGTAGTTTGGAGCACTAAAACAACTGCTAGTCTTAGAATCATAAGACATGGTTCAAGACCCATATTTGCCATCCACTAACAGTTATGGTCTGATTGTTTAAGTCCTCCCCCAAAACATATATGCTGAAATTCTAACTCCTAAGGTGATCTTAATAGGAGATGGGGCCTTTGGGAGGAGACCTGGTGATGGGAATGGCACCCTCATGAAAAAGGATTAATGTCCTTATAGGAGAGGCTTAACGGAGACCTTGTCCTTTCCATCAGGTGAGGCTTGTGAAAAAGATGGCTGATTATGAGGCCATATTAAATCTACCAGAACTTTTATCTTGGACTTTTCAAACTCTAGAACTGTGAAAAATACATTTCTGCTGTTATAAACCACCCAGTTTATGGTATTTCATCATAGCAGCCCAATTGGACTTAGATACTAGTCATGTGATCTTAGGCAACTAATCTAATTTCTTGGGGATTCAGATTTCTCATCTGCAAGCTAAGAAGTTGAGATGCAATTCCCTTTGTGTCCAACTTCATCTCTAAAGCTCTACTGGCATTTACTGAAGAACTATCAATATTCTCCCCAACCCAAATGACATTCCATTCAGCCACAAACCACAATCAACACAAACTACATTGCATGTCATTGTTGTGAATTCATCTTGTGAATTCAAACAGTTTTACATGCATGCATGATGAGGCAAAAACATTATGAACAGGAAGAACTTATTTTTACAAACCAGTAATTCAGAAGGTCACTTTGGTCTTTCAAGAGACAATTGCTACTCTTCCTCTATCATTCAGGGTTCTGGTTGAAAATGTCACATATTCAAATTAGATAATTTAAGTAAAGTTCAATAAAACTTTGGCTATTTACAAAGATAGAGGATAGGTGTAGGAAAATCACCAGGCAGGATACAAATATATTGGAGCTAGTAATGTGCCCAGTTACCTAAAGTCACAAGAGAAGGGAGAGTCACGGGAAGCTAGAGTCAGGGCCACCTTATAAGGGCTGTGATCTTAAGCAGAAGGACAGGTGACTCACACATAAGGAGCTGGGATAATAAATGTCTTGCCCTCAAATAATCTCCCTTATCTCCAGTCTCTGACCAATGCTCCTCACTGTATAAAAACAATTAGAAGCTGAAGTCAAGAGAATACGTTTGACGTATTTCATATAGGTTGACTTCCTAGAACTCAAGGTGGAGAAATGTCAAGAGCTGAAGGGGTAAAGAAATATCTAACATAATCCTCTCCTTTCTACTTTGAAGCAGGATATATTTTTAGAGGGTTATAATGATGCCCCTTTGCTTGAAGCTTTTTTTTTTCCCTTGCCTGAAGCATCTTTAATGATGTAACATGTGCAACCTGCTTATCCATTGAGCTCATGCTTGGTCTCTTCAAAATTTTGACTATGTATTTAATGTTCAAATAGTCTTCATTCTAACACCAAGAATCTATTAGAACACTGTAATGTAATCATCCCAGATAATTTCCGATCTCTACAGGATTTCACAAAGAATATAAGCAAACCAATTGCCTAAATTGGAAGAAATGTCAATGTTAGTAAAGATTGATTTTCTATACTCTCTCACTCTAATTAGTTGCTTTGGCCTTTGATGGGTTGCAAATGAAAAAAAAAGTTATAATGATTTTTCTGATTAAGTAGCTCCAGGAAACCAGAAAGGTTGGAGCACAGCATTATTAACTGTTTGATGGGTTATGTGCATGTAGAGCATGCATGACAAGCTATACACAGTGCTACAGGGTGTTAGCAGAATAAAACTAGGCAACAAAAGAAGGAACTTCAAAAGGAGGACTTCATTTAAACCTCTAATCTAGGAAAGACAAGGAGCACAGAACATATCCATCAACAAAGAAAGAAAACTATTGCTAATTGTTACTTGCTACCATGTGCCAGGCCCTAGTGCCTTTCCTCATGTCTCATTTAATAACAGCCTGGTAAAATGTTTTTGGAACACTATACATATGAGGAAAATAATTTGCCTAAAACATTACAAAACAAAATCAGAAAATCCAACAAAGAGCCATAGTTTTAAAAGGTTTTACAATTGAATGCAGATATAATCTCACTTTTTAAATTGTTTTTAAATCATGACTGTGTCTTGGGAAGTGGTAGGACACAAATAATATTCTGCCTATTTTAGCTTCAGTCTGAAGAAGTAAAATTTTTTCTAAAATTGACTCCTCCTTTAGAAAAATGCTTTAAATGGTGTCACAACACTTAGAAGCACATTAGGAAACTAGTAAGCCAATGAAATCTTTTTTTTTTTTCTTTTGCAGGTTTTAGGGATGGAACCCAGGGGCATCTGACCTCCAAGCTACATCCCCTGCCCCATTTTTTATTCTTTTATTTTGAAACAGGGTCTCACTAAGTTGCAGAGGGCCTCACTAAGTAGCTGAGGCTGTCCGCAAACTGCGATCCTCCGGTCTCAGCCTCCCGAATGCTGAGATTACAAGCATGCGCCACCACGGCCATCTAGCCCATGAAATCTTGATGCTAGAACAAAGTGCTTTTCTACCACACCTCAGATTAGAATATACCTCTATTTTTATGCTTGGGAATCAGCTTCCTTGAATAAATTTGGGACAGAGACCATGTCTTGTTTCGTTTGCTTCCCTTAGAGTACCAAGCACACATATTGAACACACAAGTGGAATTAAATAAGTATTCATGCAATGAATGATCAGCCTAACACAGTGATAAATTGGGTCCTGCACTCACGTGACTTTGTGTCACATGACCTCTGCAGGGCAAGGGAGAGGCTGAAACCCCCCCGCGAGAATTGGGCGTTCCCGCGAGTAAACCCTCATCTCGCAAGATGCATACCTTGAAAAGGAGAGCCCGCATCCTCTAGCTTCGGACAGGCGCACAGGCCCCACGGTACCTCGCCCTGATCCCCGGGAGAGCCGTGCAATTAAAACTTTACATGCCATGTGTACCGGACCTCTCTCGTGTTTTTCACACTCTGCCGTACTCACATTATTTTTATTTTACTCGCATTAATTTTTTATTTTACTTATCATTTGGTGCCGAACCGGGAGAACTCTTGGGTCCCTCCCCATTTTTTTCTTTTTTTCCTTTTTTCTCTTTTTATTTTTACTCTCTTTTTGAGCCCCGGACTCTCCGACCCGCCAGCAGCTCGACTGTGAGGTCCCACACCAGCGCTCCGCTTGCAGGCGTTGTTCCTGCCACTGCCGCCGCTGCCGCCCCGTGCCTACCCGGACCGTAAGCCTTCTTCCCCAGCCCCGCACTCTCCGGGAGAGCCAGCGGCCTTCTTCCAGCCCCGCGCTCTGCTGAGAGCCGGCAGCCATCTTTTCAGCCCCGAGCTCTGCTGAGAGCCAGTGGCCATCTTTCTGATCCCGCGCTCTGCTGAGAGTCTGCGGCCATCTTTCCAGCCCTGCGCTCTGCTGAGAGCCGGTGGCCATCTTTTCCCACCCACGTACTCTCTTCTGGAGCGCCAACAGCCATCTTCCACTGCCATCGCGGCCGCGGCCACCACTGCCGGGGCATGCAGGCTTCGCCAGCCGCCAGGCTGCCAGTTCCACCCACCCCGAGCCAGGCTCCTTGGGTGATGCTGGCACCTGCTCTGCCTGCCGACTGCCTGCACGGGCCAGGACCTCTGCCTGCCACTTGGACCTCCTAAAACCGCCGTTCCCGCCTGCCCACGCCACACGCCACTGGGATGGGACCGCGCCGTCCGCGGACTGCGCCACGCCGCGCACCTATGTCTTCTCCACACCTGGCGTTGCTTAGACCCGCCTGCCGGGGCCGCCTGCCTCCTCCATCTAGGCGGCCGCCACTCTGCTAAACAGCCCCCGGCCCGCCAAGTTCAGCCCGCGCTCCAGCTGGTTCCTCCACTCGGACTCGTGCCCTGGCGCCCTTCACCCTGTGCCTGCCCACTCCTGCTGCCTGGGCCTGGCCATTCCGGTAAGCAGCCACAGAGAATTACTGGGGGGAGAGGGTCGCCAGCTTTGGCCCACCATCTTGGACACGTGGAATCACTGGGGGGCCATCTTGGCCCCACCATCTGTAACCCCTCCCACCTCATGGCCTCACTGGAGGCCTCACCATCCTTAACCCCTCCCACCTCATGGCCTCACTGGAGGCCTCGCCATCTTTAACCCCTCCCACCTCATGGCCTCACTGGAGACCTCGCAATCTTTAATCCCTCCCACTTTCCACTCCTAACCAATCCTAGGAGTCGGTGGCCATCTTTCCGGCCCAAGCCAGGCAGCTTGGCACTTGCTCTGCCTGCCAACCGCCTGCGCGGGCCAGGACCTCTGCCTACCGCTTGGACCTCCTAAAGCACCATTCCAGCTTGGCGCTCCGGTCACCGCCGGGACCTCTGGCCGGTTTGCCCCACCCGCCCCGAGCCAGGCTCACTGGCGGTGCTCCTCGGGGCCCAGCCTCAGCGTCTGGCGCGTGCCTGGAAGCCATTTTGTCTCCACGCTGCGGGCCTGGCAAGCCATGCCGCCTGCGCACCCCCACTGATCCCACCTGCGCCAGCCGCCAGTGCTGTCCACACCAGCCACCGGCATCCACGCACCCCAGCTCCACCGCGCCCCCAGCAGCTTCTCAGCGCTTCTGTCATAGCCAGCTCTGGCTGACAACACTATACTCCGGTAAACTGCCTCCTTCCCTTGGTTAGCGGGTTCTGGACTTGGGTCTTCCGGTCCACTGGGACCCCAAAATCCAAGCGCTTGGTGACCCATTGTCCCCTGGTCCACTGGGACCACCCTGCGGATGACCAGGTCATCCTCCAGTTTTGAGAAGGAATGAAGACGTTCTTCCCTATCTCTTAACCTCCATTTCTGAACGATTGAGCAGGGAAATCGGGGACGCCCATTTCCTGTTCTTCGTTTCCTCCCGCGAACCAATTATGGGGAGTCGAACCTTTATACTAGCAGATGCCCTGAGAGCCTGTCTGCCTTGATACGAGTTGGGAAATGGGTTGCGGTGGCCCAGGAATAGTTAGAAACTTTTATAAGCAGTCTGGTATCCCTCCAAATGCTCTCCCCCATCAGCTTCCATTTATTTTCCCGCCAGCTGCCATTTTGTGATGGCGCGTAGTTGCTGCCTGGTGATGTCACAGTCACCATCTTGGCCTGCGCCAGACTGCAATTTTGTTGGGCGGCTGCCTGGCCGCTCCACACGGTCCTAAATGCACTTGGCTTCTGGCTCCCTTTCTGGCCCGCTTGGGCACGCCCTAGGTGCTGCAGGAAACGCTGGGGCCAGGCCAGGTTTGGGGCAACACCCTCTGTTTGCCCTTGGGGAGTCCGCGTTGCCATTCTTGCCGGACACCCGCCCCGGGATGCGCTCTTTGTGTGTGAGTGTAGGTCCATCGCAGCTGACAGAACCTTAACATGGCATCTAAAGTTTTAATTCCAGAGAGAAACAGGCGGAGATGGAGCGTACACTCCGACTTTGCCAAAAAGCGGATCCCTGGTAGCTGCCCTTCGGCTGGTGGTGGCGGCTCAGCCCCCTGGAGTGCCACCTAGGTGTGGAGGACTGCAACGACGACTACCTCCAGGAGCCTGCCTGAAGTGGGGCGAAGCCACGCCCACCAATCAGACTGTGCCCGGCATGTGGCCAGGAGGGCCACTGGAACAGTGCCCTTGGAAAAGGATGAGCCCCAGGTGCCTCAACACAGGGGGAGCACCTTTCCAGACCAGGCCCTGCCGCTGGCCCTACTCAGCCTGGCTGAAGACTGACAGCTCCTGGATCCATCAACCTCCATCCTCTTTGCCAGCTTAGGGTAGCTCTCCAGGTACTGAGTAAGCCAGTCTCCTTTTTGGTCGCCTGCTCAATCTCATGATTTGTTTTTTTCTTTAATAGTCCTTGCCTGTTCAAGCCTCCTCAAGCGCACATCACTAAGCTGTCCAGGGTAACCTCCAATTCGCACTGCAGCTATGCACCCACCTGCACCCCCTTCTGGGGGACTGGACTCCCGACTCCTCCCGGCCTGGGGCCCCTGACGACTCCCCTTGACAGCAGGAAGAAGCTAGAGGGTCCAATCGTCATCCATTATCCCTACTATCAAAAGGCCGGGATGATAAATTGGGTCCTGCACTCACGTGACTTTGTATCACATGACCTCTGCAGGGCAAGGGAGAGGCTGAAACCCCCACGAGAATTGGACGTTCCCACGTGTAAACCCTCATCTCGCGAGATTCATGCCTTTAAAAGGAGAGCCCGCATCCTCTAGCTTCGGACAGGCGCACAGGCCCCACGGTGCCTTGCCCTGATCCCCGGGAGAGCCGTGCAATTAAAACTTTACATGCCATGTGTACCGGACCTCTCTCATGTTTTTCACACTCTGCCATACTCACATCATTTTTATTTTACTCGCATTAAATTTTTATTTTGCTTATCACACAGTATGTGGTAGGTAGGAAACTTCAGAGAGAAAAACAAACAAGGGTTTATTAAATCCATAAAATGGATTTCAAACCAACCTTCTACCATTACTAAGTCTATCGAATCTATCTAGTTTTCATGTGGGCCAAGGACAGAGCACACAGTAGGTGGTTTCTCTTGGACCTTTCTCATTCCTATCACATATCCACTGAATACCCAGCCCCCCCCAAAAAAAAAAAAAATACAAGAGAAGCCAGGCTAAAATGTAAATCAAGCCCATCCGTGAAGCAGAAAATAGGGAAAAAATAAGAAAAAAAGGTACTAGATAATGTCAATTACATGCCAAACACAAAGTTTTAACACTATATATACACCTTTTTCATTTAATCCTCATAATAACCACTGTTCCCACTTTACAGATGAAGACCCTGAAGCTTAGAGATGTTAACTAACTTACCTGTGGTCACACAAATGATAAGTGGCAAGTGACAGGGAAGAGATTTGAACCTAAACTCTAGGAGATAATCACTAAAGGGCAGCCTTAGACAATGGCCTTGGGCAGTGCCTCGCCTTTGCCTTGGGGATGCTGAGCTGGTGAATGTACAGGAGTCTCTCCCCCGTGTGTCTTTAAACTGGTGAGGGTATCAGAGTTAACACCAAGGTTGCTCCAGAAAGGGTAAAAGAACTGAAAACAAGAGACTTTGGAAGCCAGAGCTCCATCACTTCCTGGGTGTGGTTATCTTAAGGGATTTGCTTGACCTCTCTGAACCTTGGCTTCTAAATCTGTCATTTGAGGAATGAGAATGTTTCAAAAGCTATTAAGAGGATTTGGTCAAAGTGCTTCAAAATCTATAAAGCACTGTGCCATAAAATCTGTGGATTATTCCCCTCTGTTGATAATACTCTGAGCCACCAGCCCAACAGGAGACCCCATAACATAAAATCTTGGGTCATCACCCCAACCAGCTGCACCTTTGGAGTGATATGTTTACAGAGAAAAATGTATTTTTCTACAGTGCATAGCATGAGAACTCTTTGCACAGTAAAATAAGGGAATTGAAGGAAGAGATAGGGATGGCCAGAATAGCATGGAGGATTTATGTTAATGATGAAGGACAAAGAAGGTTTGAAAAAATTCTTGGAAACAAATCACCAAAGCTCCCTGATTTGTTATCACATTCATCAACAAGGCCATGAATAGAAAGGCCCTTCACTAATGATGGAATTTATCATTTAAGCAATAGTATTTTATGGAATTTATGTATATCCTGCATTGCATTTGAAGTATGCCTCAAACTGTGGGTATTTTTAAATTACTGTAGTAGTTTATGATTTTAAAAAATTCATACTAATAATTTCAGTTGCTGTTTTTATAATTCTATCTTCTTTATTGTATACATTTACAGTATAAAACCTGATGTTTTAATATGGTGAAATCATTACTATTGCCAAACAAATTAGCAAATACATCATTTCACACAGTTACCTGTTATGGTATGTATGGCAAGAACACCTAAAATCTACTTTGTTAGCAAAAATCCCAAATATAGTACACTACAACTATAGTCTTCATGATGTACCTTAGATGTCTTAATTGTTCACCCTACATATATCTGCAATTTTGTAGCCTTTGAACTATATCCCTGTTTCCTAACCATTATCCTATTAAAAGATAAGACATGACCAGGTATGGTGACATTTTTATAATCTCAGTACTTGGGAAGTTGAGGCAAGAGGATCACAAGTTCAAGGCCAACCTCAGAAATTTAGTGAGATCTTGTTTCAAAAGAAGAAAAAATTTAAAAAGGACTGGGATATAGCTCAGTAGTAGAGTGTCCCTGGGTTAAATCTCTAACACAACAAAAAATAAACAAGATATCACAGAAAAAAAGTGGCAAATTATTTTGATTATCTGAAAATCCGGTCAATTTTAGATCAAAATTGATTTGTAATAAGTAGTATTTTTTTAATTATCCACTCCTTGATTTTTCCACCCTTAAGTAGGATAAAATAACTCCCTATATTTTCTCTATTTCTAAAAAAAAAATAATGTATGTAATACACTCTGGTAAAGCCAAAAACTACTATTATTGTCTTTTGTCCATCCTCTTTGGTAAATGAAAGCATGTCTCCCAGTCTCTGTAGCCCACAGCAATTCCAAATCAGAGATGCAACACAAGGTGAGGCAAGAAAAGCCCTTGCATTTGTCTAGGAAGTGTTTACACCTAAGAGAAGCCCACACAGAGGCAGGCAGCTCAGGAACCTCAGTCTGCCCAGCTGCTTGGACATACAAACCTGTCACCGAGCAAATGCACTAAAAATCACAGTAGGCATCAGAGCCTCACCCAGCCATCTGACTCACCGTGGCATCTGGGCACGAGAACATGTTATTTCCCAAATCCCTCTTCCCTGCCCCCATCTCCCCAGCCACACATCCAAACAATCTGGACAGTCCATAAGGTAGTGGATAATTTTAGGGGTTCCCCCAGGGCCTGGCTGGAAGCTTTCCAATCATTTCTTTCTGGCCTGTGAAATCAGATGCACCATTTCTTTATACATGAGAAAGAATGAGATCAGCTTCTATTTGCAGAGTGAGATGGAGAACGTGAAAGCCACACACTGCGATGTCACAGATTCTTAGGAAGGAACTCCCTAAGTGGGGAGAGGAAAGAGGCAGAAGGGAAACTCAGAAGGAAAGGCAGGTCAACTTGTTAACCCCCAGAAGCCGTCCATGCGCTTGGCCTCACGTACACAAGCATGCTCAGGGTTTGGAGCAAAGCCGGTACACAGAGCCAGGGAGATTTCGGGATTTGTTCTAACTGCCAGCCACAATGTGGTGTGATTCTCATGGTCATTCCAGGAGGAAATCACCGCCTGTCAGTCAGTCCGTCTGTCTGTCTATGTCTTTGTGAACGTCTGGCCTCTTCTACACACCTCACTTTCTCTCAACAGATGTGCGACACATTTTAACGCATATGAGGTTTGGCTAAAATTGACATCAATAATAAGCTCGTGGGAAGCAAAAATCCTGAGGACAGTGGGGTGCGACTTCATAAAAGGCTACCTACATCATGTGGGAAAACCCGACTCATGAATGGAATAGAGAAGAACCGCATGAACCAATTTTGTAGACCCAAATATGATCACAAAGTAAGCCACCGTTTTTATTTTTATTTTTGGTACTGGAGGTTGAACTCAAAGGCATTCTACTTGTGAGCTACACTTCTAACACTATTCTATTTTGTATCTTTGAAGAAGAGTCTAGCTGCTGAGGCTGGCCTTGAACCTGGGATCCTCCTGTCTAGGGCCTCCCAAGTACTAAGACTATAAATGTGCACCATCACACCTGGCTCAAAATAAGCCACCTCCTCACACCCACATTTTGCCAGTCACAAATATGCTATGCCCATCCTTAGGACATTGGAATCTCTTCCAAGAACCCCTCTTGTGGTAGGGGCAAATGTTCTCTAGGGGGAGTGATGTCATGTGAGAGTCTGAACCAGCCCAGCAGCCTATGGACCTTGCTAGTTGCAGATCCCCTGTGCCCACCTGTGGCCCCTGCAGCAACCTGCCCACGGTTGCTCTGCCTGAACTTCCAACGCTGCCCCGGCACCAGATCTGCTCTCTGAGAGGGCCATGCAGCAGGCCAGCCCTTTTTCTGGTACAGCGTAGCTAGGCTCAGGAGTCAGAGAGAGGAAGCGAGCTCACACAACAGCCACTTTCTCTTGCTGCAATGTATACTTCTAAACCTTCAGGCCCTCCTTCTGGGCCTGGCCCTGAGGCCCCTTTTGTCACTGATATCTCCCCTCCTCCACATTGACAGAATTTTATTCATGAACCTAGTTTAAGTTTAGTTCTCTGAAAGTGCCTCTATGTAAATTTCTGGACACAAATAGATTCAAGGGGTTGTTGTGGGAAGAACATAGCCCAATCTCAGCTCTGACACAGTGAGGTGAGTCCCATTATATTCATGTGCTATGTACACCTATGATTTTCTTTAAACACCCTCCGGTAACACCACCTCCATTTCCCCCTTTCTAACCCTGGAGCTAGTTTTAATTCCCTGGTTAATAGCTGCCAAGAATGTTGAGCATTCTATCATTCCCCCTAGAGATGAGCAGTAAATAAATATAAAGGGGTAAGAAAAGTTGACTACAGTTCCAATAACAGATTAGCATTGAGCTATGAACAAAGTATGGAATGAAATTTCTGGTTCAATACCCAGACTTTTTTTTTTTTTTTTTTTTTTTTTGGTACTAGAGATTGAATCCAGTGGCATTCTTTTTCTGAGCCACACCCTCAGCCATTTTTATTTTAAAAGAGGGTCTGGCTAAATTGCAAAGACTTGCTTTGAATCCACAATCCTCCTGTCTTAGCCTCCAAAGTACTAGAAAGATTGTACCCAGGGACATTCTTCCTCTGAACTATAACCCCCCCCCCCAGCCCTTTTTACTTTTTTTTTTTTTTTTAATAAAGTCTTGCTAAGTTGCAGGGACTTGCCTCAAACCCACAATCCTCCGTCTCAGCCTTCCAAGTACTAGGATTACAAGCATGTACCACCATACCTACCTACATTAGACTTTTTTAAATGCTTACTATTCCCTTTCTCCATACTCTAATTCCTGTTTCCCCTACCCTAACCCCTGACCAAGCTACAGTACAACTGTGCCAGTTACAAATAGCCAGCACAATTCTAGATAATTATCATTAAATTTTAAAAATTAAGCCGGGTATGGTGGCACACACTTGTAATCCCAGCATTCAGGAGGTTGAGACTGGAGGATCGCGGTTCGTGGACAGCCTCAGCTACTAAGGGAGGCCCTCTGCAACTCAGTGAGACCTGGTTTCAAAATAAAGAATAAAAAATTGGGCAGGGGGTGTAGCTCGGAGGTTGAATCCCCCTGGGTTCCATCCCGAGACCTGCAAAAAAAGAAAAATTAAAACTATGGGATGCTGAAGGACTGGTTAGTAGATGCATTATTATTATTACTGTTATGAATAACTACATCTCCACCCTGAGCTAAGTGCCTTCTATACACTACCATACCACTTTATAAGGTCAGATCTATTAAGACTTCCACTTTACAGAGAGGAAGTTAAAGCTCTGAGATGCCTATGGCCAACACAGGTTTATAAAGATAAGTAGGAAGACTCCGGGGGGACAAGGTAAGTGACATATGAACTTCTCATATACCTTATAGTTATGACCTTTGTAGGTGCCCACATCTAAAAGGACAGCCATTTAGGCAGTCAACCTCCCCCATCTTTCCATAGGCTCCTTGAGACTGACTAATCATGCTTCGTGTCCTCCACATGGGTTCTCCAGACAACACACGCTGGGGAGAGTGCTATACCAGACAGCAGGAGAAATTAATAAGAAATTAAGAGCCGGGCATGGTGGCACACGCTTGCAATCCCAGCATTCGGGAGGCTGAGACAGGAGGATCATGGTTCGCCAATAGCTTCAGCTACTTAGTGAGACCCTTTGCAATTCAGTGAGACTCTGTTTCAAAATAAAGAATAAAAAAAAAATAGGGCTGAGAGTGCTTCTAGGAGGTAGAATGCCCCTAAGATTCCATCCCTAGTATGAAGAAGAGGAAGAGGAAAGAGGGAAGAGGAAGAAGAAAGAAAAAAAATCAAGGACTTTCTCTAGGAGAATTTAGACTCTGCCCAAAACAAAACTTAAACTCTACAAATCATTAGGGCTCACTGAATCCTACAACTTCCTAAGAGGTCTTGATTCTGGTCAGATTAATTCCCACTACAGAATAATGACATTCTGGAAAATAAACTTCTGTAACATGAAACCACAGGATATTAAGGAGGCCTGAAGTTCAGGCTGCCAGCACAGTGTGAACACGCCAGCACACCCTCCTGAGAAAGACCGGAGGCCTATGAGGTGACCTAAGCACCGTATTCAGAGCTCTGGCTGCAAACCCTAATGTCATCATCTCTCCTTCATGACCTCTCAGAGAGGCTCTGCTCCTCCCTACCATTCTCACCACGCCTGATGTTCATTTGCAGCAGGTTCCTGTGTGCCCAGGGTGCCGAGTATACACTGCAGGTTTCTGTTCTCTTCATCACAGTATCAGTAATGGCCATTCACATTTGTATAATGCTTGACATTTTATAAAGGGCTTTCACATTTATTACCACACTAGTGCCTCACATCATTTCTGTGAATAAAGCAAATCAAAGAGTAATACTTTCAGTGAGAGCTATGGAAACTGACACTCAGAACAGGAGATTGTTGAGCCAGGCTTAGAATTCCAATCCTAGGACTCCCGCTGCAGGATCTTTGCAATTCATAACAGTACTCCTCTAATAGATCCGACCTTATAACATGTGCATCACTCAATTTCCAGGCAAGTCCAAATAATCTCCATGAAAGTAAATTCCCATGCCTCAGGCACCCAACAGTTTCCTGGGAAATAGGAGTCATTACTTCCTTTTTCCCACCAGAATGAGACCATGAAGCCCACTGGGTAACTGCTCTTTGGAGTAAATTACTTTTAGAGTAATCTAATCTGACTTCTCACCAGAATTCTTCATCTACTGCATAGAAAATAAAATCTGATGAATAAAATCTTGACTTATGACATAGATTTGCTTCATGTGACCTATATTGAGGATACACGTTTACAACCAACTGAAAAGCAAAAATTACTTTGTATTGAATTATATTGTGATCTAGGGTTGAATTCCATTGAAGTGGCATTTATAATTGGCACATTTTTCAAGTACTGCTTCTGTCATAGTTGTATGTAAAAGTAGATTATCATTATTTGTACAACAGTGGCCTAAGTTAGCTGCAACATACAATCCATAGATTGTACTATACATCCCATATATCAGGGTACACGTCACTAGAGGACATGGCTGTCACATTTCCATTGAAAGAAATATATCCAGAATTAAATCAGTCCCTAGATTCTGCTAAAACAGCATATGGAATATTTTCAAGTTTTATAAGCCCTAATTGAGCACCTGTGTTTTGCTTAGCACTCTGGTGGATTCTCAAAAGTATAAGGTATGTTCTAAGATACTCAAAGAAGAGAGGTGACTCAAGATGTGGGGCTCAAGGTGAAAGTTCATAATAATAATTATTATTGTCATATATATTATTTGTCAATTACTATACATGAGATGCTATCCTAAGTATTTTACTTGAATAATTTTTATTTAATCCTCATCACATCCCAGTGAAATAGAATTTTACAGGAAACAAACTGAAGCACGCAGAGGTCATTTATTTTTGTAAGATCACATAGTAAAGAAGTGAAACATCCGAGATTAGAAGTCACTATGTCATCCCCCAGGCTGTGTGCTCTGAGCCCTTCTGCTGTAATTTGGGAAAGGCTTCATGGAGGGCTGGTCTTCAATGACAGCCCTGATGATTGGGCAGCGTTCACTTAGGAAGAGTGGAAAGAATAGATGCAGGTCATATCAAAGGGTTGACAAGTTGCATAAACAAATGCACAAGAGTAATAATTGGTATTTGGTGTGAAGATTCCTGAAGAAATTCAGTGGCAGGAAGTATAAATGATGGGTTGGGAGTATGCCCAGTGGCAGAGTCTAGCATGCATGAGGCCCTAAGTTTGTTTCCCAGCACTACACACACATCTATGAAGTATGATTGGTTAGGCAGGGTGAGACACTTAATAGAATACATTAGAAATCATCTAGGAGAATTTAGAGACTTGAGCCTTTGGAAATAGAAAGGCATGTAGACCCTCACATGTGCAGTGAGGATGAAGAGAAAGTGTAGTGTGCTCACAGAATATTTAGGAAACACAAAGACGTAGACTCAAGGGAAGACAGCCAGCTAGTGGCTTACTGAGAAATCCTCTGTAGACCCTCATGCTCCTTGATTATAGTAAGTACTCAAAATATGTTTGTTACATCAGTGAATTAGAGTTGTATGGATAAAAGGAAAGATATAAATCCAAAATCTGCAGGAGTCACTTCCAGTTTGTCCATAAAGGAGAAAAGAAAGAGAAAGCAAAGATGTCAGCAAAGTGCTACTCTAGGTAGGAAAAAAGCAGGTAGTGCTTTAGGCTAGCTGTGGAGTTGAAAAGGAGATGTGAGCTTCCATGGAGGGGTGGCAATGAGGTTTCTGTTTTGATTTGAAAACACAGGGGTTTGGAGGGAAGTTAATAAATTAGAGGGATTTGGGAAAAGGGCATTTGACTACATTTAAGACTCTCCAAAGGTAGAAAGCACAATTCTTATTCATCATAAATTTGAAAACATAAAGGTTGTCATTTAGCCCAGCATGCTGGCACACTCCTGTAATCCCAGTGCTTGGGAGGCTGAGACAGGGTGATAGCAAGCTGGAGGACCGCCTCAGCAAATTAGCAAGGCCCTCAGCAACTTACTGGGCTCTTGCTTCAAAATAAAATCAGATGCCAGGCATGGTGGCGCACGCTTTAATCCCAGCTTTCGGGAGGCTGAGACCAAAGGATTGCGGTTCACGGACAGCCTCAGCTACTTAGTGAGGCCCTCTGCAATTCAGTGAGACCCTGTTTCCAAATAAAGAATAAAAAATAGGGCAGAGGGTGTAGCTCGGAGGTCAAATGGCCCTGGGTTCCATCCCCAGACCCGCAAAAAAATAAAATAAATAAAATAAAATCAGGCTGAGGGTGTAGCTCAGAGGTAGAATGCCTCTAGGTTCAATCCCCAGTACAAAAAAAAAAAAAAAAATGTTATTTATAGGCCTGCCTTAAAAAGCAACTCTATGTAGTTAGAACTTCCCTAATATAAATGTCACCCCTGGACCTATTGTATTTTATCAAAGACTACAAAGTTTTAAAAAATTAGAATATGCAAGAACTTCATTAAAAACTGAAAAGAACTAGGAGAAGGCAATGCATCAAAGAGTTAAGCTCCTACTCCACTCCCTGTGACATGCGGCCAGCGCTGGCCATTTGACAGATATGAAACACCAGCCTTCCTGTATCAAAATACAAAAAAGAAAAATCGTGCAACAGCTTCTCAGCAAGAAGCCATTAGACAGATGTAATCATAATGGGGCAAAATATTCCTATAAATAAAATGAGCCCATTTAGGACCACATGCAGAGTTTAAAAGCAGCTAACACAAAAGGTAAGTAGAGTCGCCTCTGTGTATACAATGGCTCAGATGTGGTAGAACAATCCAACTGGCCCTCAAACAAAAATTGTGAATTTACAAGACAAACCCAGTATCCATTAGCTTCAAATTCAAATGACCCTCGTGGAAAGCCCAGCTGTGGTGATAGGAGCTATTATTCTCAAAGTAAACTTCTCTCCTCCATGTTCATTCACCAACATCCAATCACAGAGGCTACAGCCACACTTGTCCAAGTTATTTGCTTTCAAAATGGCCTGACCACATGCTTTATTCCCTAGATGCCTGAAGCCCAGCCGAATGACCAAGTAGATGAGGCTGTGTACGATTCTTTTTAAACACAAAGGAGTTCAGCTATTCACTGTAATGGGCAAAACAAAGATTTCTAAGAGGCAAACTGGAGAAGAAGAGAGGGGAGAAAAACTGCATGAAGGTATAACTTCCTTAAAGAGGAGAAATAGTGTCAACTAAAATATAAGATTAGAACTATAAATGTAGCCCTGGGAGTCAATCCAACCACTGAGAACATGTGTTGTCACTAAGTAGAAACTAAGAGAAATAAATAAGAATTCAGGCACATTGTTTACAGTTTTTTAAAAATTCTTAAAATATGCTAAGGCAGCATACTAAACCTTTTACCCAAATGCGCCCCAATTTAGAGGCAAGATATTTGTCGAATGTTGTTAGGTACATTAATTGTTTGAAACCATAAAAACATTTTCTCCAAAAAAAAATATTCTTGATGAAGCTTCCCAAGATAGACCATAAGATTTTTAATGTGTAGTATAATACTTATATATAATCATAGTGGGATAATGGGGCAATATAAATTGTTTTGTAAAAATAGAATCTTATTATTCTACATAGCAGTGCTTTTCAAATTGTAGGTTACAATCCATGAAATCAATTTAGTGGGTCTTTATCAGTTTTTTTAATGGACTGGAAGAAATGGAATGGAAAGGAAAAAAGAGAATTGCAAAGACCAGGGTACATCCCACATTAGAAAAAGTATTCTTGTAACTTAATTTCAGTGTTATAGGTATAAATAGCTAAGTGCCTCCAGGATTATAATGGAAAAATATTTCTTGCTGTGGTTCACAGTCAAAACTTCAAGTGTCGCTCAGCAAGGCTTCCATGGGATGAGTAGGACAAAGATAGCATTTAATAATACTTGGGGTTTTTGCAGTGGTAGTGCTGGTATTGAGGATTGAACTCAGGGAGTTTCTACCCCTGAGCTACACCTCCAGCCCTTTTTTATTTTTTTATTTTGAAATAGGGTCTTGCTAAACTGCTGAGGCTAGCTTTGCAGCTGCAATCCTGCCTCAGCTTCTCAAGTACTGGGATTAAAGGTGTACCACCATTGCCTACCTTAATAATACTTGTTGAATGAATGAAGGGATTAACTAATTAGGGAACATATGAGTGAACAGAATACTAGTGAAAAAGCTGGGTGTGGTAGCACATGCTTGTAATCCCAGCATTCAGGAGGCTGAAACAGGAGGATCTCAGTTCACAGACAGCCTCAGCTACTTAGTGAGGTCCTTTGCAACTCAATGAGACCCTGTTTCAAAATAAAGAATAAAAAAACTGGACTAGGGGTATAGCTCAGAGGTAGAATGTTCCTTGGTTCAATCTCCAGACCCGAAAAAAAAAAAAAAAAAAAAAAAGAATGCTAGTGACACACTTCTCAGTCACAGCCCTAACACTGACAGAAGTTTGCACATGCCAACATTTCCTGCTAGTGAGGCAGTAGGGATGGACAAATGACCAGATACAATTCCCAAGTACACCCCCCCAGCCTAGAACAAGACCTCTGGCAAGGAAGAGGCTATAAAGAAGAAAGAGAAGGGGGATGAATAAGAGTCAATAGATGAGTGGGATTAGACTCCATGAACCAGATTCTAGGGAGAAGAGGGGCAATATAAAATAGGATTGCTCTTTTTCGCAGTACTGGGGATGGAACCCAGGAGCATTCTACCTCCAAGCTACACCCTCCTCAGCCCTATTTTTTGTTCTTTATTTTGAAACAGGGTTTCACTGAGTTGCAAAGGGCTTCACTAAGCAGTAGCTGAGGCTGTCCACAAACAGCAATCCTCCTGTTTCAACCTCCCAAATGCTGGGATTACAAGCATGCACTACCACACCCAGCTAGCATTGTTTTAATGAAAGTACAAAGTTCCCAGTTAATTCTGAATTCAGATAAGCAACAAATAATTCAATAGCAAAATTATGAACCATTAGGGTTGGAAGATCAATTTGATCATCTTAGGTATATGCGATGCAAAACTATGTGCAAAATGCTATGCTAGGTGCTACGGAAGGAAAAATACAGGGCTGCTAACATTGAAGGGGCCACAGAAACACACAATACACTATCAATACATGTTGAGCACTATTCTAAGCACTTCATAGGTATTCACTCATTTAATCCTCATTACCCTGCATTCAGCACTATGCCCCACTAAAAACATAACGGAAGCATAAAAAACGTTCAAGAAAAGTTGTCCAAGGTCTCAGGGAAAACACCCACACAAATAACAGTCAATGAGCCTGAAGTAGAGGGCTGGGTGTTGTCAAGGGAGTGGATCTGGAGGTGAGATTTGAGCTAAATCTTGAAGAGAAATGGAACTTCAGTATGTGAATATGAGGAGAAGAAGATGCTGGGCCGTGGAATAGCTTGGCAGTGACAGAACATGGTCAAGAACTGGAAGTAGACTAAAATTGCTGGAATAGTAAGAGGAAGAAAAGATCAGGCAAGAAAACTAGGCAGTGACCATCCTGCAGAGGAGGTTGGCATGCACACCCTGCTCAATCTGCAGGTGTGGCAAACTACTAAAGAATGAAGTGTAAGTCAATGAGCACCACGTTGAGCTGCACATTAGAAAGATGGTGCTGTTAATTATGCAAAGGATTGAGTGGATGAGACAAACATGAGAGGCCAGGAAGCAAGGTAAGTCAATGCTCGTGGCTGGCAAGCACTGTGGCAAAGAGTCCAGATCAGACTCTATAGGTGAGCAACACTGGCCAATTCATATAATCACCCAGAGCCTGGGCTCCCTTGTTGATAAAACATGAGTGGCAATATCAAATACCTTACAGCATTGTTAGATACATAAAAAAGACAACACACAGAAAATGCTCTAATAAATGGAAGCTATTTCCAAGGGACTGTGGCATTTGAATTTGCATTTTTCCTTTAACATCTCCAAGTTCAACCAACATTTGATTGACTACCTCTGGAGTGAGGTTCTCCTACCTGCACAAGAGTAACATAGCGAGGACGAGAGAATGGGGGTTTATCTTCCCTTCTTCTAACAAGTCTTTCTAGAAATGAAGGCAGACTATAAAACAAACCCAAATATACCAGGTAGCCATAGCTAGAGGAGAGAGGTGAACTTGGAGACAAAACACTTGGGTTTGTGTCCTCACTTTGCACACATTATTAGAACAACTCTAAAAAAAAAATTGCTTACACTTTCTAAGCCTTGCTTTTTCTCTTCTGTAAAACATGGCTACTAACTCCTGTATCTTAAGACTGCTGAGGGGATAGCTGAGATTGTACCTATTATGTGCTTAGAACAACGCCTGGCCCAAAGTAGGTGATAATTTAAATTATTATGTATAGATTAAAATAAGGCTATGCTTGCAGTTAGAAGACAATACTGGTGGAAGCATAAAACAAAAATGTGGAAAGACAATATATATGAGATTTAGCAATTCTAGAGACCACATCCATAAATAGCGGCATAAAATTGAACATGTCTTTTGTGTGTTTTCATGGCACTAGGGGTTGAACCCAGGCATGCTTTACCACTGAGATACATCCCCAGACATTTTTAATTTTTTTCTTTTAGACAGGGTCTTGCTAAATTGCAGAGACTTGCCTCAAACTTGCAATCCTCTTGCCTCAGCCTCCTGAGTAGATGGGATTATAGACATACATCCTCTTTGAATAGAGCCATATGTGTTCACCCAATGGATGTGACTTCTTAAATGTGCCCCATCAGGTTAGATGATGAAAGATGACAGGGATTAAAAATGCAGTTTGTGGCCAGGCGTGATGGCGCACGCTTGTAATCCCTGCACTTGAGAGGCAGAGACAGGAGGATAGCGCTGGTTCGAAGCCAGCCTCACTGGCTTAAGAGACCCTGTTTCCAAATAAAATATAAAAAAATAGATCTGGGAGTGTAGTCCAGAGGTAGAAGGGTTCCATCCCCAGTACCACCAAAAAAAAAAAAAAAATACAGTTATGAGCTGGGGAAAGAGAGCTTAGCTGCTGAGGAATCAATATATATATATGAATATGTTATTCTCCTATTTCCTGCCCTTGAACACAGACCCTGTCACTGGCTATCACTTAAAACATGATACAAAGCAAAACTGGGGATGGTGGTGGGGGCAGATTCCTAAATATGTTAGGATTTGGAGTAGGAGAGTGGATGCAGCTCCAAAAATCCACCTATGCAAGTACACAGGGACCTGAAAATATCTTTCTACATACTCCCACCTTTCTAGATATCCAAATACAGAGCAAGCCCCTTCTTTCTGTAGGTGCTCTGCCTCCATGTCTTTATTTCAGAAATCTAGCCCAGTGCTCAGGGCACTACCATGTCCCTGGGGTAAACTTACACCGTTTGCTTTTTTTTTTTCCTAGAAATTTAAAAATTGTTCTTAAAGACTTACTTAAAAAAAAAAAGTAGAGCAAAAGGCAAGAAAATGGCCATTAAGATACTCTGTGTTTTCAAGATACACCTTCTATCCTTAGCCCGATGATGGTGTGGGCAGGCATGCATTGGAGCTGTCTTTCAATCACAGTGAGTTTTTTGTCTATATGTTTGCCATAACCCATCACCCAAACCCCCTTGTCAGACAACTATAAACATACAAAGATCCTCAATTCAGGCAGAACCTTCTCCGTGCAAACCTAATTTGCCTGTATGGGAGAAAACTACATTCTTGGCCACATTCTAACCAAAATGAATTTGAAAATATTCATCTCCTCTTGATTGCTCTGACAATAAAGGTAACTGCCAACATTAGAGTATTTAGTGGGAATAAAAGCCTGGCTGAAACTTTCTCAAGGTCCTAGCACCTCCACTTTTAGGAAATAAATATTTAGAAAGGTTTAAGAATTCCTACTCATCTTTCTCCTTCCCAGATGTAGGGATTTGGAGAACGTTTATGAGCATGCATAAGCAAAGGCGTGTTGAAGGACCAGAGAAGCAGCGTCCTCAGAGCAATTCCTGACTCAGTCCTTCATCTCTTTGGGCATAGACTTTCCCTAAGACAGGAATGGGACAATCGCTTAACCTCTCCAGAAATTCTGATCATACGTGGAAACCTGAATTGAATGTCTTAGGTCAACTCAGCCCATACTGAATAAACCATTGGTAGAAAGAGCAGATGCTACAAGTAGCTCCAGCCTCTAGATGCGTGGAAACTATCTTAGACTGAGATGTGAGGAGTCACCAAGGGCTGAAGGAACTCCCTTCCCCTGAAGCTCTGCAAAGACAAATAGCTTTCACTTTTTAAATTTTTTTTCTAAATATGTCTATGTCTAGTTCTGGAGCCCACTTCCTCCCTGGAAGAACTGTAAAGCGATCATTCTGAAAACACTCAAGAAGGGACATCTCTCCACTAGCGAGTAAAACAGGTAGGAATACATAACCAAAAGACTGCATATAAGCAACATTGTATGGCATGGATTTTAACAACTTAAGGGCCAAAATCCAAGTACAGCTGAAGAGAAAGCCAAAGAGAAAAGCAATTTTGTGAGAATATCTCAGATCTCCAGATTGATCTCCAAACGTCATCTAATGCTTCCTTCACAGGGAAGCAAATGGCTTCTTGTGTTGCATGCCAAAGGAGACCTCATTTTCACTGTAAGCCTGGAAAACTCTACTCTTGTGAGCTGGTCACTGGTTTTTAGAACTCGGGCTTCAGCTGCCCAGGCATTTTGGCCTGCTGCTCCGGCTCCTCCTCATCTGCATTGCCATCTCTCTGCTTACAAGTCATGTGTCACAGAGCAGGGACTGTGGGCTGGATAGTCTGAGCTCCAAACTCAAAGGAATGTTGTGACTGCAGGCGCCAAGAACACCTACATTTGCCAAAGGTGAGCAGAACCCACAAGCGGCCAGGGAAGATACGAAGAGTTTGGAACCTGAAGAGGTCCCTTGCTGAAGGGCAAACTCCCACATGCTGACAGAAGAGACCCAGTTCTATTTCTCTTTGGCCAGTAGGGAAACTGCATACAGGGAGGCTAGAGGCTGCTGGTGGAATCGCTGGGGCTGGCAGTGAAAGGTGCAACGCCCAGGCCTGAGGAGTGCAGTGCGCACAGCCTGCAGGGCAGGCTAACCT
Source organism: Muscardinus avellanarius (assembly GCF_963383645.1). Taxonomy (NCBI): domain Eukaryota; kingdom Metazoa; phylum Chordata; class Mammalia; order Rodentia; family Gliridae; genus Muscardinus; species Muscardinus avellanarius. The sequence goes on along the minus strand of NC_137791.1, from coordinate 71,600,366 downwards.
GGCCAGAGCCAGGCTCTGTGGTCCAGGCCTGCCTCTCAGGCGGTCTGCGCGCCAGGACAGGATGGGGACAAAGAATGCCTGCTCCTACTTTAGAGGCTGGGGGGCACACAGCCCGAGCTCTCCCTCCTGAGGGCCAACATAGGTCTCATATCCAATGACCCATGCCACCATTGCCCCCAGGAGAACGCGCAAGCACACCAGCCTTCTCAGGACCCGGTCCTTGCAGGCAGAGATGCTGACAGCGGCATCGCCTTGCCGGCAGGTGTGAGCAGTTACAGGTACCTGCCTTCCCAATGGCCACGTGGATTCCTGATTTGGCAAATCCCACTTTAACCCGCCTTGTCCCCAGTGTATCCAGCTCACAGAAGAAATGAGTTGACTCAAGCGGAGTTTGCACACGCTGGTGATCAGGGAAAGGGAGGGCTTACAGGAAGCCGAAGGTGGAAGCCTTTTGACTGAAGGATATTTCTGTTAATTTTTTCAGACTAAAAGCGCAAAACAAAGTAGGTAGTGAAGAGCGTGTGTGGATAAGGGTCATTTTCCCGATATCCCTGACGTTTTAAATATAGAGCAACTCGCAAAACTCGTCTTGATGGACAGCAAACGTGCTCACCTGTCAACTGGGGAAGGGAACATTGAGAAGGCCAGCAGGGCAGGGAGGCAGGCGCTGTGGCTGGGGGGCCTCCCGCTGGTCCCCGCCACCCTCTCCCGGCCGCCCCAGCAGCCCAGGTGGAAACCCAGCCAGAGAGACTAGGCTCGGTGCTGGCCGGGCCGCTGGCCCCGCAGGAGGCCGCCCTGCGGACACGCCCTCCACCTACCTCGGACATGGGAGAGGCGCCCTTGCTCGGCAGCGCGCAGCCCAGGAGCTCGGCGAGAAACTTTGCCATATACGAGCAGTGAGGCAGGGTTCCGCTCTCCCGGCGCGCTGGTCCAGTCCTCTCCCCGCCCGCAGCCCGAGCGGCGGGGCGGCGCCGGGGCCGGCGGTGCGGGGCCGGAGCGCGGCGGGCGGCGGGCGCGGTGGGCGCTAGGCTTCCCCGCTGAATGTCACCACGGCCATCGCGGGGGCAGGCGGGTGCGGGAGGGGCAGGCGGGCACCGCGCCTGGGCGCCCTGGCGACCCTGCCCGCCGTGCCTGGAGCGGGAGGGCAGCGGGAGGGGAAAGCCGGGAGGGCCGGCCCTCCGGAGCCGGTCCGGTGACCCACTTCCCCAGTTCCCCCTGCTTGAGCTCACCCAGGTGGAAAGGCGGCTGCCGGAGCCCGTGGCCGCTGCAGGGCGCGAGCTGCCACCGCGGCTCCCCCGCCTGCGCCAACCGCGCCCTCCTCCGGGAAAGCGAGAGAGAAGGCGCCCAGAGCCGAGGAGCTCCCACTCACGCACGCCAACCCGTGCCTTGGCGTGGGTGGGGGCACAGGCGAGGGGAAGGTGGCTGTCGGCTGACGGTCCTGGGCCAGGGGCGCGCCTCCATCCCTGCCCTGGCCAGGCGTGGCCCGGCGGGTCCAGACAGGTGTGGCCGGCTTGTCTTTAAATAAGGAAGAGAGCCTGGGGTGCAAGGTCTGTTGTGTATTTATTTTGCATCCTCACAGCTGTAGCTTCTCAAGCTTAGTGTGCCTGAGAAGAGCATGCAGGGCTTGTTAAAATGAGACTCCTGAGCCCGCCTCTGCTTCCTTAGGTTTGAGGCCTTCTGAGATCCGAATTTTTAAGACACCCTAGGAGAATCCCAGGAAAATAGCGCCCAGGTTGTACTTTGAAAAACAGTGTCCTATCGTGTCAACTCGGGGGCCAGCACTAGTAGAACTGTCAAAGCACTGGATTCAGTAACAGGGCCCCAGAGAAAGTTTGGTCCGATCATCTAATCTTACACACAAGGAAACAGAAGGTCTAATTATCCCATCAAGCCATCCTGTACTAGTGGCACGCAGGCCGTGGGCAGGCACCCTAGAAGCGCTTGTTGGACTGAGTGAGCAGATGGATGGTTGGATAGGAGGTGATTAATAGCCAGGTCCAGGTTTCCGATTCTCATTCCAGAATTCCAGTTGGTGCAGCAAACAACACTGCGGATTATGGGACTAAAAGGAAAGGGAAAGGTGTTTAAATTAGTTTGAATATGTCATCTCAGTGCTTCTCAAACTTTCTAAGTCAAATACCTTCTACAATAGATTAGCAAGAGCATAAAGTTTATTGTAAATCTCTGATTTTTGTTGTTTTCATTCTAGCTGGTGAAATGTTAAGGTTTGATAGAAAAGACCCACCTCATGAGTAGAATGAATGTCCCAAGTGTTCTGTCTTTATCCTTTGATTTCCAGAACGCCAAGCCTCTCCACCAGAAAACCCTCAGACACAAATGGAGATGTGTGACAGCCAGTGCATCCTGGAATGTACTAAACAGACGAGCAAAGAGAATTAGCATGTAACGAAAACTTACTTGTGTCCGGCACTGTATCACATGGGTAAACATGAGCTCTGGTGGCCGACTACCTGGATTTTAATCTGATATTGCTATGGGTTTCATGTGTTTGCCCCTCCAAAGTACATGTTAAGACTTAATCCATAATGCAACAGTATTGAGAAATGTGGCCTTCAGGGGGTGATGGAGTTCTGAGGGCTCTGCCCTCACAATGTGATCACGTGCCCTTTATAAAAGAGCTTGATGAAGGGAGCTTGCCCATTTGCCCTTGTCCTCTGCCATGTGAAGTCTTGTCCTCAGCATTCAGGGTACTAGCTCAGAAGCAGAAAGCAGCCCTCACTAGAAGCCATGCCTTGATCTTTGATTTCCCAGCCTGCCAGATTGTGAGAAATGAATTTCTGTTCTTTATAAATTACCCAGCCTGTGGTATTATGTTACAGTAGCACAAAGCAGACTAAGACAGAAACCTACTAGCTGTGATACTTCAGGCAAACTTTATTTCTCTGGGCTTCAATTTCCTGGTCTGCAGAATGGCATAATAATAAAGGTGCCTGTCACATGTGGTTTTACAGATTAAAACAACACCCATTTATCATCTTTCAGTTCTGTATTTTAGAAGTCTGGGTGGGCTTGACTGAGTTTTCTGCTTAGGGTCTCAAAAGCCCAAAACAATGATGCCAACCATATTGGGCTCTTATCTGTGGATTACGAGAAGAATCCACATCCAGACTCATTCAGATCGTTGGCAGGATGCAGCTCCTTGCTGCTCTGAGACCCTTGTTTCCTTGCTGCCTGTCAACCAGAAGCCCACTCTCTGATCCTAGAAATCACCTAATCCTTCTTCTGTGGCCTCCTCCATCTTCCAAGGAGCAGCCTCATTGAGTGTTTCTCATGCTACAATTCTCTTTGACTTCCTCTTTGCCAAGAGCAAGAGAGAAAATGCTTTGCTTTTAAAGAGCCTATATTATTATAATATGATTATATTAGGACCACCTAGATAATCATTTCATTGTAAGGTCAACTCATTCATTACCTTAATTACCTCAACAAAGTGCTTTTGTCACATGATGTAACACAATCACAGGAACAATGCCAGGGGTGAAGATCATAAAGGCTAGACTCCTGTTTACCACACAAATATTTTGGAGAACAAGTAAAGGTATGTATTTACTACATTTAAAACTGTTTTATTTTGTAATACTTATAAAAATAACTTACTAAACGCTAGCTATTACTTTTTTTTACACAAAGAACTTCATTTTATTGTCACTACAACTATGTATTTTATTTTATTTTTGGCACTGGAGATTGAACCCAGGTATGTTCTACCTCTGAGATATACCCCCAGCTGTATTTCATTTTTTATTTTAAAACAGGGTCTCACTAATTTGCTAAGGCTGGCCTCAAACCTGTGATCCTGTCTCAGCCTCCAAGTACAAGGATTAGAGACATGTACCACCAGTCAAAGATAATTGCATGTAAAGTTGCTTCATGTCCAGAGGAGCAAAAACAGTACCCACATGGCTAAAAGAGCAGGCCAGAGTCAGGCTGCCTGGATTTAAATTCTCACTTTGACCATGGCCAGCTGAGCAATTTCAGGCAAGTCTCTTCAATTCTCTAAGCCTCCATCTCTTCATCTTGAAAACAGGAACACTAATAATACCAATCTCATAAGAATTTAGTTAATACTATTACATTGCACTAATTTAAAGGAATTATTGTATGCACATAATTCATATAATTATTATGCTGATACTAATAAAATACTTGGTCCACAGTAATGTGATAAGTGTTATCTATAAGAAGGGTCATGATTAATGGCATATCCTCAGCTCTTAGCTCTGAGCCTAGTGCACAGTAGTTAATAACAACCTATAATTAATGGATTAATGAACAAACAAATGTACAAAGATACTTGTCACAGCACTATAAAGCCAACATGTGTAAGAACCAAGCATCCAACAACAGGAGACTGCCTTAATATATGATGGTTCATATAGTTATGAGTGTGTTGTTTTAATATTTAATGACTCAGAAAAAATGTCATTATATAGTATCAGTAGGGTAGAGCATACAGCACATGGAGTATATCCTAAACTTGAAAAATGTTTATGTATACATGGGGGGAGGGGAATAGAATAAATCAACAAAAGGCAATACAAATTCTCTTTGGAGGATAGAGTTATGGATTATTTTATATTCTTCTTTATACTTTCCTGATTTTTCTAGATTTCCTTCAGTGAACCTGAGCACAGTACCAATTTATATGTCTTTTATGATGCTATAATGAATAACTTGGATATTTTTTAAAGCTATAGAGTTAACCTTAATTATTGATTTAAGATCTTATCACTTTAATAGAAACACTCAGACACAATTATCACAACCAAATCTACTGCACCAACACTGTCCTGAAGGAATCTCTGGTGTTTGTGAAGTTCTTTTTTTTTTTTTTTTTTTTTTGGTGGTACTGGGGTTCCTGGAAGCCCTTCTACCTCCGGGCTACACTCCCAGACCTACTTTTACATTTTTGTTTGGAAACAGGGTCTCCTAAGCCAGCGCGCGCGGCTGGCTTCGAACCTGCGCGATCCTCCTGTCTCTGCCTCCCAAGCGCGGGGATTACAAGCGTGCGCCACCACGCCCGGCTCGTTTGTGAAGTTCTACCAAATGTTCACCAAAATTTTATGAAGAAACCTGCCTTTGCTGTAAGAGCATACCGTTCAGTTATTGACAGCAGCTATAACCCTGGGATTGCAAAGTCTCAAGTGGGAAATATAATCTTTTAAAATATAATTTTATAAGTTACCCAGGCTGTGGCATTCTGTTATAGCAACACAAAGCAGACTAAGACAGATACCTAGTAGCTGTGATACTTCAGGCAAATGACTACTTCTCTGGGCTCTTACTTCTTTTTAATTTTTAATTTTTTGCATCACTATCATATATCATAATGAAGTTCACAGTAATAGAGACACACATGCATACAGCACTTAGTGAGCTTACCCCCACCCCCAATTCCACCCCAATCCCTTCTCTTTCTCATACATAATATTGAGAGTGGCATTGATAATCTCATATCTGTATGTAATATCAATTGAAGTGTCTCCTATTTTTAAAATGTATCAATTTTTTTCTTTTCATATAGTTTAGAAGAGAATGTAGAAGTTACAGAGTGAACCTCTGTAAATTTTCATTTGCCCAGAATGAGTAATCCTTGATCACCTATGCCTGCCACACCACAAAGGCCCCTACCTTCCTGATCTGCTTCTCCTGTGCCACAGAGGGACAGCCACCATCACGGTGCTGTCAACTGTGCTCCAGTATGGTCAGGAATAGAGCAGTCTGATTAAGTAACTTTCCAACTAATTACCATCTTTGTAACATATGAATGATCACTTTTCAAAAAAATTAGGCTGTCATAAATCACAATTAACAGTGAAACTCCACTGAAGGCTTTGTAATTTGTTGATGATTCAGAAGGCACCTCAGTGTTTCTCAGGGTGTCAGGTTCACCAGCAGAAAAATCATTAATCCAATAGGACGGATGAGGGGAGACACTGATTAATAGGAATTTCCAGTTGAAAGAAATGCAAGTGAGCCAGGTTTCTCCATGTTTACAAGGCTGAATGAATGCCTATTGGGCTCTTTAAGCACCTCCTGAGAAAGGCACTCTATTTGTCTGCGATGTTATAATTATTATTCTACAGGAATACAATAGTAGCATTCTATTTTACCACAAAGAAAATTAAATTACAAGTTATCCTACAACCCTCCCCTTCTCCTCCCAGCTAAGATCCCACACGGTCTAGTGTTACAATGGTGCCAATTATATCTGTTCATGCGGGGTATGTTTCTTTGGATGTTGATGATCTGAATGGATTTCATACCAAATAATAGCTCCTGGCAGCAATCAAAACAATTTGGGAGAAAATAGTTTCATCTTCTGTGTTCAAGCAATGCTATTGATTTAAACTTAGGATTTGCTTCATTTCTTTCTTGGCACAGTAAGTGAGTGAATTCTGTCTGGCTTCCTCAAGAAGGTGAGGGAGTGACAAAGCCTAGTATTACAGTGCCTTTCTTGTCACTAGTTGCTAGATGTTGATTCCTATTTTTTAAAAAGGATTTTAAAGATCGTTTAGTTCAATCTACCACCCTATGCCTGTGTACACACACTTTACAGATGAAGTATCACAGGCACAGAGAGGTTAAGATTGATTCTTACCCAAGTTTACACAGCCACCCTATTGGTAGAGCCGGGTCCACATTCAAACCTCCTGATGACTTGCTCTCTTTCCATTGGGTCACTGCCTTAATGTGAAACGCCACACTCTGTAAATTGTGACAGGGCTGAGATTTTGCCTGAAAAATAGCACTTTTCTTTGATCTGGGTGTAAAAACAAATAAGAAAGGAAAGACAGAAAGAAGTAAGAGAGGGAAAAATCACTTCGCATTGTGTCCTAGAGGCACTTCTCCCACATCACAGCTAAGCCATGATATAGCACCCATATAGCAACTCGGGGTCAGGCACAGTGAGCTGCTGAGGTTTGTTTATTTGAAAAGCTGTGATGAGAAGAATCTTCTCAGGATGTCTTTTTCCCCTTTAAAAGATATCGTTTTTTCTTCTTTGCAGAAGACCTTGAAGCTGATGGCCAGTGCCTCTTAATGAGCAAAGAGATACACTTGATCCTCCCAGCCCTGCCCTGGCTGTCTTGGGTGGGGAAGAGTTGTACATTAATGTGGTGGAGGTTCAAGGTTTAGGTCAATGTAATTGGCTGCTGGTCAACACCAAAGGAAGTTAGGTTGTTTATGGGATGAAGCCCATCATCTTCTAATTCAACCCAAGAGGGAAAATGGATTGTGATTCACAAGATAGAAACAGCCTAGAGAAATTGAATCAACAAATGGAGGAGTTGCAATATTATAAGTGTGATAAGAGACTAAGAGAATAAGCTACTCCTTCCTTCCCTGGTTTGAGGCTTAGTATAAGAGTCATTGTAGCTGGGTGTGGTGGCACACATCTGTATTCCCCATATGCGGGAGGCCAAGACAGGAGGAGCACAGACTTGAAGCCAGCCTCAGCAACTTAGCAAGGCTCTAAACAACTTAGCATGACCTTGTTTCTAACTTTTAAAATAAATGGGGCTGGGGTATATTTTGAAGGTAGGACACCCCTGGGTTAAATCCCTAGCACCAAATACAAAAAATGAGTCACCATGATGTAGTAAAAGGCCTGGTTCTCCATGGTGACAATGGGGTTGCATGGTCAACACCGAGGAGAAGGAGATTGGCATCGTATCACAACAAAACCCACCAAGCATCAGGGGCACATCTCAGCCTCAGAAACCACCGCTCAAGAGCTGAGGGCCAAAACTCACTTGGGAAATTAGTAAAACATGAATCTGGAGCCCTTGGAGCCAAGTGCACCAGGAGCATCAGCAAGCAGGACCAAAGCTAACATCGGGGAAGGGAGCCTCGGAGCCAAGGCCATGGCACTGCCAGGTGAGCAGAGGAGCAGAGGGAGGGAGCCAGCACTCTAACACAGAACTTTGGCAGGGCGAGTGCCAAACACATCCAACAAGAGATCACCAGAAGAGTTCTGCAGTTAAGTTCCATTTCTGCTGCACACTTCTCTTTCATCTGCACACCTGCCATCCTGACTGGTGTGGCCAACATCTGTGAGAGTCCACATGAAAGATACCTGGGCCCAGCCAACAGGCAAGCTCTCAGCTCTGGCCAGACACACCCGTCTTCCCAAGAGCTGGCTCAGGCCTAACCATCCACACTGGTCCAGATCTGCTGCACTGTACATATGCAGTGAGGTCAAAGAGAAGCTGTTTTTAACTACATATTGTCTATGAAAAACAATGCACATTTTGCCAACAGAATAAAATGAGCAGAAATAAAGAATTTTGACCCCCTTACACCCTGGAGCCTGCACCAGAGAACATTTCCATTAGTCACCCTCTGCCCAAAACTTGTTTGCAGAACAATGTTTAGGGAGTTTCTATACTGTTTCCAATAAGTTGTTATGTAAATTAAAAAGACTTAAAAATTCTGCCAAATTTTTGTCACTTCAGGGAGATTTTAAGAATTCCATCAGATTGGCTCAAGTTATTTTCATCTCTTTAAGAGCATATATTCTTATATGTCAATTATCTTTGAAAAAATGACACAAGGGTATTAAGTCAAAGAACCCAACACTCAAATAATATCAGTCCCACAGTGCTACAAGAACAGGCTCAAGATCTTCCTCAAATGATGAAAAAGTAGAAGTCACCTTCCTCAAGAAAACAGCACTGGGATTCAGTCTGGGAGGAACTGCCAGAAGTCCATGGTGTCATCTGCACCCACCTGAAATGTCTGCAGCTTAACATTGACCACCTCCTGGGTGTGACACAAGATTTCCTAGGTGTTTGCTTCAGGAAAACAGTCTGCAGGTAAAAAATGGAGATCAGAAAAGGGGAGACTATTCATTTAAATATGCCAGAGAGCCAAGCATGGTAGAGCACACCTGTAATCCCAGTACTTAGAAGGCTGAGACAGAAGAATTGAGGACAGCCTCAGCAACACAGCAAGACTGTCAGCAACCTAATGAGACCCTGTTTCAAAAATAAAAAAGGGCTAAGGCTGTAGCTCAGAGGTGGAATACTCTTGGGTTAAATTCCTGGTACCAAAAATAAAAATAAAATATAAATATGCCAGAGGCATCAGAAAACAACATAAAAGTAAATATAATTTCAGGAAGGGTGATCCTTGTAACCCCCGCCTCCCAGAGACAAAGAAAACACAAATAATCTACACCAAAAGGCTTTGAAAAGAGGGCAAAAGAAAGGGGGGAAATCGGCTCTTTGTGTTTGATTCTGGAAACATACATTATGCTCACACTGAGAGCTGGCAGGCAGATGGCTGAAGCTCATACAAGGAATATTAAATCTATTTGGAACCCTCTTGCCCTCTCTGATACAACACTGCAGATGCCTAGAGGGCAAGATGATGAGCCTGAGAAAGACTACAAATCACTCGGACTCTGTCACTTACTGGGAAAGCACCACCCAGCCCTGAGCTGAGCGAGCTTGAATGGTTTGCCATCCCTCGCAGCAGGTCAGAAAGAGGGGCAGAAGAGAAGACCGTGTGTCTGTCTGTCTGTCTGTCTCTCTCTCTCTCTCTCTCTCATGCACACACACACACACACACACACACACACACACACACACACACACAATCTCTTTGTATCCACATTAGTTTCTGCCATTCTGGCCAAATATAGAATGAAATGGCACATGAAACACCCAGGATTGAGCCCATTGCTAGGGTTCAATGTGTTTTTGCCATCTCTTCAACGGAACAGAAGCATCACTAGAGAGAGACTGTCAAGGCCAGGAGAAATGAGGACCCAGCCCACTCAGCTGCCCTTCACTTCCTGCATTCTCCAAGGGCAATCATTCAGCAGCACAGGGAAGGTCACACATGTTCCACTGCTTCTGCCTGAAAACAGAAACCTTGGGAAAGAAGGAAATCATTCCAAGACGAAAGAAAAGGGTATACTGCCCTGCCTAACCTAAGCTTCTAAATCTTCGAGGCTTATAAATATCTGGAAAGCAAGAGGCTTTGGAGCCTGACTACTTAAAGTACATTTCACAAAACCAATACAACTGGCATCACCTGGAGCTGGTTGGAAATGCAGAGTTCCAGGACTCAGATCTACTGGATCAGAATCTGCACACTAATCAGCCCCTTGGGTGATGTCTTTGCTCACGAAAACAACACTCTACAGCAATAATCTCCAAGAAATTATATGTAACCTACCAGAGCATGGAAAGAAATTTTAAAACTTCTATTTATTTTTCTGTTATTCTATTTTGTTTTGTTTGCCATTATCTCCAAAAAATTCAGTTTCTCTAAAATTTGACATTTAACCTGACAGTGGTATATGTATGCTCTTATAAATAAATATACACATGCTGGAAGTATGTGCCCAACATGTTTTTAACTGATGGAATTTTCCATTAAAATGGGATAATTGGGTTATTTGTATTTTTAGCATTAAGCAAAACAGTTCAAGTAATTCTATGTTATATAATTGAGAGTATCACTACTAATCAGAGTGTGGAATCCAGAAGGAATCATACCAAGTGCTGTGTGCATGTATATCTGTATCACACTGAACCTCAATATGACGTATAGTTACAATGCACCAATAGAAGCATATTTTAAAAATGGGATGATACCTCCTCTGGCCTAGCTCTGGTCTGATAAGGCCATCTCTCTATCCAAGAAGCTTCTGCTTCTCTGTACTGGACAGATGTGCCCTGCCTCCTTCTGGTGTCCTTACAAATATGTATGTGGTCCACAGCAGGGCCCTTCTGTTGGAGCATTTCCCATGATTTTTCCAGCTATGCCTATAGCATGCATCTCCACCAGAGGACATAGGACAGGTAAATGTCTGCTATGATGACCCTCTGCCTGTGATGGTCTAGTAAATTTTACTTTACGCCTATGCTATGCATACCAGTGTGTTTGGGTCCTTTGCAAGACCCATATCTAAACAGATGATCATCCTCACAATGAATTAACTCATTAAACTTGTTGTCAGAGCCATGCAGGAGGGTCAGGGAAACTGTCAAGATATATTCTGTCATGATATATTCTGATTATCTTTGGAGAATTCTTATGTCTGTAATTGATCTGAATACAAATATGGACTTACTAATAATTCCATAATTATTGTAATAATGTAAATATACTAGTACATATTCTAACCTTAAAAAATAAAACAGGGTCTCAATAAGTTGCTGAGGGTCTTACTAAATTGCTGAGGTTGGCCTTGAACCTTCAATTCTTCTATCTCAGCCATCCAAGTACTGAGATTATAGGTATGTACCTCCATGACCAGCAAGGATTTTGTATTTATATTTTACCATATAAAACTCATGAGACTGCTGGGCATGGTGGCACACTCTTGTAATCCCAGCATTCAGGAGGCTGAGACAGGAGGATTGCTGTTCACAGACAGCCTCAGCTACTTAGTGAGGCCCTCTGCAACTCAGTGAGACCCGGTTTCAAAATAGGGCAGGGGGTGTAGCTTGGAGGTTGAATGCCCCTAGGTTCTATCCCTGGACCCCCCCCCAAAAAAAAGAAAAAAAAACTCATGAGACTGGAGTGATGTCCTAGTTTGGGTTCATCCAAAAACAGGTCTTGGCTGGTCACAATGGTACACACCTGTAATCTCAGCAACTCAGGAGGCAGAGACGGGAGGATCATAAGTTAGAGAAGTTAGAGGCCAGCCTACATAACTACATAAGTTAATTAGACCCTGCCTCAAAATAAAATTTTAATAAATGGATGAGAATGTAGTTTACTGGTAAAGTGCCCCTGTGTTTGATCTTATATATAAGCTCAAACAAAAAACAATAACAAAAAAATTGGGGGAAACAACCCAAAAAGCACAGTGAGAACTGGAGATGTAAGGCGAGCCAAGGAGAGGGCCCTTAAGGAGACTGTGGGTCGTGACCGCTTGGCTCTGGAGGGGACCCCTTGGAAAATGAATTAGATGAGTATGACGCCACATACCTGTAATCCCAGTGTGAGAATCTGAGACATGAGGATCACAGATTCTATACCAGCCTCACCAATCTAGCAACACCCTGTTTCAAAACAAAGAATAAAAGGGCTGGGAGAGCCAGGCCTGGTAGTACACACTTGTAATCCCAGCATTCAGAGACTGAGACCAGAGGATTGTGGTTCGCAGACAGCCTCAGCTAACTTAGCGAGGCCCTTTGCAACACAGTGAGACCCTGTTTCAAAAATTCCCCACTGCTGCAAAATAATAATGATAATCAAAATAAAGAGACTAAAAAATGGGCTAGGGTTGTAGCTCGGAGGTAGAATGCCCCTGGGTTCCATCCCTAGTACCACAAAAAAGGGGGGTCTAGGGGTGTAATTCGGAGCTAGAACATCAGCAACCTGAATGAACATGCCTCAGAATGTCCCCACTGGAAAGGGAAGCTGGATACGAACCCACCAGCTCTCGCCCCTCAGGGGCACTCTCCAATAAGCTACATCCTCAGCTCTATTTTCATTTTATTTGAGGCAGGGTCTCACTAAGTTGCCCAAGTGCTTCTATATCCTCAAAACCCACCACATATTTAAGACAAGAAGAAGCCTATGGTCAATGAATATCCTCATCCCATGCAGGAAGCCACCCAATACAGATACCCATGTACAGGTATTCCAATCTGAAGAGGAATTTCTCGATTTTAACATTAAAAGTTCCTCGTCCTGTGGACATCTAAGTCCCCAGGCATCTGAAATGAATGTAACCCTATTTTAGGAAATATCTGTAGCTGATATATAGAGCTGATATATAAGTCAAGGGTATATGAATGGAACACTAACAGCATCTGTAAAATGGCATCAAAAGATTCTACAACTTGCTGGGCATGGTGGCACACACCTGTCATCCTAGTAACTTGAAAGGCTGAGACAGGAGGATCACAGGTTTGAGGCTAGCCTCAGAAATATAGCAAGACTTTGTTTAAAAAAATTAAAAGGATACAGATAAAGCCTGGAGTAGACTACTCGTAGGTTCAACCCCCAGTACCAAAACAAAGGAAGATTCTACAACTATATTTAGATTTTGAAATATCAGTGGCAGTTGTTACCAAGAAGATAGAATCAATCACGTGTTTTAGCAATGGCCAATATTATGAAACTGGACATTAAAATTCCCAGCATGCAGTATGTGCTTGGAATAGCATGTCTGCGTTAGTTTCCAAACACTGCTGTGACAATTCACTACAAACTCAGTGGCTTCAGAAAATACACACCTACTATCCTGCCCCTCTGGAGGTCAGAAATCCAAAATGAGCCAGCAAAACAGTGTTCTTTCTGTAGACTCTGAGACTCTGACAGTCCATTTTCTAGTTGTTTCCAACTTCTAGAGGCCTGAGCCTTTTGTTTGTAAGCCGGCATCACTCCAATTTATGCTTCTATCCCATATCTTCTCTCTCTTTCCTCTCATAAAGACCATTGTGATTACATTGGACCCATCTGAATAATCTGGGATAGTCTATCTTAATATTCTTAATTCAATCACTTCAGGAAGGCCCCTTTGGACATGTAAGGTGGTGTGTTCATTAATTTGGATTGCTCACTAATTCGACCTGCTCCATCTGAGCCAGATCCTTTTTTATTATTTTTGTTTTTATTTTTATTGGTGCATTGTAATCATACATCACATTGGAATACAAGACTTGAGAGGATATACAAGCACACATCATCCAATTAGCCCTCATCCAGTCCCCATCCCATTCCCTCCCCCTCCCTCGATCCCATGCTTGTTTGGTGATTAACTTTGATACATATGTTTATGTACCTCCTGCGTTTTAAAGAGGCTCCATCTTCCCCTATTCCGTACCCTCTGATTGGTCACCTTAATTGCTTCACTATAGGGCCCTTTCTATAGCTCGGCCACTTCCTGTTGCCCCTTTCCTCCTAGTTATTGCTGATTAGGGGAAGCATCTGGTTTTAATTTCTGTGATATTTCTCTGTGCATGCCACGTTGCAAATACTGATCCTACTCTTGACGGCCCCAGTTGTGGCCTGGCTACCCGGTGGACTGATCCAGACCTCGCTGGCTCAAGCAGCAGCTTTGCCTCATGGGGGGCCCCGAATCTGGTCTCGCTGGCCCTGACACCAGCCTAACCCCTCAGCTGGCTCTGATCCCAGCCTCAGAGGCCCCAGCACCGGCCTTCCTCACAGCAGTCTCCGATGCTAGCCAATGGCCCTGGCATTGGCCTAACCCCTCAGCAGGCTCCGATCCAGGCCTCGGAGGCCTCAGTAGCGGCCTTGCTTCATGGAAGGTTCCAATGCCGGCCGCTGGCCCCTGTACTGGCCTAACCCCTCGGCAGGCTCCGATCCCGGCCTCCAATACCCCAGCACCAGCCTTGCCTCACAGCAGGCTCCGATCCCAGCCTAGCTGGCCCCAGCACTGGCCTAACCCCTTGGCAGGCTCCGATCCTGGCCTCGGAGGCCTCAATAGCGGCCTTGCCTCACGAAAGGCTCCGATGCTGGCCGCTGGTCCCAGCGCCGGCCTAACCCATCGGCAGGTACCAATCCCGGCCTCGGAGGCCTCAATAGCGGCCTTGCCTCACGGAAGGCTCCGATGCCGGCTGCTGGTCCCTGCACCGGCCTAACCCCTCGGCAGGCTCCAATCCTGGCCTCGGATGCCCCAGCACCAGCCTTGCCTCACGGCAGGCTCCGATGCCGGCCTCGCTAGCCCCGGCACCGGCCTAACTTTCGGCAGGCTCCGATCCTGATCTCGGAGGCCTCAATAGCGGCCTTGCTTCACAGAAGGCTCCGATGCTGGCCGCTGGCCCCGGCACCGGCCTAACCCCTCAGCAGGCTCTGATCCCAGCCTTGGAGGCCCCAGCACCAGCCTTGCCTTACGGCAGGCTCCGATCCCAGCCATGCTGACCCTGGCACTGTCCTGACCCCTCAGCAGGCTCCGATGCTGGCCTCAGAGGCCCCAGCACCGGCCTTGCCTCACAGCAGGCTCCGATCCCAGCCACGCTGGCCCTGGCACCGGCCTGACCCCTCGGCAGGCTCCGATCCCGGCCTCAGAGGCCCCAGCGCCGGCCTTGCCTCACAGCAGGCTCCAATCCCGGCCTCGCTGGCCCCAGTACCGGCCTAACCCTTCGGCAGGCTCCGATCCCGGCCTCGGAGGCCTCAATAGCGGCCTTGCCTCACGGAAGGCTCCAATGCCGGCCGCTGGCCCTGGCACCGGCCTGACCCCTCAGCAGACTCCGATCCCAGCCTTGGATGCCCCAGCACTGGCCTTGCCTCACGGCAGGCTCCGATCCTGGCCTTGCTGGCCCCAGCACCAGCCTAACCCCTCGGCAGGCTCCGATCCTGGCCTTAGAGGCCTCAATAGCAGCCTTGCCTCACAGAAGGCTCCAAAGCCAGCCGCTGGCCCCGGCACTGGCCTAACCCCTCAGCAGGCTCTGATCCCAGCCTTGGAGGCCCCAGCACCAGCCTTACCTTACGGCAGGCTCCAATCCCGGCCATGCTGACCCTGGCACTGGCCTGACCCCTCGGCAGGCTCCGATCCCGGCCTCATTGGCCCCAGCTCCGGCCTTGCCTCACAGCAGGCTCCAATCCCGGCCTCGCTGGCCCCAGCACCGGCCTAACCCTTCAGCAGGCTCCAATCCCGGCCTCGGAGGCCTCAATAGCGGCCTTGCTTCACAGAAGGCTCCGATGCTGGCCGCTGGCCCCGGCACTGGCCTAACCCCTCGGCAGGCTCTGATCCCAGCCTTGGAGGCCCCAGCACCAGCCTTGCCTTATGGCAGGCTCCAATCCCGGCCATGCTGACCCTGGCACTGGCCTGACCCCTCGGCAGGCTCCGATCCTGGCCTCACTGGCCCCAGCACCGGCCTAACCCCTAGACAGGCTGAGCCAGATCCTTTCCTCTCTGCCTTGTAATGCCCTTGGTCTCTGGGATCCACTTTATTCTTTGTGGCATTCAGGATGCCCTGAGGAACTGCCTATGGTCTGCCTCTCCCCATGGAGAGTAAGCTCCGAGGACAGGACGATATTCTTTATGAAGAATACAGGGCTTTTTTTTTTCTCATTTTTTCTTAGGATTAGGACATAGATCCCTTGAAAGGGGGCATTCCCTATCTACCACAATGCTCTTGATTCTAAGACAAATAATTGTATATTGACTTTGTAGACTCGAGGGCTGGGAACCACTACTACATTTAACATGTAGTTTTCATGTATGCCCTTGGTCTCAGAAATGTTAAAATGTTAAAAACTGCATAACTGAGAATAGAAGATCTACAATGGAACAAAAAGCACAGTAAACCTGGACATGGTGACACATGCCTGTCATCCCAGTACTTGGGAGGCTGCGAGACTCTCAACAACCCAGTGAGAGCCTGTTTCCAAAACAACCAAAAGAAAGGAGGGGTGGGCTGTGGGTATACTTCAGAGGCAAAATGCCCCTGGGTTCAATCCCCAGCAAATCACACACACACACACACACACACACACACACGAGAGCTATTTTTTATAGAAGCTCAGGTGTTCCCATTAGAACCTAAAAGTGAATGCATCCAATTGATACCTATTTTTTCCGTCTCTACTGGGTACTGGGTACGGGGTCTGGGGTAAAGGCTTAATCAGCAGTAAGAGACACAGTTCCGGTTCTCACAGAGCTTGTTTTCCTCTGGGAGAGGCAGACCATAAGAGGTAACCCCAGGGCATGTCACAACAAAGGAGAAAGCAGAGGGAGACTGCAGGATTAAACAGAGCAAAGAGGAGAATCCAGTTCAGATGGAGCAGGTCAAGGGAATGTTTCAGCAGAGACTTAAAGGAAGGCAGAGAAAACGGGTTCAGGCAGAGGGAAACTCAATCGCAAGGACTTCAGGACAGAAAGAAGGTTAATGCTGGAACTTTCGTCAGATCCACAGGAAAGACATGTTCTCACCACTTGTCTAAACTTTTAAGCAAAATGTTCCTTGAGTAACATTAACTATAAGACTTTACATAGAATGCAGTATTTTGGTTTGGTTTGGTTTTTGTCTTAAGGTTATATGGAGATTTGGGTAGACAAAAAAAGAAATAAAGTTGGCTGTGAGAAAATTAGTTGCTATAAAACTTAAGTAGAAGCTACCATATTCTTCTAATTTAAACTTGTATTCAGTGCTGACCTGAGAGTTACCCTGAGACCAGCTCAAAGAAGACAGAACACTCTCAACTTACTATTTTCTGCTCCCTTCAAAATTGTTTTAAGTTGTGTTTTGTTTTGGTTTGGTTTTGTGGTACTGGGGTTCCTGGAAACCCTTCTACCTCCAGGCTACACTCCCAGACCTATTTTTATATTTTTATTTGGAAACAGGGTCTCTTCAACCAGCGAGGCTGGCTTCTAACCAGCGTGATCCTCCTGTCTCCACCTCCCAAGCGTGGGGATTACAAGCGTGCGCCACCACGCCCGGCTGGTTTAGTTATTTTAAAAGTTCAGTGGGGCATTTTTTTAATGTGCACCCACACATTTCTACCGTCTCTGTCCCAAAACACCCTGAACCTACCCTCCTGAAGCTTTGAGCCCTCACCAGCACACCAAACCCCTGCTATGCAGGTGACCTCTGTCTGTACTGTGGGTCAAGGTCTGTGACCAATGTCTGCCAATTAAAACCCATTAAAGGGACTAAGCACAAGTCTTAGTTCTCCTCAAGAGAAAGGGGAAAGCCATCTGGAAAATCCCCAGCATCATTATGACAGCTACAAATTGCCAATTATTAATGGCTCCCAGTATAACAGCCAGACTGCAATGGGGACTCGATTTGTTAGAAAAGTGCCAGAGACGACCAATTCCCCAAATGAAAGGACAAAAGCACAGGCACAAAGACTTCCCCCCAAGCAGTTCAAAGGTGCAGGATCGTGTTGCTCTAGAGGAAAGCGTGGAGGCAACTCATTAGTGGTAGGAGGTGAGGCCTCTAGCTGTGGCTCATGACTAAATCATGTATCGTATCGGGATACCTTCTCCTTGACCTTGAATTATACATTCAAACAATGTGTCCTGACATTCAATTTATAATCAAGGTAGATACAATTAATATAAACAGCCTTCGGGGTTATGTAGGAAATAGAAATATGATTTTGGGGGTCTCTTGTGTTTTTCATGAAAGTATTTTAAAAATTGCTCACCGGCAGGTCTATGACTCTGAAGGTTATTTTACAAATTGCTGCAATGACTTAGACAGTTTGGTGCCTTAATTGTCATGGATGTTTAGCTTAAACCTCTCTCTTTCAGAAGTAAATCTGTATGGTCCCATTATTGTTAGAACAATCATTTTAAAGCTCATGATCCCAGTCTGAAGGGTCTTGACCAAGTCCTACAGGAAACAATGAGGCCCTGGACAT
This sequence comes from Muscardinus avellanarius, assembly GCF_963383645.1. NCBI lineage: Eukaryota > Metazoa > Chordata > Mammalia > Rodentia > Gliridae > Muscardinus > Muscardinus avellanarius. The sequence goes on along the minus strand of NC_137791.1, from coordinate 71,582,042 downwards.
TTAGAATTGTATTTAACTGGAATGTGAAATTATAGCCAAGACTTCGAGAAATTCTCAGTCACAGGCTGAACTCAGCTGAATACTTTCCAACCCATAAATCATAGGTTTGTTGGACAACCGTACAGGTTAAATGATGCAGGCAATTTTAGTGCAGGCTGGTGTGAGGCCCCCTGAAATGAAATGTGAAGCAATACCTACAGGGAGATGTTCAGGCGGATCCATGAAGATTTAACCATAAGTCACTCATTAGCGTTAATGGAGCGTGCCTCTTAAATTCCAAATGACACCTTAGGCTTTTACTGCCTGTAGGAAAGGTAGATCAAGGCAGAAGCACATGCAATGATCTGGGAAAACTGAAGGTAGATAACATGCTTTCCCCTATTAAAATTGGAGAGAAACCAAAGGCTCAATTTCTACTTTTACTTAACTGTCAATTCAGGATATTTTATATGAAAACTCATCTGGCATTCATCATCAAAACCACCTTCAGTAGAAGAAAAGATTTTTAATGTTTTCACCATAAGAAAGTGATAAATGTTTGAGGCAACAGATATATTTAATCTGATTGGAACAGTGTATACATATATTAAAACATCACATAGTACACCATAAATATGTACAATTTTTGTTTTTATAGCAGTTAAAAATAAATTTAAGAAAAATTGCCTACTACTTTGACTATTCCAGCCCTTATATAAGTAACTAAACTGCCCAAAGAGAAACAGAAGGCAGTGATTCAGTCTTACACATTTGAATCTCAAAAACTTTAGCATGAGATTTTGGCCATAAGAGCTGCCAGTAAATAATTCTTGATAAGAATACAAAGTAGACAGGCATGGTGGCACACGCTTGTAATCCCAGTGCTTGGGAGGCTGAGAAAGGAGGATTGAACAGGTTCAAAGCCAGCCTCAGCTACTTAGTGAGGCTCTCGGCAACTTAGTGAGACCCTATTTCCAAATAAAGTATAAAAATAGGTCTGGGAGATAGCCTGGAGGTAGAAAAGCCCCTGGTTTCCACCCCCAGGACTACAAAAAAAAAAAAAAAAAAAAACACAAAGTAAAATAGTGGTAAATGCATACCCATGTTTATAACAGCACAATTCACAATAGTCAAGTAATAGAACCAACCTAGGCATCCATCAGTGATAAATGGCTAAAGAAAATATGGCATATATACCCAATGGAGTTTTACTCAGCCACAAGGAAGAATGAAATTATGTCATTTGCAGGAAAATGAATAGAATTGGAGATCATGCTAAATGATCAGCCAATATCAGAAAGTCGAGGACTATATGTTTTATCTCATATGTGGAAGCTCTCTAGAAAAAAAGGAAAAAAAAAGAATCTCATGAGAATTAGGAGAGACACCAGTAGAATAAAAGAAGAATGCTAGGGGAAGAGATGCTCCGAGCTGAGTGTGGTAGCCCACACCTGTAATCCCAGTACTTGGAAGGTCGAGACAGAAGGATTGCAGGTTCAAGACCAGCCTCAGCAACTTAGCAAGAACCTGTTACAAAATGAAAAATAAAATAGGGCTGGGGTTATATCTCAGAGGTAGAATGCCCCAGGTTCAACTCCCAGTACCAAAAACATAAATAAATAAAAACCTGGCTCTCCTCAGCCTAGATGAAGAACTTCTTTTGGCTTATTAACTGAACTTATTGTAATACATTTAAACTTAATGGTGTTTACCCTACACTTGCTCAGCTAACAGCAAGACATGATGACTAGATTTTTATTTAAGTATTCTCTTCCATGGCTTCCTAGTGAGATAAGATAGAGCAAAGAAATAACGACTGCAGGCACACGTTGCTAATGAGGGGGAAAGTTAATTGGTGTGTGGGCAAGGGTACTGATTCCGTGCTTGCAGAACCACTCCACGTCATTAACAAGATTCTAAACCTCAGTAGTGTTCTGTCACAGTAATTCATAACTTCCTGTCGGAGATGACAATTACTCTTGAAAAGGATTGATTTCCTAAATTAGGTAGTCAGGGATATTATCTTTCATAAGGACTTTCCACCCGTAGGCATCTTTCTTCTGTTCTAATAGTAGCTACATGTGCCCAAAATGAGGGGAAACATTTTATGTATATTACCTGCTCACAACAACCTTGAAAAGCAGAAATTATATTCCATGATTCACAGAAAGGAAAACCTAGAGAGATTAAGTAACTTGTCAGAGATTACACTACTATCCAGTGGTAGAGTCAGGAACTGAAGCCAATTCTTGGACTCCAAAATTTATTCCCTCGATGGGTATATAACACATGCCTTGAAACCTCATTCTACATTCATGAAGACAGCCTGAACTCTGTCATTTTATTAGGAACCACTCACTGCATTTCTCCTATTTTGGGAGAATCCAGGTGGAAATCACATTGAGAGTTAGGAATCTGACTTCCCTCAAAACTCCCCATATATATGATTTTTGAAAAGAAATTATCAGTATCATTAACTAATTCACAGGACTGCACTAAATTTCAAAATTGGGCCAAATTAAAAGAATGAAGTTTAGCTTTCTATTGGATCAAAGACCTAGAAAGAACCTAAAGTTAGCAACCTTAACAAAACACCTGAAATGCTAAAGTAAAAAAACAAAAGAGCCAAAAAGATGCCTGCAGCTTCAATGTGAAGGAATTGTTTGAAGGGAGAGCTGAGACCTGCTTTAAAACAAAGTGTTACCTCTACCCTTGAAATCAGCTGGTACCTGCTATTATAGCAGCTCTTCAAACATACAAGTTCACATTTAAACATTAAGAAATACAGATGAAACATAAACAAATACACAAAACCTCATGCTCTCAGAGCGCAGGGCAAGTCCTGTTAATGTTTGCTTTCTGCCTGTCTTCTTTCTTTCTTCCCTTCATCTCTCTCTCCCTTCTTCTCTTTCTTTCTTTCTTTCTTTCTTTCTTTCTTTCTTTCTTTCTTTCTTTCTTTCTCTCTTTGTGGTGCTAGAGATTGAACCCAAGAGCATTCTACCTCTGAGCTACACCCCCAGCCCTATTTTATTTTTCATTTGGTCTCACTAAATTGAGGAAGGAACGTCCTCACTGGGTTGCTGAGGCTGACCACAAATCTGCCATCCTCCTTCCTCATCCCCTCAATTACTGGGATTACGGGCATGTGTCACCATACCCAGCTGCCCATTGATTTTTCTATATAGTTTAATCTAAATGATTTCATGTCACAAACATAGCTTTTTAATCCTCACTATTAAAAAGAGAACTCAGTTTTAACCTCAATATAGAAAAATAATAAACATTTGTTCACATTTCTTTTGAAAAGCTGACTTTCACAATACCTACTAGTTTAAATCCATTGGTTGAAAGGAATTACAAAGGATTCTACATTTATTCAAATATTACTATTTCAGAATTCTTCCAGGTTTCCTGAGCTGCATGACTTCATAAATTTCTTTAATGACAGAAAACCCCAGTGAGTATTACAGAATTCTGCAAAGTCAGGAGTAAGCAAGAAGGAAATTTAAAATTGTAAGGAAAAGGACATTAAACAGACTTTGTTCATTTTTTAATTAGTATAGCTGAATTTTAATTATCACAATTCTTCACCAGACACTGGAAAATGTACTGAAACCATCTTGTAAAATTAACAGAGCTTTTATACTACAAGGCCTTACTTAATTTTATTCTTTTCTTCACATTTTTTAATAAAAAAAAAGCAAGCAAGAACATAGGGCATTTGCAGCAGACAACTAGAGAATAAATGGAGTCGCTCGTCTGATGGCAGTCTCCATGAAGACAGGAGTGTTTTCATCCTACTAATTGCATCTAGCATAGCTAATAATTAGTGCATGAATGAACTATAAAGGAATGAAGCACTCATGTCTCCTCAAAAGAACAACAGAGTTCAATGGCAGAGATTGTAATTTTTATTTCTTCTTCATACACAAAATATCAGCAGGAGTTTGAGTAACCAGGAATCAGTCAACAGACTCTCCTTTGCAAACACATTTCCTGGGCAGGAACAGGTTTCACCATCCCCCACTTCAAATGACAGAACAGTCTGGACATAAACCAGTCAATCCAAGTGACCCCAGGGGAAGCAGAATTCTGCTGCTTTCACCCTCCCATCCCACAGGAAAGAGGAAAAAATACATTTAAAAATGACAGAATTGTTATCTATAACAATATATTCATGAGAAAACAGGAGGGATACAAATACAATTAGGTCAGGCAAGTCCAGCACTCCTTCACCTGTCCAAATGTTTCCACATGCCTCTTCTCTTTCCACAGACCTTTGAACAGGTCTCTTTCTGACCTGGGACTATTTTACCTAAATACATGGAAGTTTAGAGGATGAGATAAAAAAGCTGCATCATCTCAAAAGATCTTCTGATCCCACCTGGTAGGTGACTCCTGATCTCATTCACTTCAGCTCTCTTGATCACCATCAGAAGATCCTGAAGATGTGGCAGTGCACACTTGAATCCCAGTACTTGGGAGGTGTGAGACAGGAGGATCTCAGGTTCAAGCAGCAACTTAGTAAGGCTCTCAGCAACCTAGAAACACCCGTTTAAAAAAAAAAAGAGTAAAAAGGGCTGGGGTGTAACTCAGAGGTAGAACGCTCCTGAGCTCAATCCCCAGTACCACAGAAAGAATGAGGAAAAGGAAGAGGAAAAGGAGAAGAGGAGGAGGAAGAGATGATCCTAAAACATGAAGATATTTGGGAATGAAACTGACAAAACTACACATGTGCATGTAAAAATATATAACATGAATCCTATTATATATAATCATAATATACCAATTAAGAAAAGATAGCTTCAACAAGTAGCGAGACTCTCATCAACCTAGTGAGACCCTGTTTCCAAATAAGAAATAAAACCAGGCTGGGACTGGGCGTGGTCGCGCACGCTTGTAATCCCCGCGCTTGGGAGGCGGAGACAGGAGGATCGCGTAGGTTCAAAGCCAGCCGCGCTGGTGTAAGAGACCCTGTTTCAGAAATATAAAATAGGCCTTGGAGTGTAGCCTGGAGGTAGAAGGGCTTCCAGGAACCCCAGTACCACAAAAAAAAAAAAAAAAAAACCAGGCTGGGGTGCAGCTCAAAGGTAGAATGCCTCTGGGTTCCATCCCCAGTACCACAAAAAATAAAAATTAAAAAAAAAAGAAAATAGATCCTGGAAAATGTTACCTGCCTCCTCAGTTTTCTCTAGGTTCTTATCGTGTTTGCTTAATTCAACCCATTGCTTGGCTGCATTTGCTGCTAGGTGGCTCTGAAAAGCATGAGGTTTGGACCCGCCATCCTCACTCAGATCCCCTAGCATCTGCCTAACCTATCACTTCCGGCCATGGGTGAATGGGTGAATTCGTGCATGAATAAATGCACAGTCCCTCCTACTCACTTACCTTCAACTACCTCTCATTCAACCACAACCACAAACATTTGGTTCTGGAAAGAAACAAGTTTATATTCCTGAATATAAAAGCCTTTGAATTAATATGAAATCAATACGTGCATATACTTTAATAAAATTTAGACAAGACAAAAAACTCACAAAATAGGATATAAAGGTTTCTCATAATCTAACACCTAAATAATAGTCACTAGTATCATCTCCTGTATTTTTGCAAATTCTTCCCAATTCAACATCTTAATTGTGGGAGAAGAATTTTGTTTCATTGTGTTATCCATCAATTCATATTGAGAGTCATAAGAGGAAGAAACCACAGCATTACCAGTGTGAGATACAGTCACTAAAAAGCTTTTGGCACTAATTGTAGAGTAAATCAATTGTTAAGAACAAAAGTATGGGGGACTCGTCACCATTCCATACCTGCTTGTTTCCCTGGTTGGATGCTTTGATTTCAATAATGTTTTACTTAGAATGTTTATAGGTAACATATAAAGAATGTAGAGAGGTATAAGAATGGTTTGGTATGATGGTTCAATTGAGTTTTGCTTCATTTCAATCATTTTTTTAACCTCTTGGGCTTTGTTTCTAACACTGAAGATTTGATTCTTCCTACAACCTACTTGAATTATAGGCCTTGATTTTTGTAAGTTAAATGCTCTATGGATTTTAAACTTTACAAAAAATATGGCTAAGTCTGAAATCAGATTAATCTTTACAATACAAATAGATTTGAAAGAATCTCTCCATCGACATGCTTGCATTTCACAAGCCAAGTTGAATTTTACATATATGTATAAATACACATAGGTCTTACAAAAGTCAAAAAAGAAAATAGTTCTACTTCACCTCTTAATATACATCTCTAACCAAACTTAAAACTGTGGCTTTTTTGTTTGTTTGTTTTGTTTTTATAGTACTGGGATTGAACTCAGGGCCTTATACATGCCAGGCAAGTAGTGCTCTATCACTGAGCTACATACTCATCCTAAACCTAAAATCTTGTTAGGTTAATAATCAACTCTAAAAGCAGAAGAGGAGATAGGATTATTAATAATGGCTCTAGGTGTTAGTCATTCTCACTAAGAACCAAAGAACAGCAGTCTTTTGTGTATGTAGCTAGATGTCTAAGGATATATGTGGGAGTATGTTACATACATCTACATATACTGTATGTAATATTCAAGGAAATGAATATTCCTTCATCAAAAATCAACGTGTACTCAAAGGTTTGGAGTGCAATCAACTCACTGCTCTCTCCTCAGAGAATCTCCACAGGGTGTAAAATAAGAGCACAACACTGCACGATTTTGGCTTTTTCTTTCAGGAACTAAATTTGCATTATCCTTCTGCCATATGTTCAGGTAGCTTTCAATGGTACCTCATGCAGCTGTGTCATTGAATTTCCCAACCTTAATGAATAAACTAATTACAGTCTGAAATGAACTCTTCCAGAGTAGCTATCTCCTGCCATAGATCAAGGAGAGAACTTATTCCCACAACTATCTGCTAATTTGCATTAGCCATAAAAAGTGCACTGGAGCATCCTTCCCTGCTCTAGCTGGGCAATGAGATTCCATGCCATCAGTGTTAATCCCTCACAGTTCACAACTGCAGCAGTAAATATGCCATTGCCACTACGATCCTCAAACCCAAGTGCAAGTAGGAAGCTATTGATTTATTTGAGTCGGATGGCAGCGTTAATACAATTGCAAGTTTCAGTGCATTAAATTTTACAATTGAGTACTATTCTTCATTTGGGTCTTAGAGTTCTGTTTGTTTACAAAAGGTTTACAAAGAGGTCAAAATAAATCTTTGTACATTTGAAGCATTTTAAAGTAGTTTAAGAGCAATTTTATCAAATACAAATATAGCTGAATCGATAGCAAAGGTTATCAGGAAACCAAGCAAGGGAGAGGTAGACACTAGAAGTAAATCAGCATTCATTCTCTACCCCCAGGTCCAAATCAGGAGACTGACATAGCTGTTCATTATAATATTGGGTTGGACCTCAGTGACACTGCTCTCAGACAAATATAACCTTATATTTACTTGGCTTTGTTGCCAAATCAACTCTCTCACACCAACAGCAAGTCCAACACTTTCAAGAGACTGAGTACATTGTCCTTCTTCCAAAAGCCACTTGCAAACTTTTTCATCAGTTGTAGAATTGCAAAGAGTGAAAGCTGAGCCCACTTGTCACAAAAGTAAAAGGAGAGCATGGATATAGTCCTAGTTTTAAATATATTTTTTCAAGAACTCAGATGCAAATAGCTTCTACTTCCTTTTCCATAAAATGGTTGGAGTGAAGCTACCCTGAGACCATGAATAGGGGTGGAAAGTGTGCACCTTTGAGAACTGCAAGACATATAGATGCCAGTGGAATCCTTTTTACTTGACCTTCTCTACCCAGGTCACTTATCCTACTGTTTATTCTATTCACAATGCACTCAGCTCCTCTTACCTAGAACATCTAATCATTATAATTATCATCACCAAAATCTGTTCAGAATATATTTGAGATTTTCGTTCCAGATTTAGAGTATTTTACCAGGCATTATGTCCGCATCTCACAGAAGCTTAAGGTCATAAAGCAGTTCAAAGATCATAATGTCCTTGAAGCAAAAGAGATTAAATTTAAGACATCCTGACCAAAATACGACTCTCTAGCTGGACTAAACAGAATATCCTAATAATGGTAGACTAATGAAAAGAAGGATTATGATTGTAACATAACATTTATGTAGGGTGGCATAGTTTGCAAGATGTTTCACATTTATTGCTCAATATTCATGTCATGACATCTGTCTGCATATTCTAATATCAAGTGAAGAAATGGATGGTTAATTTTATATAATACCTTTATAATATTGCTAGCATAAATCCAGATCTTTTCCTTCTATCACTGTGACAAAATACCTGAGATCAACTTACATGGATGAAAAGTTTATTGTGGTTCATGGTTTGGAGGGTTTCAGTCCATGGTCCCTTGGGCCTGTGGTAAGGCAGCACCCAATGGCTGGAATATGTGGTGGGGTGGGCTGTTTACCTCATGGCACTTCAAAGTAAAGAGAGAAGACCCAGAGGGAATGCGGTCCCACTATCGAGGACTCTCCCCCAATGACATACCTTCCTCCCACCAGAACCCACCTCTTAAAAATCTCTACGCCTCCCAATAGCAGCACAGGCTTGGGACGAAGCCTTTTAACACCTGGGCCCTTGGGAGACATTCAAGATCCAAAGGACGGCACATACTTATGCCTAGGTAACTTATTGAGACTGGAGGATTGCAGGTTCGCAGCCAGCTTCAGCTAAATAGTGAGGCCTTCTGCAACTTAGTGAGACTCTGTTTCAAAATAAAGAATAAAACATAGGTCTGGGAATGTAGCTCAGAGGTCTCTGGATTCAATCCCTAGTTCCACAAAAAAAAAAAAAAAAGAAACCATACAAGCTAATATAGTACAACCAAAATAGATGACACTGGATTAAGTGTCTGGTTAGTTTATCCAAGACTGTGATAGGCCACTATCCTCTTACAGACCCTAGAAATGTTCAAGGACTTATAGACAAAGAGCTGTTCTCTTCCCCAGTGTCAGATCTAGAAGCCAATGAAGCCCTTCAATGATATTTAGGACAATCTATTCTCTCCTCTCAAAAGAAAACAAAAACAAAAACAAAAATCATTTCAGTGTTTTACATGAATGACCTAAGGAAGGAGTGTCTCTTTCAGGAAGTTTGCACTTTCCTCCTTTAGAAGGTCTCCCAGGTTAGTGTTTCTCACATGCCCTAAATTTTATCCTGAAAAGAGGGTCCACAGTGGTATCCATCAGGGACCCAGCAGGAAATTGATGACACATCCCAATGGGCCATTAGGAGACTTAATAGTTGTCTAGGATGAGATTTCTGAAGATAGCACTGAAATCTCGAAGTCATATTCATATCCCACTCTCTAATTCTCAATTAACTACTACTAAGTCGCATATATGTACCTACTCTGAGCTTTCACATATCTTTGCTTCACATTTTTTCCTTCCTACTGTAGTGTCTTTCTTTGATGAATTCCTATCCGTCCTTCAAGGCTCAATTCAAATGTTCCCTACTCTGTGATGCTTTCACCAGGTCTACTAGGGATCATTAATCGCTCATAGGCTAGCAAAACTATTATTGTATTGAAATAGAATTAACATTTTTACGTATCAAATTTTTTGGTACTGAGGATTGAACCAAGGAGTGCTCTACCTCAGAGCTATCCCTCAAGACCACCTTTTTTATTTTTATTTTGGGGCAAGATATCACTAAGGTGCCCAGACTGGCTCTGAATTTGAGATCTTCTTGCCTCAGCCTCAAAAATATCTGAGATTACTCGCAAGCACCACTGTACCAGGTATATATCTATTTTTTCTGCTAGATTATGAGCTCTTTTAGGGGATATACAATATCTCACTAATCTTTAACACAATGCTGAACATAAATAAATTAAAAGTACATATTCTCTAACTTACATATTTTCACTACCAACAACTACCTCTAGAAAGAAGAATATTCTTGAACAATAAAGGTCTGGGTAGATATAAAAAAAGGATTGACCTAAGATGTGCAGTTAACACTGACCAGTTAAGCCTGGGTTTCAGGTAAAACTAAAGCCAGACAACCTAAGTTTAAATTTATCAGATACAACCCACAGCATGAAATGAAACTTGAATTTCAAATAAATAATAAACCAAAATGTCACACACACAAAATGACAAGTGTTACATGGGTAGCATTTTTCTGTGTGTGTCTTTTCTCAATGTGGCAATTCTACCCAGTTTCAAACATTGGTTCTGAGGCTTCCTGGCTGTATGACCTTACATAATTTAACTAACTTTCTGGACTTAGGTTTCTCATTTTTAAAGTAGGAATAACAAAAGTATCTACCTCATAGAATTGTTGTGACAATTAGATGAGTTCATGTTCATCATTACTGTCATTCCAGTTTTTCTAAAGATCCTAAAATGAGCCAAAAATTAACTGAAAAAACTCAGTCCTGTATAATACAATTCAAATTTCTAGAATTAGGAGAAAAAAATGATGTAGAGAGATGCTCTAATGCCAGGGAATGACAATCTCATTTTTAGTCACAAAAAGGAAAAATATGCTTAAAAAATTAATCACTGTTACTCATATGTAAAGTTTTATTAGTGCCATTACAGCAGCACATTAGGGTTATTATGCTGGGTTCAAACACACCCCAATGGCTAGAACTAAAAACAGTGCCACAGGATCATTAGCCACGTGTGAGACAGCGCAGCACATGTATAATTCCACACCATCGTGACTGCTTTGTCATTGCCTATCCAGCCAAACACTCTGAGTCTCCTTAACTAAAAAGATCCAAGGGAAGGAGAAATGTGTCGAGTGAGAAATGGCTCCAGTGCTCCTATTAATGTGCTCTCGTGGGAAATACTATCTCACATATTAGTATTAAAAACACAAGTGCACATGCCACACACACACACACACACACACACACACACACACACACGCATCTCAGAGCAATAAAGGGCCTGCAGAGAAGGAAGGCAAAATCTGCTTGCTGAGCAATCATTACTGAACAGGGGGAAGCCTGAACTCAACAAAGGACCAGTCACGGGAAATTTATAAGTTAATATCGGTCACACCTGCAAATGACTAGAGTGAGACCCCTGACCAAACCCAGAATACCATGTAAATGGACATGATGAGATATTTATCTATCCCTCGGAGTCACTGAAACACTCTGAATCTAATGTGTCTAGTATTCTAATTATGGGCTGTGCAGGAACTATCTATCACAGTGCGGCTGAAGCAAATTTCCTTATGGCTAAAGAACATGGTTTCTCTTGGAATCTGTAGAGCGACTCTGCACCTAACTCATGATTCTAGGTGTAAATTTAGTGTTTGTATTTATTTCTTAAATCTTCATTGCTTAAAAATAAGAAGATTCTTAAAATGCCTTAGAAAACCAAAACACAAAAACTCCACTGGGACCTTTTGGGAGTTTAGCAAAGCAGGTATTTTGAGCTGCTGACCAAAATAACCCCATTAGAGTGACAATTTACACACATGTCACATCTCTTCATCTCTCTTGTTTTCGTGGAAAAGGTCAAAGCCATCAAGCTGACATGCTTAGCCAGCGTCGGGGAGAAGCGTCATTTCATGACCATGAAGTGGAACTCACACAGCAAATGAGGCTGAGCGTTCAACAAGGACAAGGAAAAGAGATTATGAGATCATAATTTTCTCACCAATTGAGAACCACTGTGCATAAAATAGAAGTTACTGGGAGGAAAAGTCAGAATACTTACAGAGAAAATAAGAGCACTAAATAAAACCACCTTTCATCTGGGAAATAATTTTCCATTCCAAACAAAACAGAAAGCTAACAGATATACACGAGATAAGAGAGTAACAAAGCAAAACCCTCCTGAAAACAATTTAACTGTTTCTTTATTCTCCAAATAGGGACTGTGACACAGAACACCCCAAGTGGCCTGTCAGAGGCCCCACTCATCTGGTGTCAGTAGCACTCCTTTTGCTGGTGAGTGGAAAATTCTGCTTCCATTTATTTGGCTATAAATAAATGATAAATTCCTAAATGTGTTAGCAAGGGTGTTGTAAAGTTTGATGAAGCTGACTCATTAGAGGCCACTGATGTGCATCTGCTTTCTAGAACCTTACGAAAATCCTGCTTAATTTTTTTCCTGATCAACCAACAAAAAGGTTCTCCGATCATGTAGGAAGAAAAGATGCTTTCTCAGCTTTATGCATTTGGTAAAACCTAGATAGAATTAATTGTTCCATGGAAGAATTGTATAATAGATCCTAGATAAATGCTGTTTAACTTTAAAATTATATTCTAAGGAGGATGGGTTCTCTAGAGCCAGGTGTAATGGCACAAACCTGTAATCCCAGTACTTGTGAGGCTGAGACAGGAGGATTGCAGGTTCATGGTCAGCCTCAGCAACTTAGTAAGGCCCACAGCAACTTAGTGAGACCCTGTTTCAAAATAAATAATATAAGGCTGGGGGTGTAGTTCAGAGGTTAAATGACTCTGGGTTCAATTACCAGTACCACACACAGACATACACATACATGCACGTACACAAAAGAAGGAAGGAAGGAAGGAAGGAAGGAAGGAAGGAAGGAAGGAAGGAAGAAAAAAAAAAAAAAAAAGAGAAGACTGGGTATCCCTTTTGTTCCTCCAAGTATCTTGGTTGGTGTCAGATATGAAAAGGTTGTTCTTGGAGACAGGGTGAGTTTAGTAGAATTGTCGAGATTTTCTGATTAAAAGAGTGAGAAGAAACTGGCATACCAGTGAGCCAAGAGAGGTAACAGGGACAAAGACCAAGAAGCCAGCAAGAGGGATAGAGGCCAGGTGACATCAAGTGGCTTCACAATGAGACATATTCCTGTGATTGGATGGTCAAGAACACCCTCAAGGATAAGAACATTGTGGACATTATTGTATGTTGTATTCTGTGCTCTGTGATAAGGCAGTGTGACTACTTCCATTTTTATTCCACAACCCTCTATAAAAATACTGACCAGTGAGACAATTCTGTTATAGCATGGATCCTAAATGTCCCCTAAAGGCCCATGTGTTAAAGGGTTAGTCCCTAGCTTGGCACTTTTGAGAGGGGGTGGACCCTTTAAGAGGTGGGGCCTAATGGGAGGTCTTAAGTCACTGGAGAGGGGCATGTCCTTGAAAGGGTTACTGGGATCCCTGCCTCTCATCGTCCTCTCTTTCACTTCTACATGTCCTTCTGCCATGATGTGCCACCACTAGCCCAAATCAACAAGGACAACCAAAACCACGAGCCAAAAATAAACATTTTCTCTATAAGTTGCTTTATCTCAGTGTCTTCATCAGCTTTTTTTGTCACTGCGACCAAAATACCTGATAAGCACAACTTAGAGAAAGAAAATTTTATTTGGCTCTTAGGTTTGGAGGTGTCAGAAGTCAATTCATGATCAGCTGGCTCATGGCAACCAGCCTTTAGGGCATGGCAAAAGAGAATAAAGCTGTGTTTGGCTAGTAGTGGCAGGAAGCTGAGAGAGCGTGGGTGATGGGGAGGCAGAGAGAAGTACAGGCCATGCTCTCAGTAAACTACCTCCTCCAGCCTGCCCACCTGCAAACTTGGCTGCATTGTCTAACACATCAGCTCTACTGAGGGATATTTTATACCCAAACTGTAACACTCGGGCATTTGTTACAGTAACAGAAAACTCTGTAACACAAACTCTCCATGACTAGAAGGCTCAAGATAAAGGGGCCTGTCATGCCAGGACAGAGATGAAGAGCAGAAGAAAGGGATCTCTAAGAAGAAACCCTGGAAAGGTAAGTCCCCATGATATGCAGAAATTATGGAAAGGTGAAACAGTCATCTTATCTAAAACTCAAGGGGCAGAGTCACTCCAGGTGACATCCAGATATAGATGTTTAAACTATTTTTTGCAGCTTCACCTTCTAGCTGAATAACCATCTGGTATTTTAATTCTGTAAGGAATTCTTTCTCTGTGAAGTCCCAAGCTCCATAACTTAGAAGCTAATTAACCTGAATGTCACAAGCCATTGTCCACTCACAGATTATTACTATATACTTTTAAGGTGAGATTTTCATCCAGACAAACAATTTCATACACAGGCAAGACCTTTCATATCTACACATGAAATTTCAAAGGTTCACTTTGAAGGCCTTTGGGTAGAACTGGGACTACATTTTCCCCATAGAATTAATGTTATAAATCAGATACTCTCAAACTTTAATGTGCAAAGGAATAGCATAGAAGGTTTATTAAAAATAGATCCCTCAGCTCTACCACCAGATATTCTTAATTATGGAATATAACCCAAAAAGAAACCTTTTGATTAAATACTCAGGTAATTCTGATGCAATCACACTTTAGAAAATGTTGGTATTTTAAGTGGTAAGGTTTTCACAAAAATGAATTTAATCTACAACATAACTGAAATAGTAGTGATGCTCATTTTCAGTCTTAGATATCTTCTTTCCATGTCATCAGATCCTTAGGCTAAAGGCACAATAGCTCTGAACACCAAGAGAGCTGGTATGAGGTCTGACAGAACGAGGGTGAGATCCCTACAGTAGGAGCTGAGTGGAGTGGAGCAGCGCCAGGTAGCAGCAACTGTCATGTGTCAGGGTTGTTCATAATTCAGATTTTCCCCCTGAACTTGCCACCCCATACAGAATGCTAATTAAGAACCTTGTGGATTAAAGAATTAAGGTAGCTCCTCAGATTATTTCATTTATAACCAAGCAATAAAATTAAGAAAATCTGCCAGGCATGGTGGCGCATGCTCATAATCCTAACATTTGGGAGGCTGAGACAGGAGGATCGCCATTCTCTGACAGCCTCATGCTAGTGGGGCCCTTTGCAATTCAGTGAGATCCATTTTCAAAAAATAAAGACTAAAAAGTAGGGGTTGGAGTGTAGCTCAGAGGTAGAATGTCCCTTGATTCCATCCCCAGTAACACACACACACAAAAAAAAAAGAAAGAAAGAAAAGAAAAGAAAAAGGAAAAAGGAAAAGAAAATCTAGTTCCATTAATTTTTGTATCCAGAATACAATGTTTCCAGAATAGCATTGCATATCTTAGAGTTCTTTCTCGCGGAAATTAACTAAAGTAATGTTCAATTACAGACAATAAGAGCTGAAACAAAGAACAAATTGAATGTTGACTTGTGAGTAAACACCAAGGAAAAACATACCAAAAGACTTAAGGGAAAAAAGATTTTCACAAACATAGTATCCAAAGTAAATGTGTGTGTGTGTGTGTGTGTGTGTGTGTGTGTGTGTGTGTACATATACACACATATAAAACTAGAATTGTTCTAAGTAGCTGAAAATTTATTTCAGAGATCCTTTGTATGATGGCCTGCCAGACTCTTAGTCTAGCAAAGTTTACTTAACACACACACACACACACACACACACACACACACACACACACATACACAACATGACCAGGGTATTTTTTTAACTTTAAATACATCCATCAAGCTTATAGCAGAGTAACTTCTAGACCTTGAATGACACAACATGACAATTTTATTGGCTGACCTTTCAAAGGGAGAAGATCTAATTAGACACTCTGATGTGCGGTTCTGAATTATGAAGAGCAAGCAGGGGTCCCTAATCCCCCCACCACTGCAGCTAAATATTTCAGAGTAATATTGCTAATTAAAATGCAGCATTGCCACCTGAATGCAGAGCTCCCTGTACAAGTTCATATTGGCTGAGCCTGCTGTTTCTGCTCCCTCTCCCCAACATGCTGACTGCCATTTTCCACCACAGAGATTCACCCTTATTACAATTTTTAATCTATTTCTAAAACAGATGCAATGTGTTTACTTGGGTGCCTGGAGACGGAATCTCTTCAGGTGGGTAATCATTAGAATGTGGAAAGTCAAGGAATAGCTCTAATCCCCACCTTGCCTCCTGCACAAAACAAATGCCATGCAGATCAAAGATTTAAAGCTAAAAAATAAATCCACAAAAACTTAGGATAACAAATGAACAAGTTTGCCAGTTTGCAATAGTAAAAACGTGGCCAAAAAAAAAATTATACTTGACCATTCGCCAATAGGGGAAAATACATATATTTTAGTATTCATTTAGTATAATAATGTGTAACTACTAAAATAGCCCTTTAAAAAGAAGGGGTGGGACTCAATATACTGGCATAGAAACATGTCTATGACTTTGCTAAATAAAAACGGAATTAAAGTATGGAATGTGTTCAACAACAACAAAAATCTTGGGTTAGAAATATACAACCATAACACTTACTGTGTCTGGGCATGAGACTATGGAGACCATCTCTTTGTGGTATGCTTTATGCTTTTCAGCATCGTTTGAATTTTTACTACAAAAAGAAAGTACAATGAAATTACATCACTAAAAACATTTAAATCGTTAAATTCCATCCAGCCTGGAGAGAAAAAGGAACAGATCATTTAAATAGTACAATCATGATTTAAAATGTAGAGCAAATAAATGATGACAAAATCACAGAGCAGATTACTATGTGAGTTCAAATTCTAGCCCTTTTGCTTTTTAACCATGCAAGTTACTTGACCTCTCTGGGCCTCTGTTTTATTTTCTATAAATTGGGTATAATATTAAGTGAGTTAATCCATGTAAAGTACTATAAAGACTCTGACAAATGTTAATATCATTGTTATTATTATTCCATTAAAAGAGTTTGCTTCAATTTTTATGCTTTTTATGGTGCAAATATTTTGCCAAAATCCATAGTACTGTAGAATTTAAGGGTCTATATTACTGATACAACACAGATCCTAAACACAAGTCAACCACTTTTAGCAGTCAGTCAAAGGGGGAGGGGTATTTCAGTGCTGTTGGAAAATCATCTGTGTTCAGTGTATTGAAAGTATGTTGATCTATATTGTGCCATATAAATATGACCATGTATACTTAGTGTATGAGCAATTTAAGGAAGTTTCTAGAGTAACTTTGTCTATTTTTCATTTTTTCTTTACACATTGACTTCAGAACTTAGCTACAATATAGGTTGCTATTCCTTCTTAAAATAAAAACACTGTAAAGTTCCTGAGTTTTTTTGTTTTGTTTTGTTTTGTTTTGGGTACTGGGGTTCCTGGAAACCCTTCTACCTCCGGGCTACACTCCCAGAACTATTTTATATTGTTTTTATTTGGAAACAGGGTCTCTTAAGCCAGCAAGGCTGGCATTGAACCTGCATGATCCTCCTGTCTCCGCCTCCCAAGTGCGGGGATTACAAGCGTGCGCCACCAAGCCCGGTGAGAGTCCACTTTTTAACAGCTTACAGCTTGGGCCAGACAGACTTCCTAATAAGTAGGATATCAAAAGCAGGTGCATCCTTGGATTGGTTGATCTCGTTTAAGGCGAAAGTGAATGGAAACAAGGAAAGTTCTGAGCAGTAAGTGAGGCTGTAATTGCAGAACCAATGAGATAGTTATGCCAATCCTCATTCTTGACAAATAACAAGGATAATAAAGCTTGTGTGTTGTAGATAAGAACTAGAACAATCCCCTAATCGATTATTCTATACTTTTGAAAAGACTTAGACTGTAAGTATGCAGAAGACAAGACCTAGGCCTCTTTCTTGAACACTGCCAAAAGAACTACCCTGTACAATTACGTATTTATCAAGGCTTTTAAATTTAGTTTGCAATGAATGTAATTTGGATCAGACCTGCCAATTCAGGCAATCTTCAAAGAGGAAGGCAAGGATTTCTAGGCTGAGTTATTTTGTTAGGGTCTAGCTAACTTAAGGGATCTGTAGTAAAATATGTCACAACTTTAATTTGTGCTATATGTGCATATAAAAAATTCCATCTTCTGCAAACTTACTGGAGAGGGTCATCCCAGGATCCAGGAATGGGAATGGAATCTACGGATTCTCTGTGGCTCGGAGCAGCAGAGGGAGAAAGGGAGAGAGCAAGAGGCAGTTGATGCTGATGCGGAGATGCCTGATGCTTGTCCAGCATCCCCATGGTTCTTCCTGCAACAGCCACCCAGGCAGGGTCCTTTCTATGTATATGTTTTAGGAGACTCAATCTGCCCCTCTTCAGTTTCCCCCTGATTCCCAAGACAGGATTTCCAGAGGCTAAAATCAGAGACAGTTTTCTTTATTTATTTACCGCTAAATGGCTCAGTTGAAAAACTCACAGAACTGAGCCTCCAACAAAGGGCTCACATGATTCTTATGCCCTCAGTCTCTCACTTTGGAGAGGAAAGGAGTAAGTTTGAAATTTATTATACCTACCAAGGCACATACCATCTCCCAGCTCTCTCCAGTCTCTTAACTGGCTCTCTCTATTGTATACATTAGGGAGAGCTCCTAGATCATGACCCTTATCTCTAGAAAGTGTCTGCTCACTTGCTTGTGGACAACTGGGGGGAGGGGTTGGGGAACTCTTACTCTTTCCCACCTTAGGTCTAAACCCCTGACAATATTTCTAAGGCTCTGACTTAGAGGCTGTCCTATCTTATATACACATCTAAGATTACTTGTTGCTGCTTCATGATATTTCCTCCATGGTTTTTCTCCTTCCAAAAGTTTTTGAATCTATTTCTTCCATGTCAAAGCATTTTGAAAGGAGCCAGATATGGTTTTGACCTTGGGACATTAGGCCATGGAATTAGAATGGCTTTTTTAATGAGATTTTTTTTTTTAATCTCAGACATCTTCATCACATGTGCGATCTTGAGTCCAAGGTGGGAAGTTTTAAATCAATAGTGATTGCTTATTCAGTATTGAATTTCAAAGAAGAATGCAATGATCCACTTCTGTGGCTCTCCACCCTGCAGTGGACAGAAGGCCCAGCAGGAGCAAAGGCTTAAAGACTCAGCCAATTGTGAGTTACTTAAAAAGAAAACAGGCAGTGCTTGAAACGCCTTCTGTGTTCACCACTCCTCAGGGCTAGAGGGATGGCCCCTCCCCCTCCCTCCTCTCTATTTAAAACCACAAGGTTTAGCAAATCAAAGCCAATGGGCTGGATGCCATGCAGTCCAGTGAAGGAAATGCTGCTCCTCTTGCAAAGGAAAATGATATGTAAATAAGCCAGGGTGCCATATCCTTGTTTCTATGGAAGGATGTCAGCAGTCCAGGGCTTTGTGGCAGATGCTGTTAATTACCTTCACAATGTCCATTTCCCTTCTTTCTTGCTTGCTAACAGAGCTCCATTTTTGTGATGAGCTCAAAATGGCCAGCCCCAGACAACAGATCAGGACTATTCTTGGTCTGTTTAGACAATCCCATTCCTCAATTTCTTTTGTGTGTGTGTGTGTCAGGGGAGTGATGGGTGTGTGTGGGGGGGGGTGTCATTTGACTCCGAATTGAGCAATAACATCTGAGAGGTTAATGGGAAGTGTATTTGTGGAAAAGCTTGAACTTTCTTTATGTGAAGGACAGATGGGGAGGATGCTGTTCATGCTCCTAAAAACAAAAACAAGACCCAGAGCTAGACAGGTGGGGGCTGAGGACGTAGTTCACTGGTAGAACACTTGCCTAGTATATGGCCCTGGCCTTCATCCTTAACATTGCAAAACAAAAGAAAAATAAATACATAAAAATACCACAGACATCAGATCCAATCATACTATCACTGAAATGACCCTAAGAGTAACCACCTGCAGGTTTTATACAATGTAAGAAAATTACATTTTGTAATTACATACATGCTTAAGCCACAGTATTCTGTTATTTGCAGCCAAATGTATTCTTAACTAACACAGTTCCTCTTTTCATTTAAGCTAAATACTTCTACACTGATGACAAGGGAGAAGGCATACCTGACTCTGAAGGAGGACAGCCAACCTCAGCTCTTAATTCCCTCCACCTTCCACTCACACCGGCTTCCCAGGGCTGGGGCAAGGGTGAGACACACCGTACGAGGCTGCCAAAAATCTCAGAAATAAAGATAAGCAACATTTTAATGCAATCATTTTTAAAAATCAAAACAAATAATGATTCTTTTTTCCTTGTTGCAGGCTCCAAAATGGCTCAGTACAACACTGTTACTAATCCTGCCTTTACCTAACATTTTGAAATTTGGGGCATTTGGTTTTGTTGTTAATGTTATTGTTGTTTTGATACTAGAGATTAAACCTGGAGGCTACAACTCTGAGTTATACCCCCCAACCCTTTTGGTTTTGAAACAGGGTCTTGCTAAATTGCTGAGGATGGCCTCAAACCTGTAATCCTTTTGCCTCAGCTTCACAATACTGGGGTTATAGGTGTGTACCCCTGTGCCCACTCCAGACTTGTCTTGATAGGCCCACCCCTCGGCTGTAGGCTTGACCCAGTCAACAAGTGGATGGCAGGAGGCTCTTTGCATAAAGTTCAGAAAGAAAAGGAACACTGAAAAGCAGAACAGAAGAAAGAAAGAAGAGCGGAAAACATAAAACAGGAATATTAATTGAAATTAGTCTAGCTTTAGCCACCAGATATAGGAGGGAGTGCACCAATTCTGCAGGTACTACAATAGGGGTTGACGCTGAGGTGGACAGAGGGAGCTCCTCTTCCATCTCCCTGCTCCAAAACTCCCTTCAAAACACTGTCCTGCCACTTCCTTCTCACTCCCCTGTGCCTGTAATGGCCTGAGCTTCCTGGTGTGACTGGCCCCTTCACTCCAGGTGCTCTCCTCTTGAGAACTGTGTGTAATAAAAGATCTTTTCAAGGTCTCCAGGTCTGCTGGCCTCACCACATCTGAAGAACACTGTTTGCAAACAGTGCTCAGGGGGCAGCACGCTGTGACAGGTGCTACTTTAGGAAGGGGATCTGGGACTGCATCTCTGGGCAGAAACTTGAAGGCAGGGAAGGAGGGAAATGTCTGGAGCAAGGGCAGTCTCCTTCCTCATGAAAGCCTTTGATCATTTCTGAACCTTGGCTTCGTGACTTTACAGCATCATTTTTTGTTTTTCTTCGGGTTTGGGGATGGAACTCAGGAGCATTTGACCTCTGAGCTACACCCTCTGCCCTATTTTTTAATTCTTTATTTTGAAACAGGATCTCACTAAGTTTCAGAGGACCTCCCTAAGTAGCAGAGGGCCTCACTAAGTAACTGAGGCTGTCCACGAACTGCGATTCTCCAGTCTCAGCCTCCCTAATGCTGGGATTACAAGCCCGGCTACAGCACCATTTTGTTCTGGTTTTTTCTTCCTTTCTGCCCATACTCTGCATGCCTCCTGGGGTTTCCTAGGTATCCTTCTCCCTCCAGCCCTCCCAGGTCTCTGACATCAGTGACATTTCAAATGATGAGGACTCACTGGCTCTCCTGTGTGCTTTCATAGATGCTTCAAACTTATCTTGTCTAAAGCCCAACCTAGGGGCTGGAATGTAGTAGTGTTTGCCTTGCATGCATTAGACCCTGGGTTCCATCACCAGTGGAATGAAGAAAGGAAGGAAGGAAGGGAAGAAGGAGAGAGGGAGAGAGAGAGGAAGGCAGGAAGGCAGGCGGGCTGGCTGGCTCAATCCATTATCTTGTTTGACCCACACCCAAGCATGGAGACTGAGTGCTTCCCACGTGGACTGTAAAGCTACCACTGCTCTTCCTTCTCCCTACAGTCTACTCCCAGCCAACTTCTGCTTCATGACCTTGCCAGAGGACTCACCATGGCTCTCCCATGCCTAATCATTTAAATGCTTTCCTATCATCTATGACATAAAACCCCCAAATCTGAGCTCCAACCCATCATTCTGGTTCATGTTCAGTAGTATCCCCCAACTAAAGCCCATGCTCGACCACTGTCTCCACCAAAGCCCCAGATCCAATGAACTCTCTAGCCCCAATACCCTTCACTTCCATACAGCTAGGTTCTGATGATCACACCCCAAGTGGTTTTAAATATTTTAATTACAAGCAAAAGATATGTTTATTATACAAAATTAGAAAATAATGACAAGCCTAAGAAGTGAAAAGTCACTATGTATAATCCTACTACCCGCTACCATTGATTTACAAGTGTTCGCTGAATATCTACTATGTGTAAAGAATCATGTAGAAGCTGGATATAGGAAAGTAGAAACTAAAATGTTTAAATGAAACATAAAGAGACAGAGAAAAAAAATCCTATGCTGTTTCCTTGGTCTAGAATGTTCTTTGCCTTATCATGTGGCAAGTTTGTTGTCCTTAAAGGTTAACCCAAGCCCCTTCTCCTCATTTTCCCCAAGATTGAGCTTACTGCCACTTGATTTCATCACTCTGCATACTCAGACAAAACCCCAACTAGAAGTTTTTGACTGTTTACATATCTGCCTCTTCTTCTAGTCTATGGGTCCTTCAGGCTGGGAATCATAGTGACCCATGTCCATTACCTGACAATAATAGGCTCTTCACAAATAATTCATACTTCCTAGGGCTTCTCTTGAATCAGAAAAGCACACGTGGCTTCAGTAGCTCTAATTCCACTCAACAGAAGCTTTGTGTATTTTCCAAACACCTCTTTTTATTTAAAGCATTTTCCTAGATCATGTTTTAAGTATAATAACAGATATAACTCATTTTAATGGAACATGTTACACAATAAGCAAGTTCTACTAGGTACTAAAGCAAAATAAAAGGGTTATGTGATGCAGTTTGTCCTCCCATAGAGCCCACTAAGATGATTTTGCCTGACTTTCTACTAAACACCATCCCAATTTCAAAGCATTTAAAGTAATCAATTAGCTGATTCTTACAACACTTCTCAGGGTTTAGCAAATGTTCTCATAACATTTTAGAGATATGTTTTTTAAAGACAGAGAGAAAAATAAAATAGCTGACATGAAAAGCAGCTGGATTACCCAGTGAAGCATAGCCCTGAGCAGTTTTCAACCAAAGCTCAAGGCAGACACCAACAAAGATTTTTATTTCCCCTGGATCCTCTGCTTCTACCACTCACCAGATGAAGGAGATTGGATTGAAAATTGCACAGACTCAAGGTAAGATTACCAGGGCAGCCACATGACCATATGTGGGAAATAAAGTGTTATTAGGTAAGTAAAAACATGTGGGGCACAAAGCAGGTCCCTATAACAGAAACACAAAAGACCAGCAACACAAAGGGTAGAGGAACTTGTAACTGATCAGGACTTACCTTACCAGTGAGTAAGTCATTCAGTGTAAATTGAGAGAAATTAAGACATTTTTGAGAATTCATACATATTCTTGGAACAATTTTGAGAAGTAGGTGATATTACCCCCATTTCAAATGTGAGAAAACTGAGGCTCACGTTGGCTAAATGATTTCCATGTCAGCAAGCAATAAGGATATATTCAAACCTGTATCAGTCCTTCCAAACCAAAGACAACTGTTATACCCTAGTGCCTCCAAATAACACAAGCATTTATGGAATTTGCTTATCTGTCAGGGTCCCAGCAAGGAACTGTTGACAAAATCCAATTGGATAATTTGAAGAAAGTTTAATTAAGGACTCATCTACAATAAAGCCTCAAAGAAAGCTGAACTAAACTATCTAGGGAAAAAATGGACTAAAAACGCAAGTGATTTCTGCCAGTCCTCCTTCCCAAATATTCTAATGACTGGCGGATTCAAATCCTCTGCAAGCACATGGTCTAAGTTATCCCTCTAAGAAATGAGAAAAAAAATAAGAACTAAAAGAGAGAGAACAAAAAGAAAAGCAAAACATGAGCACATCAGAGAATCCTCTCATTAGAACTTCTACATGTACCTTCAATTTAGTCGATAGGTACTTTATAGTGAATAATAGATATACTCATCAATTTTTCTTTCAGTGTTCAATATCTTAAATCTCCATATAATAAAAAATTAAAAGCCTATTATAAAATAATACTTAAGTTAAGATTAAATACAGATATAAATGCCAATCCCATTACTCCTCTAAGATAACTCTGAAAGGCAAAGAGTATTTGTTACCTTGAACAAATTATGCAACCCGCTGTTAAAGCAGATTCAAAAAATTATAGCAAAGTTAAACCAGGCATGGTGACACATGCTTGTAATCCCAGGACTTGGGAGGCTGAGACAGGTAGATTGTAGGTTTGAGGCAACTTAGTGAGGCCCTCCACAACTTGGAGTGATCCTGTTTCAAAATAAAGAATAAAAAGATAGGACTGGGGGCATAGCTCAGAGTCAGAATACCCCTGGATTCAATTCCCAGTACTGAAACACACACACACACACACACACACACACACACACACACACACACAAATAGAGCCAGGTGTGTTAGTGCATGCCTATAATCTTAATACTTGGGAGGCTAAGAAAGTAGGATCACAAATTCAAGGCCATCCTCAGCAACTCAGCAAAACTCTTCCAAAATAAAAAATAAAATAGGGCTGGAGGTAGAAGTAGAATGCTGCAGGTCCAATCCCTAGCACGAAAGAAAGGAAAAGAAAAGAAAGGAAAAGAAAAGAGAAGAAAAGAAGCGAAGCCAGGCATGGTGGAGCACGCTTGTAATCCCCGCGCTTGAGAGGCAGAGACAGGAGGATCACACAGGTTCAAAGCCAGCCCTGCATGCTGGCTTAGTAGACCCTGTTTCCAAATAAAAATGTAAAAATAGGTCTGGGAGTGTAGCCCGGAGGTAGAAGGGCTTCCAGGAACCCCAGTACCACAAAAAAATAAAAGAAAGAAAAGGAGGAGGAGGAGGAGGAGGAGGAGGAGGAGGAGGAGGAGGAGGAGGAGAAGGGAAAGAAAAGTGGAGGGAAGGGGAGGGATGGAGGAAGGAAGGAAGGAAGGAAGGAAGGAAGGAAGGAAGGAAGGAAGGAAGGAAGGAAGGAAGGAAGGAACAAGGGAAGGAGTGAGGGAGAGAGGAAGAAAGGAAGGAAGGAGGTAAGGAGGAAGGAAGGAAAGAAGGAAGGAGGGAGGGAGGGAAAGAGGGAGGAAGCAAAGAAAATATGAGTTACTACATTCATCATACATTTTCGATCCAAGACTGAAAACTGAAGGAATTAGTTAAATCCCCCTATGATTACTTACTAGCCTAAAGATACCCCACCAAGAGCAAACTCTTGGCACTGTCACTATAAACACACACTCCTCACCACAGAATTCACCATCATGAGGGAAAGGCCCACATCAAAGTCAGCAGAATATTCCAGAGCTCTCCCTCGAAACAGCGAGTACAAGCCTAGGCCATGGCAGCACCTGCTGGGGCAGGGAGACCATCTCAGCCAGTCACCTACAGGAGAGAAAGGCTATTCTGGTCCAAACCCTTCTCTTATACAAGTAAAAGAGAGCAGAGCCCCCAAAGGACTAAAGAAGAGGCCATTCCACAACAAAGGGAAGTTTGTAGGGTTGTTTTGTTTTGTTTTGTTTTGTTTTTTTCCCGTTTCAGCAAACTGAATTCTGCATCGCACTGGATAATTTACCTCTAAGTAACCAAGTCCGCTTCACTGTACAATTTTCATATGCTAGCACAAAAAAGCAATCTGTTGATAAATACCTACCCTGCAGTGCTTCTAGATTAAATTTTATAACATACCTCTTGAGATTTTTAATTATTTCCATTTAAATCATTTAATGTTTTTACAAAACCCCATTTTAAAGTATCTCTAATTTGGGGGATCTGACACTTTACCTCAAATATCTTCATCAATTATTTTAACATTAAACTACATGTACCCTATCCATGTTATATCCACTTTTCATAAAGTACCCATATCATTGCTTTTCCAAACTGTACACTGAACAATGAGGAAGAAGACATTAGAAATCAATGAGCAATAACATTGACAACTGCTGGGGCTCCTGCAATACTAAATACCAAAGATGAAGCAGCCAATCGTACAGGCCCAACTGAGATTTCTTTGCATAATCCTTTAATGAAATGAGACTGCCGCATTAGAAGTTGGGCAACCCTGACCCAGATTCATACGGTAGGGTAGTTGCCCTAGATGTCTGTCAAGATTGTGCATTAGAGTGTATTCTTAATCAGTGAGCAATCAAAACAAATATTTCACTTCACTTCATAAATCCATGCCGTGTGATTACATCTGACACATCTAGGAGAAGATAATCCCTTACAGTTCACTTCCTCCTGTTTCTAAATACAGGAGAGGTTGACTTAAGCAGGGCTCTCCACTCTGCCATGTAATAGAGAGATACGGTAGCATTAAAGAATCTGGCAACACACAAATTCCTTACTGGTCATTGGAATAGAAATCAGAATAACCAGGATCCCAGGCCCAACCAGGACATAGATGGACAGCATTGGTAACATTTTCCCAAATTAGAAATCAACAGGGGGTTCTTTTCAACAGAAATAAGGGTATCAGTATGTATTTCAATGTTTATGTCAACCTTGTTGTCAGTTGCAGAAAAAGACCAAAAAAAGGAAATCACTTCAACTTCCTATCAGTAGGAAAATGGTTGAATAATTTTTGTCCACTCATTCGTGCTTTACGATGCAATTAGAAAGGCAATATAACCTAGAAGTTATGGCATGTATAAGAGCATGTCATGTATTGCTAACTTCTGAGTTGCTCACTCTACCACTTCCTATATGGGGTGATCTCACAAATTACTCAATTTATCTGGGTCTCCTTCTACTCAAAAAGAAAATGCTTATAATAACAGTGCCTACTTCACAGTGTTGATGAAGGGATTAAATACATATGAAGTGTTTGTAAGAACAATTTGGACGTAGTAAGCATTCAATAAAGGAAGCTATTAATAATTTAAAGCCTTAATTAAGTCTGTTTATGTCTAGTAATAGATTGAACGAATGCCCTTCAAGAAGTCATGTTCAGAATAAGATAATATTAAGAAACTCTGTGAATCTATGACCCTATATGCCTCTCTATATATTTGCCCAGCATAGAAAAAGGTATGGAAAAACACATAACAAATCATTAACACTGATTACCTTAGGAGAGTGGGTTGTAAAGAAAGAGAGAGAGCAGGAAAGAATGAATCTTTTCTCTATATATTTTATGTTGGTTCATTATTTTAATAAGCATAGTTACATATGTGATTTGTTAAATGTAGTAAAGTAAAAAAAAAAGATGTATTACTAACAAAGCATATTTGAATACTTAAAAATCAGGAGCTCTTAGCCGGGCGTGGTGGCGCACACTTGTAATCCCCACGCTTGGGAGGTGGAGACAAGAGGACCGCGCAGGTTTGAAGCCAGCCTCGCTGGCTGAAGAGACGCTGTTTCCAAATAAAAATATAAAATAGGTCTGAGAGTGTAGCCCGGAGGTAGAAGAGTTTCCAGGAACCCCAGTACCACACACACAAAAAAAATTAGGAGCTCTTTGGCCTAGAGCCTAGATAGGGTTGGATGAAAAGATGGATGGACTCACATGGTACTTCCTTCCTGAGTGTTCTGTGTAGCAGGACTGCCATCCCTAAAGGACACTGGTTGTGTTGGCCACTTTATCTATGTCGTGCCCACAGATGTCACAGTACTGAATGACTCCACCCCAGAAAGCAAGTGATTATGTATGTGTCCGTGAAAATAAATGAGGTTTTACACAGAGGTTTAAGCCATGAAGGTTTCTTTCTCACTCATACCACATTTCCAATATAGATCAGCCATAGCTCCATGCTGGGCTTCATGGGGCACCCAGGCTGCAGGACCCCAGCTTTATCTGGACCTTGCTGAGCTCATGACAGAGGGAAAAGAGAATGGAGAACTACATGTTGGCTCTTAAAGCTTTGTCTAGAAGCAGCTCCTCTCTTCTGCTCACATTTGCCAAGTCATATGGGTGTGTATGAATTCAGCAGGGTTGGATGCATGATCATTGATGGTGGAAGGCACTCAAGTGCTTGAAGAAGAATGAATGCGGAAGATGGCGGCAGCCAGCGACAATAGCTGGCAGCGAACAAATAGGACATGTATTCCTCTGAGAAACCCAGACATCAGACTTTGGTTTAATATCTGATTGGACAATATATAGAGACATTTATAGCCATGGCTTCCTACCTAAAATATAAGAGAGAAGAGACAGACCTAGATGGCGGGGACAGCGGCAGCAGCAGCCAGTTTTCAGGAAAAGTAGATAAATCCAATCCAACCGCCTTGAACTGTTGGAGAAACCTCCCCAAAAAAAGACTGCTCCTGCCCCACATGCTCAGGAATTCTGGACAACATAGTATGTAAGAAAAATGCTTGGGAGGAGGGCCAAGATGGCAGCTGCAGCAGCAGCCAGTATTGGGGAGAGGCAGGTATATTCATTCTAATCCACTCAGAACTTTTGAGGAAGTCTCTGCAAGAGTAGACTGCACCTTCCCCACATGCTCAGGAACTCTGGACAACATACTATGTAAGAAAAATGTTTGGGGCACGTCAGATGGAGCCCCATAATCAGGTCAGCTGGTGCCGTGCTTCCCTGCCATGCTCCTCTGTGCAGCACTGGGGCTGGGTACGCTTAGAGCAGCAGAACCCGCTCTCTGTGGTGAAGCTGTGGGCCTCCACTCTTAACATGGAGATAAAACACATTGCTACAAAGTACATGGGCCCCCAACTCCCACAGAAGACACGTACTGTTTTCTTTGTTAAAAAATTATTGAAGAGGGAGGAAGATGGCGGCGGCAGTGGCTGCAGCAGCAACCACAGCCACAGCAGTGTAGGTTGGCCACAGCTGAATAGGACATGCATCCCTCTCAGAAATCCTGGACAACAGATTTTGATTTAATAGCTGATTGGGACAACACACTGAAACATTTCCAGTCATGACTTCCTATCTGAAATATAGGAGAGAGAGTGGAAAATGGTGGAATTAGAGGCAAGATGGCAGTGCAGCGCACACTACTACAAGAAAAGTGATTTTTGGAGGGATATCCCAGGAGAGATCAGAAAGCAGACTGCACCTTCCACCAATGCCCAGGAATACTTAACAACAACATACTCTAAGAGAGACTAAGAAGGCAGTGGCAGTGGCCAGTATTAATGAGAGGCAGACAGATCCAACCAAATCCACCTTGAATTTTTGAAGAAATCTCCCCAAAAGTAGACTGTTCCTGCCCCATATGCTCAGGAACTCCCGGACAACATACTACATTAAAAAAAATTTTCGCGGAGACGGACCAAGATGGCGGCAGCAGCGGCAGCCAGTACTGGGAAAAAGCCCAGAGCCTGACACATGGCAAGCCTGGGTCTGGAGCCAGCGAGGCTGTGCCCAGAGCCTATTGCGCAGCAGGCCTGGAACTGGGGCCTGCTCCACAGCAAAGGGCCAGCGGGTTTCTTCAGCTGTGTGGCCAGGAAGCACGAGAAGCTGCCGCTGCCTTGCCTAATCTCTCAGCAAATTTCCAGATCCAAGTGACCTCTATTTTAAAAAATTGGTTGTGAGTGGATCATCTTGTCAAAGTTACTCATCTTTTGCCTTTCAGGTTTTCAGTAAGTGGGAATAAGTTTGAGAATAGAAGCTCTAATACATTGTTGGTGGGATTGCAAGTCGGTGCAACCAATTTGGAGAACAGAAGATCCTCAGAAGAAGAAAATGAACTTACCATATGATCCAGCAATACCACCTCTGGGTATCTACGAAAATAAAATGAAAACCAAAATACCAAACTAATGTATGAACAACCATGTTCATAGCTGCACAGTTCACCATTGCCAAACTGTGGGACCAGCCAAGATGTCCTTCAACGAATGAGTGGATTTCAAAACTATGGGATATGTATACAATGGAATTTTGCCCGGCCATAAGGGAGAATAACAAAATTATGGCATTTACAGTGAAATGTCACAAAAAATAAGAATTTAGATGTTTTTCTTAATGTACAGAATATTAGGGAGAAATGGTAACAGGAGAAACTCTAGATGAATAAGGGACCCTATAGAGGAGCAATGAAGGTGACATATCTGAGGGGATAAGAGGGAGGATAAGGGAAACTCTTTAAAGCACATGATGTACTTAAACATATCAAAGTCAATCAGGAAGCCAAGCATGAGTAGGAGGGAGGGGGAGGGAAGGGGTTGGAGAATGGGTAGGAGCTAATTGGGTGATGTGTGCATGTATATCTCCAAAAGTTTTTTTATCCCATTGAGATGTATGACTACAATGCACCAATAAAAATTTATTTTAAAAAAAGAATGAATGCGGTCAACCACATTGTGCTTCTCCATTGTTCTGAGCTATTCACACAGATTCTTCTTCTCTTTATGAGAACAGGTCTATAACTAACCTATTACCTAATACACCAGATGCATTTCAGAATTCTAAAATATCGTTAAAGTATTATATAATACTTACTCTAAGTGAGAACAGGGAAGCACCTTGTGTTAATATTTCTGTAGCAGAACACATAAATATCCACAGTACAGCAGGGTGTGGTGGTGCAGACCTGTAATCTCAGTATTTGGGAGGCTGAGATAGGAGGATTGCAGGTTCAAGACTAGCCTCAGCAACTTAGCCAGAATCTCAGCAGCCTCATGAGACCCTATTTCAAAACAAAAAATAAAAAGGGGTATAACTCAGAGGAAGAATGCACCTAGGTTCAATTCCTATTATGACAGGTGGGAAATAATATCTATACTAAATGAGATTAAAGACTAGAAATAGCATCATATTAGTTTAGGACTAATATTTCTACTAAATAAATTTGTACCATGTATGAGAAAACTAAGAATTTTCGGAGCTTTTTGGAAATGAGAATTTCAGGTAATGGATTGTGAGCAAGTATCTATAGAGTAAATTTGCTTTAATGGTTCTTCTCCACCAGAAAAGATACAAAACTTATAATAAATTGGCACAGCCAGGAGGCAGGGAGAGTATAATTTAACAATATTTAAACCCAACCATGCAAGCCTAAAGTATCCAAAAAATGAAAAGCAAATCAAATTTGAACATGCTTTAAATTTCTTCTTATTATAGCTTTGACATATATTTATATCAAAGATAATGGTTTATTTGAATAAACTCCAGGTAGGTAAAATCCCAGTGTCTATTCGAGAATTTGAACCAAAGAATATACAACAGTATAGTATACAAAAGTATACAACAGTATACTACAGGATTAATTCTAAATAAATCTTAAATGAAGAAACTAAAAACAAAACGGCGTGAAAAGTAAATATGTGACGCGCGCAGGTTTCAGGCAGCCCATGGCAAAGCCGTTGGCCTGCTCTTAGCTTCAAAGGAACTTGAGGCAGCCACTACTCCAGGAGGAAGTGTGTGAAAAGCAGCAAGATTTGTGATAAAAAAAAAAACATAGGTGTGATTTCTAATTCTGTCACTTACTCGCTGCTTAAGATTTTGCAGTTGTTTGGCGTATCCATTTCTTATACATAAGGTAATGTTAGTGAATGACCTTGCCTGTCCACTACATCACAAGATTGCTGAGAGCCTAGGATGAGAAAATGTTTGCAAACTTACAGCTCTGTACAAATGCTAATCACTACCAGGAGAGTTGCTCCTTGGAGCTGTCTTTAGGACAGATATGAGAATCTCACTTTCATTCATCCTTCCTTCACATGAACATAGGCAACCAGCTTAAGAATTCTCTGGGGTCTTTCCATCTTAAGATACATTATGCTCCTTTAAAATCTAAGGCCAGGTGTGGTGGCGCACGCTTGTAATCCCAGCACTTGGAAGGCTGAGACAGGAGGATCCCACAGGTTCAAAGCCAGCCTCAGCTACTGATTGAGACTCTCAGAAACTTAGTGAGACCCTGTTTCCAAATAAAGTATAGGATAGGTCTGAGAGTATAGCCCGGAGGTAAAAAGCCCCTGGGTTCTACCCTCAGTATCACAAAACATAATAATAAAATAAATAAAATAAAATCTAAGTAAAAACATGTTCTCAGAGTTTGATTTTATCTTAAGGATCTATTTGTCTTTTCCACTTCCTCCTATTCAGGAAAAATAAAATGTTCTAGGAGAATGGTCCAAGTGATTTTCTTTTGTGTGTATGTGGTGCTTAAGATTGATCCCAGGGGCACTCTACCACTGAGCTACACTCTCAATCTTTTTATATTTTATTTTTATTATTTTGAAACAAGGTCTAAGTTCCTTGTGCTGGCCTTGAACCTATAATCCTCCTGTCTCAGCTTCCCAAATACTGGGACACAGATGTGTGCCACCTCACCAAGCCCATGCAAATTTTTATAGTAATATCAGCCCCACAAGTTGCAATGACCTGCAAGCTGATAGATTCTAGACAAGGTCCCAAGTCTGGAATTACCAAAGACTCATGAAGTCAGGAACCACTAGGCAACACTGTCAGCGACTCTGAGGCAGAAGCTCTTTGCTCTCTGGCTTACATTTCCTTCAAGACAGACAACTCCTAGAGCTGAAACAAATGAGCCACACCATCCTCCCTCCATCTGCTCATAAAAATCTGGGCAGTATAACCAACAATGACAGGAAGTGCCCACATACTCTACATGCTACAGCAACCTGAAAAATTATTGGGATAAATCCAGTATCTTTTTCTAAGGTGTCATGTAAATACAATATAACAGGAACGCCTCTATTAAGTAAAATAGAGGAAGCATTTTCAGTGATATACTTTGTTAGGAATTATGTCACAAGGGACAGAAGTAACATAATAGTTATAGTGAAAATCTTGGTTGTCAGCAGGAATGGATCACAGCAGGAAAATGTGTTTAAATACTTCCAGATGCCACCACATGGGCTGAAAGGCATGAAGAGGGATCATGATAGGACCTTGTGTTTCATGCACTAAGATTCGGGGAGCTGGCTGCATGTGCATCTGTCACCGCAGTTTACTCAGCCCTGCTTCCCCACAGTGGCAGAAGGGCTGGCTAGCCGAAGGCCCAGGAGCTGTATAGATCAGCAGATGAATTTGGCTGTGGCTCAGATGCAATTCACAGCCTCCAAAACAGCCAACTGCACTGTGCAGTTTGTTCAAGGTCAGGACTACACTCTGAAAAAAACAAAAAACCCTCCCATGCATGAGTCAGGCAGCCAAATGCTATTGTGGCTATAACCTTCCCACAAGGCACCTCCAGGGTTGTGGGCCCTGATGGAGCCACGGCTTCATCACATCACCAGGTAGGGGCTTCCCACGGCCAGCCAGGAGCCCTTGCCCACCACTGAATCAGCATCCTTGAAGCACACCAGCTTTGCTATTTGTGTGACATGGGGGCACCACCTGTATCTCCTGACTCCAAGTCCCACTCCTGAGAGCAAACCACAGCTTCTATTCAGCATCATATCCAGAACTGAAGTGCTGTTTCCTCACTTCAATCCATGCTACTCTGACACTAGCATTACTTCCACAGCACATACTCAGAAGGCTCTATGGGGACATGCCACAGACATGTGTACTGGAGATTTAAAACAAACTGCAGAGCCCCAGGACCCTCTCCCTCATATTCCAACCTTGGAGATCTGAAATGGAGCCCAGCAATCTGCATCAAAACAAGCACCTCAGGCTATTCTAATGCATATCAAAAGGTCATATTGAAGAAAACAATGAGTAAAGAGGCTGAAATAGTGTCCTGACCTTTAGACACATTTTTAACCGTACACAGAAAATGTAAAAACAACATAAATTCAATACCACAGAAATGCTGATGTGGTCTTATTCAAGCTCTGCTGGTTTTACCTGTGATATAAATGCTCTGAAGTTTAGTGCTTATCGTGAGCTTCTCAAACTCATACAAGAAGTCATAAATATTTTATGTAAGTTCTGATCCACAAATGATGAAATAAGCCCAATCCCTATTACAAGGTTGACAGGGGCTGAGGAGGAGTAAGCATTGTGCCATATTGCTTAACCCTAAATATTTCCCCATTTGGGTTCAGAACCCATCATCTTGAACATGCACTATTTTAGTAGCAGTAATGCTAGTAGATTTATGCACTGTGGCAATATGCCTTGCATAATGCAGTGCTTGATCTACAACTAACTTTAAAGCCACCACTGCCAAGTGTAATGAATGGGCTGCTTTACTTGTCATGTCTTTAATTCCAACCCTTCTTCTGAATCCAAATTTATTTTGCACTTCTACAGGTACCTTTTTTCCCTATACCACTACTATTGGA
This sequence comes from Muscardinus avellanarius, assembly GCF_963383645.1. NCBI lineage: Eukaryota > Metazoa > Chordata > Mammalia > Rodentia > Gliridae > Muscardinus > Muscardinus avellanarius. The sequence goes on along the minus strand of NC_137791.1, from coordinate 71,548,192 downwards.
AGGTCTGGGAATATAAACTGTAATGTGTGTGCCAAAACTAAAAGCAAAAGGCAGAGGAAGAAGAAAGAGATATGAAAAGTGAACAAAAAAAGAAGGGGAATAGAGAAGGAGGAAGAAGAGAAAACGGAGGAGATATCTTCTGACCAGTCCCTTCCATTGCAGTCTCTACTGTCTTGTGTGCATTACCCAGCAACATCTTGTCCCATCCACTACATCCACCTTTTCAGTCCACTTGTCCAGTGACATAAAGTCCCCAGTATCTCCCCGAAGCCCAGTGATCTAGCCTACCCAGAGGATCTCAGGGATTCAACAAACACTGTCTAATAAAACTGGTACCTGTGCCTCCAGCTCCTTGTGAGAGAGGAGTCTAGCATGGGGGAGACAAAGGCACCTGTGCCTGTGCTGGAGAAGCCTCTCTCATTTCACTGACGCTCCATCCAGCAACATGGAGCCCATGGGCTGCCTAGATCTGGGCGTGCCCTGATGGGGTTCTAAAGTGTTTCAGTCCCTTTCCCAGCTATCTGGCCTGGCACCCAACAAACATTTGTGAGCATTGACTAAGGGCCAATACTATGTTTGATGTTGAGATACAGAAGATTTGGAGTTTATAGTGAAGTAGGGGTAACAGACATAAAAAAAAAAAAAGCAGTCCAACTGGAATAGAAGATGAAAGATTTCCATAAGGAAAAGTCCAACTTAAATGGAAGGAGCCAGGATTAGATTTCAAGATAAGGAAGAGACATGCTGAAAGACACCCAGGGTGATTTCTTTGAGGCAGGGGTACACAATCAGTTCAGCATTTCTGGAAAATACAATGTGAACATGGAAAGGAGCCATGTAAGTTGAAGGCCAGGAGAAGCCAGGATGTGTCTAGCTAGACGGCCTCACCTTGCTGAGGAGTTTCCACTGACTTATGAGCAGGGAAGAACCACCAAAGAGGGCTCTTAAATGCTGTGCTGGATTTGAACTTTCTGGAGCTCTCTGGGGGCATCATAAAAATCATCCTGCATTTAAGGTGGGATGGGGTGGGGTGAGGGCCAGGGGTGCAAGTTTAAAGAAAGATTAAGAGGCTTCTGCAATAGTCCAATCCAGACTTGATGGGGTTTCAAATAAGGACAAAGTAAGCAGAAAGAGGAGGAATGGGTTTGAACAATTCTTTGAAGGCTAAATCAATTAGATGTGTCAGATAAAGAGAATCCACGAGCAATTTCCAGCTCTCTGACTCCTGTGACTCGGCACAAGGCTTACTGGAAAAGGGAAGGAGGAAGAGAAACTGACTGAGAAATAGGAGGAATATCATAAATTCCAAACCCCTTTTCACAAGCCAGGCAATCCCAGAAGACTCTGAAGACTTTAAAATGCTACTGGCTGTATCATAAAAGAGCTATTTTCCCAAAGGGCTTGTTGGCAGAAGTTTCACAGTCTGCAATTCAATTTGTGCCTTCCTAACTGCATTATGGTGAATGTCTGCGTACAGGGAAGGTGTGTTCTGCTCACAACCCTGATTGTGTCGCCCTGCTCACTGGTGCGAGATGGTAACACCCAGGTGCAGCTCCTGTCCACGTGTCCCCTTCAGATCCGCCACTGTGCTGGCCAGAAGGAGGGCTCTACAGTATCAAGAGAAAAACCCAAGTCCCCTGTCTGTAATGGCTTACTACATTTTGAAAGATCAAAAATGACAATTTATTAACAAATATGAATTCTAGATGATAAGAGATACACAGCTCTGGGAATGTGTTAGGGGAGAAACAGCCATGTCTATAGCACCAGTGGAGAGGATACATCCAGAATAGCAATGAGAAGAGCGTGGTGCAGGGCTCCGCATCAGTGGGAACACCCCAGGGAGTGGCTGCTTCTGGAAGTGAACTGCTGCTCTCCGGGCAGAGGAGCAAAGCAGAGATCCACACTGAGGGTGAGGCTGTGATGCTAAGAGTTGGGCTGATTTCTTAGAGGAGTTTCCAAAGCTTCCACTAATCAGAACCACGAATATCAGCAGAGTGAGAGAGACCTGAATGCCTCAGAATTCTGGCCATCAAATGGATCTGGCAAGGAGATGGTGAGGCTGAGTTTGGTCTGTGTTCTCTAGAGTCAGGGTTAGGGCTTGATCTCTTTAACTAAATTCACAGGAAAGGATGAAGCCTCTTTCCACTCCCTCTTATGCTCATTTGCCTCCTAATCAACTCACCTCCCTGTGATATCAGAGCTACCCATATAAGACAAAAACCTTTCTGTGTACCTTTCCCAAAAAAAGCATTTAAAAATAGTGTAATTTTCAGAGTTATATGTTCCAAAGTCTTCATAAAAGTTTATAATAGCCCAAAATAGATATAGTCTAATTTTTCAACTATAAATGCATGTTTAAATAAATTATAGCATATATTATGCCATAAACTAAACTAATTAAATTATATATCAAAAGAATATTTGTTACTGTAGGAAAACACACGATCTTTAAAACAAATGAACAAAGCCAGGCATGGTGGCTCATGCTTATAATCCCAGTATTTGAGAGGCTGAGATAGGAGGATCCAGGTTCATGGCCAGCCTCAGCTACTTAGTGAGGCCTTCCACAACTTAGTGGGACCCTGTTTTTTATTTTATAAAAAAAATAGTGCTGGGGGTGTGGCTTGGTGGTAGAATGACCCTGGGTTCAATCCGCTAAATAAATAAACAAATAAATAAAGCAAATGAACAAGCGATTAAATAGTGCCTATATTATAATCTTATGCACTATAACATTTATAGTGGTGTTTTTTTTTTTTTCTTTAGTATTCAGGTCGGTTTTTTTTTTTTTGCTTTTTTTTTAATTTGTACTTGCTTTTGTCATTAGAAACAAGGTATAATTTTAAAAACATCTACATCAAGGAGTATACAGAAGACGGATTGAGATTAATTTGTCACAAAATAAGCCTACTTTCTAGTGGCATTTTATCCCTGGAGGTGATGCACAAGTTACAACCTGGAGCCTTCAAATACCTCACTGAGCACAGGCCACATTTGGGTCCTGAGCAATTGACATCACCTAATCATTCCCAAGAAATACCTCCAGAGAACCCAGGAGCTGGTAGATGAGAAACAATGGCTTGTCTAAATAGCCAAAATGAGTCATTGACCTGGGGAATCTATGTAAGACATGATGTAGTTTGCAACATTACACAGTATTTACACTAGAGGAAAGAAACTTCTTCCCGGGGAAGATTTTTTTATTTTTTTTTTATTTTTTTTTACCATTTTTTTTTATTGGTGCACTGTATTCATACATCATAGTGGGATACAAACTTTTGTAGACATACATGCACACATCGCCCAGTCAGCCCCCACCTGATCCCCACCCCATTCTCTCCCCATCCCTCCCTCCCATGCTTGGCTTAGTGGTTGACATCTAGTATTATAGCAATTTATCCAAAATTAAAAATGATAACCTCACATAACAGTTTCATTTGTCTGATACCAAGCTTTTGATGACATTTTTTACTACTTCCGTTCCAAATCCTCCTTTTTTTCCCTTCTCACCTCCCACCCTTATAATCCCCTTCCACTATTCTACTGATCTCTCTCTTCATTTGCCTGAAATCCAGGGAGCCAAGGGTGATGTGTTTTCTCTCATATGTGGAAGCTGAATCCTAATTGTAGAATGAGGTAATAATAGCTTATTTCATATAAGATTGTTGTGAAGATTAAGTAAAAACAACACATGAAGCTCAGAATAATGTATAATGTGTTACTCTTTATACCATGAAACAGGACGAGAGAAGTTCTTATTCCTCACTTGTATTCATAAAGTCTCTAGGAGGGCATACAAGAAATGAGTAATAAGCTGGGCATGGTGGCGCAGGTCTGTAATCCTAGCTACTCAGGAAGCTGAGGCAAGAGGATTGCAAGGTCAAGGACAAAATGGGCAACTTAGATCCTAAAATAAAAAGTGCTGGCAGTGAAGCTCAGTGGTAGATTACCCCTGGGTTTAATTCTCAGTACCACACACATACACAAAAAAGTGAATAGTAGTAATTATTTATTAACTTATTTATTTGGAATATGGTAACTCAGTGGATACGGAAAGGGAAATTTTTACAAAATATCTCATAGTTTTTGAATTTTGAACCATGGAGATATAGTAACTAGTAACAATTAACTATGTCAAAAGACACAATTGAAAGCCAGGTGTGGTGGCGCACGCTTGTAATCCCCGCGCTTGGGAGGCGGAGACAGGAGGATCGTGCAGGTTCGAAGCCAGTTGGCTCAAGAGACCCAGTTTCCAAATAAAAGTATAAAATAGATCTGGGAGTGTAGCCCAGAGGTAGAAGGGCTCCCAGGAACCCCAGTACCACCAAAAAAAGAGACACAATTGAGTACATATGATTCAAAGTATATTATTACAATGGTAATTATCATTAGAACCATTATCCTTACACCTACTTTGCTAAGAGAGATAGCACTCCTAGGTTTATCCAACAAAAACCCAAACCCCTAGGAGGAATCTTGGAATCTTCCCCAAACCTCTAAGATTCAAGACACTCCACAGCTAGTACAGAATTCCCAAGGCATTGTCCAGATCTAAAATCTTATAATGCTAAGGTATGATTCTGCTGCTCCCAAGGTTGAAATTTAAGCAAGACAGTACTGATGCTGAAAAAACAAGAATTTAAATTCAGCAGAAGTGGACAAGGGGAAAGACAGGAATAGGGAAAGCAGGGAAGAGAACAGGGAATGGGACAAAGGAAATGGAAAGGGGAGGCAGTACGGTACACACCCAATTCTGTAATCCCAGAATTTGGAGGCTAAGACAAGAGGTTCATGGATTTGAGGATAGCCTCAGCAACTTAGCAAGACCTTGTTTCAAAATTTGAAAAATGAAATAGGGCCAGAGTGTATCTCAAAGATAAAATACACCTGGGTTCAGTCCCCAGTACCCCAAAAAAATAAATAGGAAAGAACAGGAAATATTCCCAAATATAAGTATGGATATAACACCTTTCCCATTTTTGCTAACATAACACACCCACAGTCCCTTCCCCCACACTGTTTCTCCTGATTAAACACTTGTGCTACCCAGTTTGAGTAACCAACAATCTGGACCCCTGCAGACTAAGATTAAACAGCCTCTACCCAAAAAGCCAAAACCCATGCTGCCAGGCCCTAGAGGCAAAACTTCCGCAAACCCAAGTCAATCCTGCTTACCCAGCTGCCTGGCCCCTGAGAGGCAAGAAGAGCAGGGTCCCCCCCAACAGTGGTGACACACTGGGCTGTCCTCTAGGCTGGACCAGTTGGTCACAGACAACCCACAAGCTCTCCAGAGAACATGACCACCTTATTAAAGGGGCTCTTTCCACGCCTCTGAGTTCCAGATCTTGCCAACAGCCATTGTCTAGTGAAAGTGTCACAGCCAGCACAGAAGGCACAAAAGTTACTGAACAGCATCACAGTCACAAGCCAGAGGGCACCATGAGCCAGACAGTGGCCTGCCACATATTCTTATGTATGACACAGATTGCCTTGTTGGGCAGTAAGTTATCTAAGCGAATCTGCATTTTTATATCTTAGCCTGTGCAGAAACAATCGGTTCCACTCCGGTGCACGGGAATATAGAGAAAAGCAGAAGCACATTGTGCTGTTAGTGTTGGGAGCATGCAGATCCTCAAGGATTGATCGATAGAGACTCTCTCTCAAATGCAAAGGTCTTCCCTCTCCGTCAAGTTGTTGCTCCTGGTGTTTTTCAGTCCCTATAACCATGCTAACCTATTACTAATTCTCAGAGATTTATTTAATTATGGAGGATCAAGCCTTTCAAAAATAATTAATTATACAAGCTACTTAATATTCAGAGGTGTCACACAAGCAGATAACTGGCATTCTCTGTTGGTGGTTTAATTAGACAAGAAGATGCAAAAAGCTGTCACTTGAGGGTGGGTAGCTGCAGGAGGGGAGAGCTGGTAAGCACTACCAGTTGGCCATCTGCACTGAACACAAACGCGCGGCTCTTCAGTTGGCCTCCCCTCCAGAAACCCCCACATTTACCAACTCACCCACTGGAGATTCCTTTCCGCAACACATAGCTGGAAGGCAGAAGATATTCATGAACTGTAATTTCAAATTTGATGTTTCAAGGAGGCAGAAGATTGGGGAAAACAACCACTTGCTGCCTCAGTTTCTCCATCAGGAAAACACAATCCATAAATGTCATCCATCCATCTGCCTCCCAGAGCAACAGCTGTTGAGTATTTTCTTTACAAATGGCCAGGAACATGCCAAGTAACAAAACAGGCCCTGTATTATATACTTTGATGTAAACATGCTGGCAAGAAACAGAAAGCTTCTTCATTTCACTGAACGCTCCATTCCTGATGATTTCAGAGTTGGTGTTTCAAGTTATGCCTTTTCTGTGCTATTCCTTTTCCCCCGTTTTTTGTTTTGTTTTGTTTTGTTTTGTTGTTTTGGCTTTTTGAGGTACTGGGTATTGACCCCCGGGGCATTCTACTTCTGCGCTACACCCCCAGCCCTATTTCTTTATTCTTTATTTGAAACAAGGTCTCACTAAGATGCAGAGGGCCTTACTAAGTAGCCGAGGCTAGCACAAACCTGCAATCCTCCTGTCTCAGCCTCTCAAGTACTGGGATTACAAGTGTGTGCCACCATGCCCTGCTTCCCTCATTTTTAAAATCATCCATAACCATCGGTTCTCTAGGTAAGTCTCTTCTTTATTATCTTGATTAAACAATAAGTAATAATGATACCGACAATCAATATTGTAGTTCATTGAATGTATATTCACATTGAGTACCTACAACTCAGTGAGGTGGGTATTTTTATCATTACTATTTCTATGTTACAAATGACAAAACAGAAGTTTAGAGAGCTTAGGCTATTAATCATTGGTCCCAAATGAAGTAACAAAATTGGAATAAAATTCAGGTCACTTTGACTTCAAATCCCATAAAATTACTTTTGCTATTCTGTCATATGGAAGAAAAAAATACACACATACAGAGAATGGCCAAGATTTCTGCTATTTGGCAATCATTATAAAATATAGGAAGAGAAATTACCTGATAAAATAAAATGTACTTTAAATACAATGAGGTATCTTGGCTCAGTTCCTAGAACAGAAAAAAAAAAAGACATTAGTGGAAAAATTGATGAAATCTGAATAAAATCGGAGGTTTTTTAAATTACTTCTAAGGAATTCTTGCCACTATCTAAAAGTGTTACTACTACTGCCATTTTAAAGTTAAAAGTTGACAACTATTAGGGCTGGGGTTGTGGCTCAGTAGTAGAGTGCTTGCTTGCCATGTATGAGTCCCTAAATTTAATTCCCACATTGCAAAAAAACAAAACCTGTTTAGTAAAAACTTAATTAAAATCAAACTAAAAAATAGATTAACGGCTGACTGAAGTTAATTAAAAGCTGATTAAAGTTTATCTAAAAGTTTTAAGTAAAAGTTGATGCCAGGCATGGTGATACATGCCTGTAATTCCAGTACTTTGGAGGCTGAGACAGGAGGATAACAGGTTGAAGAGCAATTTCAGCAACTTAGTGAAACCCTCAGCAACTTAGAAATATGCCATTTCAAAACAAAAAAAAAGAAAACGAGAAAAAGGGTTGGGTATATAACTGAGAAGTAAAATGCCTCATGTTCAATCCCCAGTGTCACACGCATACAAGAAAATTGATTATTTTTTCCTCTATGAGCATCATTTTGAGTATTTATTTTATATAACATCTAATTCATAAACCCTTTCTTGAGAATCTTGTTGGAAAATATTAATTTTAATTTGTATATTCATGATTTTTCTTCATATAAATAGCACAGACAATATCAACCTGTACATTGAAAAAATTTTCATACTTGAGAAATAAAATAAAAATATTAATATTGATGATGCTTTAACTTATCAAATATAGAATATCTAGTGCTCTTTTTTATTTTTTATTTTTTATTTTTTTATTTTTTGCAGAACTGGGGATGGAATCCAGGGGCATTCTACCTCCTAGCTACACCCCCAGCCCTATTTTTTTATTCTTTATTTTGAAACAGGGTCTCACTGAATTGCAAAGGACCTAAGTAGCTGAGTCTGTTTGTGAACTGCAATCCTCCTGTCTTAGCCTCCCAAATTCTGGAATTATAAGCGTGAGCCCCCGTGCCTGACCTAATGCTCTTCTTTAAACAAATTTCATAATTATATAGGTTTATTTTATATATTACTGGATTAATCTAGCTTAAGCTATCTTAAGCTATCTTTGCTATTTTAAGCAAAATTAAATTTTGTTAATAATTTTAATACACAATTAATTTTTTTTTTTTGTGGTACTGGGGGTGGAACCCAGAGGCTTTCTACCTCCGGGCTATACTTCCAAACCTATTTTATACTTTATTTGGAAACAGAGTCTCAGTAAGTTGCTGAGAGCCTCACTAAGTAGCTGAGGCTGGCTTTGAACCTGCACGATCCTCCTGTCTCAGCCTCCCAAGCACAGGGATTACAAGCGTGCGCCACCAGGCCCGGCCACAATTAATTTTCAATAAGAACATATTTATAACAATGTAAGTTCAAAACTACATACTTTTCAAATGAATACAAAGATAGAATATACTACATTCAAATAAAAGTAAAGAGACATTAAAAATTTATTATTTAATTAAAGAATTTCTAGTACATTTGTAAACCTTTTTCTCCATTATTATATTTATCCTGTGTACAGAATTTTCATGTAGCAAAATAAGCAGAATCTTATGTGATTTCCAGTTTGTCCTTTTTTGTTTTTTGTTTTTTTTTTTGTGGTACTGGGATGGAACCCAGGGGCCTTCTACCTCTAGGCCACACCCTGACACCTTTTATATTTGGAAACAGGTAACAGGGTCTCAACTAAGTTGCTAAGGCTAGCTTTGAACCTCTGATCTTCCTGTCTCAGCCTCCCAAATACTGGGATTACAAGCTTGCACTATACCACCCAACTTGTGGTTTCTAGTTCCAATGTATCCTTGAATAAGCATTTTAAATTTTGTTTTGACAATGGGTTTAAATCAAATGTAAATGAACTGTCAAACAAAAGCTAGAAGGAATCATGTAATGTTCAGGACACTGAAATAAAGTTAACCCACATATTAACTTGTTCTGGACTCACAAACCCTGCTAAACTTTTGTGCTATCAAACAAACAAAAAAACTAAAAAAAAAAAACTTTCCTCATACATTTTTATAACATACTAGAAGAAAGGCAGGGTCATCAAGAGTCTCTGTACCAGGTCTAAATAATAAATCAAGGGCAAGCACTGTGTAGAAAACTTTGTAGACATGGTATAGGGCCCATTAGAGCTCAGTTCAACAAACAATTGTTTACAAACAATAACAAGGCTAAGAGTTTATAATTCTGTTACTTTCAGGGACTGGTTAGAGACTTATCTCCTAGGAATCTGACTCCACTTCAAAACATTAAATTCCTTTTTCATCAAGCATGAAAAAATTCCACACTTCTAGATATAAGAAGGCACCAATGGAAAGTCAACCCATGTGGCCATCAGTCACTCACCTACTATTAGCCAAAGCTAGAGCACACCTCATTGGAGCTCCAGATGTGGCCAAGTGTCATAACATCCTTCACAATCCCAAACTCAAGGGCTGCCCCCAATCCAGGACCAGCCTCTCTTTATTAACTCTGTGCTCAAAATTTGGAGTCAAGAGACATCTTTAGAAACAGAAAATTGCTTGTGTCATTCAAGAGAGCCACTGGCATGCACTTAGAGTTTGAATTTTTCTTTCTTTTTTTCTTTTTCTTTTTTTTTTCTTTTTTTTTTTTTTTTTTTTTTGCAGTTCTAGGGATGTAACACAGGGGCATTGTACCTTCAAGCTACATGCCCAGCCCTATTTTTTTAGTCTTTTTATGTTTTAAACAGTCTGAGTTGCCAAGGGCCTCGCTAACTAGCTGACGCTGTCCACGAACTGCAATCCTCCAGTCTCCACCTCCCAAATGCTGGGATTACAAGCATGTGCCACCACACCCAGCTAGAATTTCATTTTGAGGGTATAGGAATTGTCAATTTTACAATCAATGGACTAGAAATATTTGAGTGAAATCTAAACTTGTAAATTTTTTCCCTTAAAATCATTTTGTTTAATTCATGTACTAATTCTTGCACAGTTTCAATTACTGTAGCTTCAAACGTATTTTAATATCGCCTACAGCTGGTGTCCCTTATTCTTTCAGTGCAAACATTTCTCTTTATTATTTTTTCTTTTTCTTTCATGATTTTTTGGGGTGTATTGTAGCCATACATTTTAATGGAATACTAGATGGTAGAGGCATACATACACACATTTAGCCCTTCCCTAATTCCCATTTGGTTCCCTCCCCCCTCCTTCCTTCTCATGTTCGGCTTAGTGTTTGATATGTTTGTGAATGTACACCATATGCATTAGGGAATTTTCCTCTTCTCCCTCCCATCAATCTCAGTTAGGTCACCTTATTTTCTCATCTATGGTTTCTCTAAACTTGTAATTTATATTGATGAACTTTGCTATAGTTCTCTGACTTAAAAACAGCTAGTTAATCAATTTTATCCCTGAATTCCATCTCTGTGGTTTTAACAGTATATATATACCTTCTTGATCCTACAGGCCCACAGATAAAGAGAGGGTTAGGAATAGGAGCAGTTGTGTATAAACTCCCTGACTAAAATTTAGCATGTATGTGCATTTCTCTGGGTAGTAGGTCCCTAGTGCTCATTCTCAAAGAAACACTTAACTCAAAATAAGTGTAATACTACTATATGTAATCCATGTGTGATTACAGATCCAAAGAACATCTCAACAGATAAGAAACCTTCACAAATGTTTTAATGGGCTGAACTGTGCCACACATATGCACAATATTTGTGTGTTGAAGTACATCAGAATTGCAAGCTCATTTAGAAATAGTCTTTACCAAGTTAAATAAAATGAGGTCACTAGGGCAGGCCCTAATTCAATGTGGTTGGTGTTTTGTAAGATGAGGACACTCAAAAATAGACACAAAGGAAAACTAAACGGAGACACAGAATAGAAGGTCCTTAGAAGGCCTTAGGGTCTAGCATAGGGTGTATGCCTTTAATACCAGTACTTGAGAGGCTGAGACAGGAAGATTGCAGGTTTGAGGCCAGCATCAGCAATATAGTGAGACTCTCAGCAACCTAGCAAGCTGTTTTAAAACAAAGTAAAATGTCCCTGAGTTCAACTCTAACTAATTACAAGAAGGAGGAAATGAAGGAATGAACATAAGAAAGAAGGACTATTCTAACATCCTGATCTTGGCCTTTTAGCCTCCAGAACTGTGATAAAATATATTTGTAATATGAGCCACCCAGTCTAGAGTACTTCATTACAGCAGCCCTAGCAAACTATTACAGAAACTTACTCTATTCATCTCAGAATGTATAAACTCTGGGCAGGGAAAAGTGAAAAGACCATTGCAAGCAGAAAATCTCCAGTGCTCACTGACAGGTTGGGTCCCTTCCCCAAGGGCATTCTACCTCCCCTTATGAGACCCTGCAGCAGGGATAGGAGGTGGAGCCCTGGAAGCCAGAAGCAGAGGTGGGGCAGACTCCAGATGTCACTAGAGGACCAGCCATCTCCCATCTTGCTAACCCCACCCCAAGACCATGGCTACATAAATACCCTTACTTCCTCTCTCACATGTGACTCTGCTGACGACAGATAGCCCTTCTCCCCCAGTATCGGTCGGAAGACCTGGACTGGTAGCAACAGACAATTAATAAAAGAAGGCTGGTCTCACACTCCTTTTCTGGGTTTTGTCTTCTTTGTGACTCAATTCCAACGTTACACTCACATTTTTATTTTCACATACAAGGTCATAAATATTATAAAATTAAATATGGCCACCTGCTTAACTAACACCTTTCTAGAAAGAATGAAGAATATGTTATTTTTGCTTGTCCCATAAGAATCACTAGAGGAACAGAATTGTAAATGACAAACAAGTATCTTATACCTTACACTCCCTTCCTTATCTCTCTTCTTGTGTCTATGAACTCTAAAAACGCACTGTGTTTGAAGTATTGCTCATATTTTAAACAAAACAATATGTGGTTTTATAAATAAATTTTTTTCTTCTTTTTTTCTTTGAGGTACTTGGAATGAAACCCAGGGACATTCCACTTCTAAGCCATACTCCCAGCCCTATTTTTATTCCTCATTTGGAAACAGGGTCTCACTGAGTTGCAGAGGGCCTCATTAAGTAGCTGCGGCTGTTCATGAACTGTGATCCTCCTGCCTCAGCCTCTCTAATGCTGGGATTACAAGCATGCACCACCACACCCAGCTAATAAATTTTTAAATAAAAGAAAGCAAGCAAAGAAAAAGTAGAATGCACCATGACCAAAGGTAACCACTCTTTTTTTTTTTTTATATAGTATTGGAGGTGGAACCCAGGGGCATTCTACCTCCGAGCTACACCCCCAGCCCTACTTTTTATTCTTTATTTTTGAAACAGGATCTCACTGAGTTGCAGAGGACCTCACTAAGTAGCTCAGGTTGGCCGCGAACCACAATCCTCCTGTCTCAGCCTCCCAAATGCTGGGATTACAACCATGCACCACCATGCACGGCTTGGTAACAACTCTTGATAACATTTGTCACAATATCATTATTACCATCAGAGCTCAACCTAACATTTTTCACAAAACTATGAAGTCATCTTGTCTTATCCAAATACAAGCTCATTATACAGATTGCTCAATGATATATGAGCATGTACAGCTTTATTTCAATAAAGATATGAGTAACAATAGGCCTTATGCAACTAAAAATTTGCTAAGAAGACAGATCACATGTTAAGTGCTATTATCACAGAATAGTAATGGTGATAATGAGAGTGAGAAGAGACTTTTGGAGGTAAAAGATTTGTTTATGGTATAGATGTATAGATTGTGGTAAAAGTTTCTTAGATATATACTTATTTCCAAATTTATTGAGTTATACACTAAATATGTATAACTTTTCATATATAAGCTATACCTTAATTAAATGGTTTTAAAAATAGAAAAGAGGGCCAGGGATGTGACACATACATTTGGTATGTGGTAGTACGTTTACCTAGCTATGTGAGGCCCTGGTTTGATCATCAGCACTGCAAAAAAAAATTAAATAAATTAAAAAAGAATGTGAACAATATTTACTTACAGACATGTTTTTTTGTAAATTGAACCCAGGGGTATTCTACCTCCAAGCTATACCCTCAGCCCTATATTTTTTTTTTTTTTGTAACAGGGTCTTACTAAGTTTCAGACAGCCTCACTAAGTAGCTAAGGCTGACCACAAACCAGGATCATCCTGTCTCAGCCTTCCAAGTACTGGGATAACAACCATGCACCACCATGCCTGTCCTTACAAACATTTTTTAATCAGATAAAAGTTACATAATATCACATCTGAATTGGTATACATTAATATTTATGTTTATAGCAGAATTAATCACACTAGGTCTTATAAGTATTACTTCAATAACTAATCTCACATATGCATAAAGCTTTACTGATAAGGGAAATACTAGGACACTTAAGGATAATGTCAAGCAAAACTATCATTTTACTAATGTAAGTCCGTATGAAAGCATATGGGCACAGAGGCACACATATCCACAGGCAGCACCTGAGAAGTGGAAGAAACAAAATAACTTCTAAAAAGAAATGCAAGCCAGTCAACATGATTAAAAGGGGAAAAAATCAAGTAACTTGAAGGAGGATAAATGAATAACCAACAAAATGTTCTAAATACTAAGAATAACTGGGACTATTACAAACCAAGATGCAGAGTATCATATGCACTATTATGCCATAGGGGAAGTATTTCAACGAATATACTATATTTTGGGGTATTCTCTATTTTTGCACATGCCTAGATACTTTCCAAAAGGACATTAAAGAAACTATGACTCATGACCGAGACCACGGCAGCAGCACCATACTGCCGGCGGCAGCGGCGACTTCACTGGACGGCTACAGCAAGCCGAGGTGAGCCGCTACGGAACAGCCAGGCGGGATTTCTCGCCGCAGGTAAAATCTAAAGCTCCCAGTGGCTGAGCTCAGCACACACTGCAGGGATTCAGAATGGAAATCAAAACCAAGAAGAAATACGCCAGCCTCATGGCCGAGGGCGTGGCAGCGGCGCCATATTGCCACCGGCAGCAGCAGCACCGAATTCACCGAATCCAGTACAGCTACATCTGCGTACTCAAAAACAGTGAGTCAAATTGCAGGCCACAGAGGAGAAATCCCAGTACTGTACTCCCTGGGACTTGACCCAGTGGGGGAGGGGCGGTGGCAAGATACCACACCATAGGAGAACGTGCAACCTGGCACCCCCCACAGTCTAAAGCAGCCTCTATCCACTCCCTGGGTCGGAGACTCTGTGATACAACCCAGTAAAGGAGTAGTGGGGTCTGAGATACTACAGACTCGAGATCCAGAACACCTTAAGTGAAGTCATAGTGACCCAAGGGAAGAACCCAGAGAAGGCACAAACTTCCGAAATCATGGGAAAGAGGAATAATACTGGAGCAATGAATGCCCACAACCCCACAACATCAGAACCCAATAAAACAGAAAATCAGAGATTTCTAGAAGATCAAATCAGGAAAATAACTGTAGAAATAATAGAGGTGCTTCGAAAATAACTCAGAGAGAGCCAAAAAGAGATAAAGGATGCAATTAATGAAGTAAAGGCCTCAATTCAAAGCACAAACAACCGATTAGACCACATGGAGAACAGAATCTCGCTCTTAGAAGATGATCATTCCAAAAATGAACGCATAGTTTCTAATCTAGGAAAAAATATCCGACAGCAGGAATCTGATATTGAAGAAATATGGGCCCATTTTAAGAGAGCTAACCTAAGAATAACTGGAATAAAGGAGGGAAAAGAAAGTGAAACCAAAGGGATCAACAATCTCTTCAAGGAAGTAATAGCAGAAAATTTTCCAAACATAGAGCAAGAGGTTGATACACAGGTCCAGGAAACTTATAGAACTCCCTTTAGACAGGATCGGAGAAGAGGATCCCCACGCCACATAATTGTCAAAATGACCAATGTGGAAGCCAAGCAGAGAATCTTAAAGGCAACAAAAACAAAGGGCCAAGTGACATTCAGAGGCAAGCCAATTAGAATCACTCCAGACTTGCCGGGCGTGGTGGCGCACGCTTGTAATTCCCGCGCTTGGGAGGCAGAGACAGGAGGATCGCGCAGGTTCGAAGCCAGCCGCACTGGTTTAGGAGACCCTGTTTCCAAAAATAAAATAGATCTGGGAGTGTAGCCCGGAGATAGACGGGTTTCCAGGAACCCCAGTACCACCAAAAAAAAAAAAAAGAATCACTCCAGACTTCCCAAACCAAGTCATGAGAGCCAGAAGGGCTTGGAGTAACATATTCCAAACTCTGAAAGAAAACAACTTCCAGCCAAAAATTTCCTACCCAGCAAAACTTTCTATCAAATTAGATGGAGAAATAAGAAGCTTCCATGACAAACAGAAACTGAAGGAATTTATGTCTTCAAAACCAGCACTAGAGAAAATACTCAAAGAGATTAACTACAAAGAAGCAATAGGTAACACATACCAGAACCAGAGAAACAAGAGTTTCCATCCAACAGACAACTAAGACTGGTTATCTGTGGAGATTCATTATTTATGTTAGTCTTTTACCTATCTCTAAATGGTATTGTTTGCCTTTATTGTTGTTAATTTTTAGGATTTCTAGTTGGAATATTAATATACCTTCAGATATAGCATTTGGAAATATTTTATCTCATTCTATTAGTAACTGTTAACTCTGTTTACATTGTCTTTGGATATACACTATTTTTTTTAAGGGAGTTTGTATACTCTTCTGT
This sequence comes from Muscardinus avellanarius, assembly GCF_963383645.1. Classification (NCBI taxonomy): domain Eukaryota; kingdom Metazoa; phylum Chordata; class Mammalia; order Rodentia; family Gliridae; genus Muscardinus; species Muscardinus avellanarius. The sequence goes on along the minus strand of NC_137791.1, from coordinate 71,532,323 downwards.
TGCCTGTGCCATTGAAATCATATCCAAGAAATCACTGCCAATTTCAATGTTGTGAGGTTTTATGACCCAGATTTTCTCCTAAAAGTTTATAATATTAAGATTTATATTTAGGTCTTTTATCTATTTTGAGTTAATATTTGTATATGGTGTTAGGTAAGGGTCCAATTTTATTCTTTTTCATGTAATTATTATTTTTCAACAATATTTAGTTAAAAGATTAGTATTCCCTCCACCAAATGTTCGTGGAAACCTTGTCAAAAATAACTTGACAATATAGGGAAGAATTTAGCTCTAGGCTTTTATTTAACTCCAATGGTTTATATATCTGCCTTTAGAACAGTACTTCACTGTTTCAATTATTGTAGCTTTATATGGTTTGAAATCAGAAAATATATATCTTCTAGCTTTGTTCTTTTTCAAGATCATTTTGGGTATCTAGAGTCCATTTTCCATATTAGGATAGAGTTTTTTTCTGAAAAATTAATATATAAATATATGATAGTTTCACCAAAAAAATAGAAAAAAAATATTCTCTGGTAAGAAAGAAAGTAAAAAGAAATATTGAAATGTTACCTTTAAGTCATCAAAAGCTTGGTATCAGACAAATGAAACTGTTATGTGAGATTATCATTTTTAATTTTGGATAAATTGCTATAATACTAGATGTCAACCACTAAGCCAAGCATGGGAGGGAGGAATGGGGAGAGAATGGGGTGGGGTTCGGGTGGGGGCTGACTGGGCGATGTGTGCATATATGTCTACAAAAGTTTGTATCCCACTATGATGTATAAATACAGTGCACCAATAAAAAAAATTAAAAAAAAAAGAAACTATGAGCCAGGTGTGGTGGCACACACTTGTAATCCCAGCATTCAGGAGGCTGAGACCAGAGGATTGCGGTTCGTGAACAGCCTCGGCTACTTAGTGAGGCCCTCTGCAACTCAGTGAGACCCAGTTTCAAAATAAAGAATAAAAAATAGGGCTGGGGATGTAGCTTGGAGGTCAAATGCCCCTGGGTTCCATCCCCAGACCCGCAAAAGAAAAAAAGAAACTATGAACAGTAGTCAACTCTGAATGTGGTCCTATAGTGTAAGAAGGCCTTTTGTGTAGTGTTTTTATTTCACTTTTATGAGTGAAAAACCTACATCTAGTTCATCTTAACTCCCTGAATATAAGGAGTAATTCTTTCATGGAATTTGTTTGGTGGTTCTAAATATTTCACAAATGTCCTATTCTAGACCTCAGCTGCTGAGCTTGCAGGAGCCTTCAACTTCCTCATAACTTGTTGTTTCCTAGTAGAGGAACTCTATTACAGAAATAAAGTTTTATAAAGTGAAACAATTCTCTTTATAAAAATATTTTATAATATGTATACTGGCTATGTTTTATATGTGGAAAACGTTTAGGGGATGGAGTAGGGAGTTTCAGAGAGATTGCTTTCATTTAAAATTCAAGAAAAATTTGTACTTAATCTTATATCTATAATACAGAGTAAACTTCTGAAAAATCAGTAAAAGCTCTGCTGTTGAATGTTTTATAATAAAAATGTATTCATATATTATTTTTAAAATAATAAATAATAAGCCAGGCATGGTGGCACACGCTTGTAATCCCCGCACTTAAGAGGCTGAGACAAAAGGGTCACACAGGTTCAAAGCCAGCCTCAGATATTTAGTGAGGCTCTCAGCAACTTAGTGAGACCCTGTTTCCAAATAAAATATAAAATAGGTCTGGGAGTATAGGCTGGAAGTAATTTCCACCCCGAGTACCACCAAAAAATAAATAAATAAAAAATAAAATGAAATAATAAATAAATGAGGAACTGGTTGAACAAAAGAAAAGCAATTCAGTTTGTATCTTTCTAAATGTATAAGCTAATTTAACTTGTATATTACCCTTTTTGAGAGAAACAGAATCAGATGAATAAAAGAGAGAGAGAGAGGGAGATAAATTTAAAAAAAGAGAAAGGGAAGGAAGAGAAGGCAAGGCAAGACCAACTGGCAGTTCCTCTGGTCTGAGCACCTGCCTAATAAAGTGCCCAGACCAGAGGAGTTATAGAGAGAAGTGGATCTTTCCTTAGGTGTGTGTGTGTGTGTGTGTGTGTGTGTGTGTGTGTGTGTGTGTGTGTTGGTTGGTTTGGATTTGTTTGTTTGTTTGTTTGTTTGTTTGTTTTGTGGTACTGGAGACTGAGCCCAGGGGCATTCAAGAGCAGTAGATCTTTATAGGATCAAGTGTTATTAGTATAGTAACACTTTTCTTTGCCTGCTAGTCACAGTGAAAAGATAGGTCCATGAATTGATGTATCATACATCCCAATGTTTTCTGAAGCTACTAATCAAAACACTCTTGAATTTACTGCCTTACTAAAAACTAGACAGAACAAGCAGTTATATCAATGGAAGTCAATACTAAAGCTCTGAGTCATTTACAGGGAAATATATGGAACTGGAAAACAGTATGCTACGTGAGATTAGTTAGTCACAAAAAGAAACTGAATGTTCTTTCTATTATGCAAAAGCAAAGAAGAAAATGGTTCATAGGAGGAACTCTAGACTCTAGACAAAGAAGGAGAAACTACAGATGAGCAAATAAGGAGACCTAACTGAGGGGGTGAAGGGAAAGGAAAATTCCCTGATGTACATGGTGTACGTGAACAAGCATATAGACGTTAATCACTAAGCCAAACACGGGAAGGAGGGTGGAGGGAGGGAGTGGGGTGGCAATTGGGTAAGGGTTAAATGGGCGATGTGTGCATGTACGCCTCTACCATTTTGTACTGCATTAATATGTATGACTACAATGCACCAATAAAATATTTTTAAAAAGCTCTGAAATAAGCCAAATATAAAAATTATTTAATATAGAATCAAGAGGACATCTTGGTAAGGAAAGGATGCAATGTGTCAGGGAAATGACAGGTAATTTGTGAAAAAGTATTTTATTAGGAGCTGATATTCGCAAGAACTACAAAATTTGGCTATATACCCAGTGTTAATGCTAGCATTCATTCTGCCTGCCTAGCACCCACGACATAGTAGCTATTAAATACCTTAAATATCCACAATAATGAAAGAAATTCCTAATAGAATTAAAATACAAATGTTAAAAATGAAGTTTCAAAAGCATAAGAAAATATAGTTGAATGCTTACATAATATTAAGAGAACTGAAAATTTTCTTAAGCCAGAAATCAAGCACAAACACTAACATTTTTAAAAGGATTGAAAGTTTGGTTAACTAAAATCTTTCAACTCTTTAGGAAATAAAGAATGAAATGTAAAAGGTAAAATTTTTCCAATATTATCCCATTAAGATATATGACTACAATGCACCAATAAAAAATTTAAAAATATATTTTCAATATGTCTATGAGATAAGTGATTTTATATTTAGTACATAAGAGCTACTACAAACTATTTTTTAAAGAAACTAACAATCCAGTAGAAAAATAGGCTTACAGTATGAATTCATTAGCACAATAAATATAATTACACAACAATATATGGATAAATGTTCATCCTCTCTAGTAATTAAGGAAAATCAAATTAAGACAATTAAATATTATCTTTATCAGATTAGTAAAGTTTTTATAAGTATTATAAGATGCAATATTTCTAAGAATTCAGGAAATTGGAAACCATGTTCATAACTACTGGCAGATTAAGAGTGTCCCAGCCGGATGTGGTGGCGCACGCTTGTAATCCCCGCGCTTACAGAGACAGAGACAGGAGGATGGCGCAGGTTTGAAGCCAGCCGCGCGCGATGGCTTAGGAGACCCTGTTTCCAAATAAAAATGTAAAAATAGGTCTGGGAGTGTAGCCCGGAGGTAGAAGGGCTTCCAGGAACTCCAGTACCACCAAAAAAAAAAAAAAAAAAAAAAAGTGTCCTAATCCTTCTGGAACTCAATTTATAGTATATACTTTTTAAATCCTTTAAGATATCATATAGTGGATCTATTCCCAGTTTCTAAGGAATCTCCACAGTGATCTACATAGCCATTGAACTAGTTTGCACTCCCACCAACAGTGTAAAAGAGTTCCTCTTTCCCCCGCATCTTTGCCAGCATTTGTTTTTATTTTTCTTTATGCTTGCCACTCTGATTGGGGTTAGATGGAATCTCAGTGCAGTTTTAATTTGCATCTCCCTGATGACTAATAATGTTGAACAAAAATTTTTTCATGTATCTATTGGCCATTTGTATCTCTTTCCATCTTCTTGGGAATGACATGATTTTGTTCTTCTTTATTGCTGAGTAGAATTCCATTGTGTATATTTCACATAATTTTACAATCCATTAGTCTATTTATGAAGACATAGGTTGGTTCCATATTTTGGCTATTACGAATTGTGCTGCTATGAACATGGGTATACATGTTCAACCCTTTTGGAAAGATACCCAGGATCATATGGCATTTGCAAGAAGATGGAAAGACCTGGAAAACATTGTGTTAAGTAAGATCAGCCAAGGACAGAAAGAGAAGGGACATATCTTTTCTCTAATATGCCCAAACTAGGCAGTATTAGGGATACCAGAGGGACTCCAGATAATAGAAGAGAAACCTCAGCAAAGCTAGAAAGGAAGAGTAGGAGAGGAAGAAGGCTGAGGTTGATTAATGGAGAAGCTACATTCAAATATGTGTATAAGTGTGAGTGTAGCATGGTCAGCCTGGACACTCATTGTGGTGGGGGGGGGGGAGAAGGGGAAGGGCACAAACCACTGTGTAAATGTATGCCATTTTCAATTGATCCACATAAAAATAAAAAATAAAAGCCAGGCGAGGTGTTGCACGCTTGTAATCCCCACACTTGGGAGGCGAGACAGGAGAATCGCACAGGTTAGAAGCCAGCCACGCTGGCTTAAGAGACCCTGTTTCCAAAAATAAAAAAACAGGTCTGGGAGTGTACCCCAGATATAGAAGGGCTTCCAGGAACTCCAGTACCACCAAAAAAAAGATAAAATAAAATAAAAAATAATAAATAAATAAAATTATTTAAAAGTACAATTAGGCACTGAAAATGCACTTCTAGAAATTTACCCAAGGATATTGCTTATTATCAGAAGCATGTGTCAGAGTACAGAAAGCCCTCCATACTTGCTAATTCTGCACCTACAGATTTAACCAACTGTGGACTGAAAATATTTGAAAAAAATGCACCTGTATTGAATAAATATAGACTTTTTTCTTAGTGTTCTTCTTAAACAGTATAATAGAACAACCATTTACATAGCATTTATATTTTATTAGATATTAAGTAATCTAGAGATTATTTAAAGTATTCAAGAGGATATACATAGATTGTATACAAAAGATACACCACTTTATATCAGGAGCTGGAGAAATCTACAGAATTTGTTATTCTCAGGGATCTTAGGACCAAGCTTTCACACATACTGTGGGATCACTGTATTCATATCAGCGTTAACTGAAGCAAAAAACAAAAACTGCAACCAAGTAAAATTCTAATCAAGGGAAACAAATTAAACATACATATTTATTTATATATGTATGTACAAATGTTATCTTTTCATTTTTGTGCAATGTACATGTATTAATTGTGTATATTTTTAATTTTTTAATAAAAATCAAAACTCTCATCGACTCTTTTCTAGTGGTAAAATTTCTTTCCAATTGAGGCTTACAGAGGAGGGATCAAATTAGTGGAAATTTCTGCTTTAAAATCTTGTTTTAGCAAGATTTCTATGAATTCGGGTTTTACTATGAATAAAAAAAATATGATCAATAAGTCATTAAGATCTGTCAAGCAAAATCAAATCCAGAAAATGCAAATGCAGTGAGACGTCACAGCTCAGAGATTTGGTAATGAGACGTGGAGACCTTCACTTCCAGCAAGAGTCCCTGCATCCTCCCTAGAGGGTAATGGAAGGGAGAAGCCACAACTGTCCCCATGCAGTGAGACAACCTTTACCTTTGAAGTGGGTCCTGTTAAACTGGAAATATCTCTGGGTTCACTATGAGATTATATTCATGCAAGATTTGGAAGGTAGAAGAGAAGAAGTAGAATATTTTTCTTCTTGTGGAATCATTGGCAGATGGATATATGAATCTTCCAGATGTGTTTTTGCAGCAGCCTCTTATTTTCCCTGTTATTTCACATCCCCTCTCTCCCTAGTTGGGATAAAGTAGGAGGCCACCAGCCACTTGCCCCACAGGTTCCTGGTTCAGGGTGGCAGCAGCTTTCTGCCTACTTGTGGCAATGAGCCCACAGCTAGTGGAAGGTTGTGTGGTTTTCACGCTCCCAGCCTTTCCCGTGGTCCTGTAAGCACCTCCATTCCCATAATAAATCTCATGTTTAAAATGCCTATAGAGCCGGGCGTAGTGGCGCACGCTTGTAATCCCCGCGCTTGGGAGGCGGAGACAGGAGGATCGCGCTGGTTCGGAGCCAGACTCTCTGGCTTAAGAGACCCTGTTTCTAAATTTAAAAAAATATATAAAATAGGTCTGGGAGTGTAGCCCGGAGGTAGAAAGGCTTCCAGGAACCCCAGTTCCACCAAATAATATTTAATAATAATAAATAATAATAATAATAATAAATAAATAAATAAAATGCCTATAGAGATTTTTATTTTTGAATGAATCTTGCCTGATACAGCGTACTTATAGCTTAAAGGACCACACTGTCATACCTACACATTGAAAAAAACAGTAATAATCTTATATGGAAATTAACACTAGGCATGGTGGCCATGCCTGTAATCCCAGTACTTGGGAGGCTGAGACAGGAGGATCACAGGTTTCAGGCCTGTGCACAGTAACTTAACAAGACCTTGCTTTTAAAAAAAACCTTTTTTTCAGTTAAATAAGAGTGAAGCATTGTGACACACACCTGTAATCCCAGTACTTTGGAGGCTGATACAGGAAGATCACAGATTTGCGGCCAGCCTCAGCAACACAGTAAGGCCCTTTGCAACTTAGTGAGACCCTTTTTCAAAATTAAAAAAATAAAATAGGGCTTCAAGCCCTATCACACACAAAATAAATTAAATAGGTCTGGGCTAGAACACCCTAGAGGCCATCCCTAGTATCACAAAGATGCCTTCAGAGATTGTTTTTAAGAGTTTTCTTTATTAATTCTCTAACTGGCTTTAAAAAAATTTGAAACAGCAATGCTCCTAGGAAATCACTCACTGAAAAGGAAAATGAACACACAAACAAAAAATAATAGCTTTGTTTCTTAGATATTTCGAGCCTGGAGAAAGAATGCTTGTTCAGTTGAAAAAGACCCTGGCCAACTCCATCCAAAAAGCAACATCAAATCAAAGTCCATACAATCATTCCAGGTTGGCTGAATGATCAATGCAGAGAAATGCTCCAAAAATCCAGCTTCCTTCTGAAGCATTCTATCTCATCTTTTTCCAATACTTCACAGATGTTTTCCAAAGGATTTGTACCTGTCCTAATTTTTCTAAAATCTACTTCTTAGAATTTATTTCAATATTCTAAGTGCTACAGGGTTGAATATACCAAAAACTCCTTTCAGCCTTGTCAAGAAAGAATATACGTCATATATATATCAACTTTCTAATAAACTAGAATGGCCATGTTTTTAATTCCAAATATTCTGATGAAAATCTAAAATATATTAAACTTTCTCTTAATTTGTGTGTGCAAGGGAGTATTTATGCGAAAAAGTACTTAGGAATTGAACCCAGGGGGATTCTACCTCTGAGCTATACCCCCAGCACTTTTTATTTTTTGTTTGGCAACAGGGTCTCACTAGTTTGCTGAGAGTCTCACTAAGTTGCTAAGGCTGTCTTTGAACCTGCGAACCTCCTATATCAGCCTCTCAAATATGGGAATTATAGGCATATACCACAATGCCCTGCTTTTCTGCTCTTCTCTTAATTCTTCTTTTTTTTTTTTTTTTGTGAGAAAGGCAAGTTGGAGGGCTTGCCCCAGACCTACTGAATCAGACACCCCGGAAGCAGGGTTGTGGAGTCCCTTCTGAGAAACCCACCCGGTTATTCTGTTGGAGGCAGCCTCAGGGATTTTGTGTTGATTTGTAAAGAACTGTATTAAAAAAATAAGATATGCAAATGTGAAGTAATAGCATTTTGAACATGATTCTCGTACTATGTGCTGCAGTACTGCTCTCAAAGTTTACTATAGCCCTTGTGGTTTTAATTCCTAAAACAACTGGCTTACAACCATTAGGCCAAAGAGCTAGGGAGATTCAAAGGAAATGAATCCTCTTTCAAGGTTCTTCTGTCGCCTCCCTCTGCTGTCAGCTGTCATTTCTCACTGAGGTCGGCGATCCTGCTGCTATCATCTGCTGTGCTACACACACAGTTGTTCTGAGCAACTGCCTCAGGGCAATTCCCTCTTTCCTACGGAATAAAGTCCTGAACAGAGTGCGGCTTCAAGCGCCTCTCATTGCCTTTTTCCAATTTATGTTCTGAGTGGTTGAAGATGCCATCGGTCTGACCTCTGGATTAAATGGTTTTAGAGGGTAATAACAATTGGAAATGTTGATGCATTCACAGCACCAAACAAGTGCCTGTTGCCTCGTGGGTGCACACAATTTTTAGTTGAATTATTGAATACATGAGAGTGCATGTGTGTGCACGCGTGTGTGTGCATGCAAATGTCTCACAGAAGTGTGAGTGTATAGACAATACAGTTTCACATTGACACCTCTAAGTCCTATAGGAAGCTAAAAATGTAGAATGTAGTTTAATCAACCCAAGTCTATACACACTTCTGAGCAAACAACGCAAGAAGCAAGAGCGCTTTCAAGCAAAGGCAGCCTGTGCATGTGTGTGTGTGTGTGTGTGTGCGTGCGTGTGTGTGTGCGTGTGTGTGTGTGTGTGTGTTTTATAAGAGAAAAAAGCATGCAGAAGCATCAGCTGTTATTATTGATACAAGTCTGTCCCTGCTGTGTACAACAGAGTTGCTTATAGAATGCAAAGCCTGTTAGCTCCAGACAGGAAGCCTCTTCTTAAAGGCCAGGGCCCCTTTTAGGCTCTGCTCACTGGCCAAGTCTTGGAGGCATCCTGCTGTGTCCTCTGAAAAGGTGGCACTGCATCTCTCACTCTGTCAGCATAACCCACCTCCCAAGAGCCAAGCTGGCTACTTGCCTCTGACCTTGGCCTAACTTCTGCCCACCATCTGCCACAGCTTCCAGCGGAGGCTTTTGGTCCACATGAGTGCCTGCCTCTTTTTGGCTGGCTGGCCACAGCACGAACCTTCATTCCCTGATCTCCAACAAAGGGATGTCCTATCAACCCTGCCCCCACCTTGGTTTCCCTATGGTGATCCTCGTGCCAAGGGAACTGCACCCAGACCTGTGACCCCAGACCAAAGATAGTCCTAAACTCTGGGACAACCACTGACCCTTCTACCCTTCTACTTTTAACCCTGTTGTGTGGTGCTTAGTAAACAGTGGGTACTCAATTAATGTTATTGTCTGCATGAAATTTTAAAAGTGTAGAATGCTGATTCTTCACAAAAATCAGAAGTCTGGGCAAAGCAAGTCGACCCTGTCCTGAAATAGTGATGCAATCAGCAGAAATTTCTACTACATCAATCAAAAGGGTTCAAAGCAAGCTGCCAGTGAACCAAGTAACGTGACCCTCAAACCCCTCCCACTCCAGCCCACTCCTTATTCTTGTTAGCTTCCGTTGATTGATGGCTTCCACAAAAAGATGATCCATCATTGTGCAGATAAGCAAAGCTTCCGCCACCACTTGCAGGTTATTCTAGCACTTTGTAAAAATGAGACAAAATATGAAGTCTAAAAAATGCCAACTCATGGGGAAAAAGGGAAAGCTCAAAATAGTATACCAATGAAATTAACATGGGTGGAAGATGGATAGAATTGCTTTTTAAAAAATATTTGTAACATAGATGCCTATATTACAAACTCATCATAAAGCCTATGGTATGGTTTGCAATTCCATACTGGAAATTATTCACTACCAGAATAGTAATGGGTAAAATTCAGTGTCCAAGACAAATATCAGATACCACTTAAAATGAGCTCATACTCATGCCAGGCTCTGTACTAGCCACTGTAATATGTTATCCCATTTGATCCTTATTTCCATTAAAGGTAAAATCCTCTTTTTGTGGCATTGAGGACTTGCTTCACAGAGCTGATAAATGATAGTGCCAAATTCAAATGAAAGGCAGTATGACTCCAAAACCCATACTCTTATATGAAATTTTTCTCCCAACTTCTCAAATTCATAGAAAGGAACAGCCAGGCTTAACTGGTTGCAAATATGAAAGGGTGAGTCTCAAAACATGCACTGGAAGCTGTATGTGAAAGTACACTAAATTGCTATTTACATTCTATAACACACAAAATGTCTATAGCTTGCAAAACACTGGTTAAAAACAGAGAAACATGGCAGCAGGTGCCATTTTCCCTTGCAGCACCAGCTCCAGAGAGGAGGGGAACTCATAACAGAGCTCAGAACCAGAGAGGAGATACGCCGGCCTCACGCCCGAGGATGCGGCAATAGCACCTTACTGCCGGTGACAGCAGTGAGTTCACCGGACTCCAGACCAACGCACTCAACAGCCCACCAGGCTCCAGAGAGGAGCGGCAGACAGTGAACCGAGGTGAGCCGCTGCGGGTCATCCAGGAGGAATTCGGCAGATTTCTCGGCGCAGGGAGCATCTAAAGCTCCCAGAGGCTGGGCTCAGCACACCCTGCAAGGACTCAAAGCAGAGCTCAAAAACAGAAAAGAAATATGCCAGCCTCATGGCCGAGGGCATGACAGCGGCGCCATATTGCCACCAGCGACAGCAGCAACGAATTCACCGAGTCCACTACAGCTCCATCTGCGCACTCAACAACAGTGAGTCAAATTGTGGCCCCTAGAGGAGAAATCCCAGTACTGTACTCCCAGGGACTTGACCCAGTAGGGGAGTGGTGGTGGCAGAGATATCACACCATAGGAAAACGCCCAACCTGGCACCCACCATGGTCTAAAGCAGCCTTGATTGACTCCCAGGGTCTGAGACTCTGCAATACAACCCAGTAAAGGAATAGTGGGGACCGAGATACCACAGACTCGAGATCCAGAGCACCTTAAGCGACCCAAGTCGTAGTGACCCAAGGGAAGAACCCAGAGAAGGAACAAACTTCCTAAATCATGGGAAAGAAGAATAACAATGGAGCAATGAATGCCCACAACTCCACAACATCATAACCTGATAAAACAGAAATTCAGAGATTTCTAGAAGATCAAATCAGGAAAATAACTGTAGAAATAATAGAGGTGCTTCGAAAAGAACTCAGAGAGAGCCAAAAAGATATAAAGGATGCAACTAATGAAGTAAAGGCCTCAATTCAAAGTACAAACAACCAATTAGACCACATGGAGAATAGAATCTTGCTCTTAGAAGATGATCATTCAAAAGATGAACGCATAGTTTCTAATTTAGAAAAAAAATCCGACAGCAGGAATCTGACATTGAAGAAATATGGGCCCATTTTAAGAGAGCTAACCTAAGAATTATTGGAATAGAGGAGGGAAAAGAAAGTGAAACCAAAGGGATCAACAATCTCTTCAAGGAAATAATAGCAGAAAATTTTCCAAACATAGAGCAAGAGGTTGATACACAGGTCCAGGAAACTTATAGAACTCCCTTTAGAGAGGATCAGAGAAGGGGATCCCCACGCCACATAATTGTCAAAATGACCAATGTGGAAGCCAAGCAGAGAATCTGAAAGGCAACAAAAACAAAGGGCCAAGTGACATTCAGAGGCAAACCAATTAGAATCACTCCAGACTTCCCAAACCAAGTCATGAGAGCCAGAAGGGCTTGGAGTAACATATTCCAAACTCTGAAAGAAAACAACTTCCAGCCAAAAATTTCCTACCCAGCAAAACTTTCTATCAAATTAGATGGAGAAATAAGAAGCTTCCATGACAAACAGAAACTGAAGGAATTTATGTCTTCAAAACCAGCGCTAGAGAAAATACTCAAAGAGATTAACTACAAAGAAGAAATAGGTAACACACACCAGAACCAGAGAAACAAGAGTTTCCATCCAACAGACAACTAAGATTGGTTATCTGTGGAGATTCATTATTTATGTTAGTCTTTTACCTATCTCTAAATGGTATTGTTTGCTTTTATTGTTGCTAATTTTTAGGATTTCTAGTTGGAATATTAATATACCTTTAGATATAGCATTTGGAAATATTTTATCCCATTCTATCAGTAACTTTTAACTCTGTTTACATTGTCTTTGGATATACAATATTTTTTTATTTTTTAGGGAGTACGTTTACCCTTTTGTTGCCTGTGCCATTGAAATCATATCCAAGAAATCACTGCCAATTTCAATGTTGTGAGGTTTTATGACCCAGATTTTCTTCTAAAAGTTTATAATATTAAGATTTATATTTAGGTCTTTTATCTATTTTGAGTTAATATTTGTATATGGGATTAGGTAAGGGTCCAATTTTATTCTTTTTCATGTAATTATTATTTTTCAACAATATTTAGTTAAAAGATTAGTATTCCCTCCACCAAATGTTTGTGGAAACCTTGTCAAAAATAACTTGACAATATATGGAAGAATGTATCTCTAGGCTTTTATTTAACTCCAATGGTTTATATATCTGCCTTTAGAACAGTACTTCACTGTTTCAATTATTGTAGCTTTATATGGTTTGAAATCAGAAAATATACATCTTTTAGCTTTGTTCTTCTTTGAGATTGTTTTGGGTATCTAGAGTCCATATTCCATATCAGGATAGATTTTTTCTGAAAAATAAATAAATTAATGTATGATAGTTTCACCTAAGAAAAAGAAAAAAAAATATTCTCTGGTAAGAAAGAAAGCTAAAAGAAATATTGAAATGTTATCTTTAAGTCATCAAAAGCTTGGTATCAGACAAATGAAACTGTTATGTGAGATTATCATCGTTAATATTGGATAAATTGCTATAAAACTAGATGTCAACCACTAAGCCAAGCATGGGAAGGAGGGATGGGGAGGGAACGGGGTGGGGATCAGGTAGGGGCTAACTGGGTGATGTGTGCATGTATGCCTACAAAAGTATTTTCTTTATATCATTATGATATATGAATATAGTTCACCAATAAAAAAAAACAGAGAAACATGACACATCATGTTTTGGAAAATTTAAAATTATGGAAATGTCAGTTTTCCCTAAGATACTTTTAAAATTAATATAATACCAATTAAAATATATATATGTATATATATGTATGTATCATTTTTTCCAGAGCTGGACAAATTAATTATATATTTTATTTATTTATTTTGTTCTATTTTTGTTTTGTATTGTTTTTGTAGTGCTGCAGTTAGTACAGGGACTCTACTACTAAGTTACATCCCAGCCCTTTTGTGTGTGTGTATGCATGCATGTTTTTAAACAGGGTCTCACTGAGTTGCAAAGAGCCCCACTAAGTAGCTGAGGCTATCTGCGAACCGCGATCCTCCGGTCTCAGCCTTCCAAATGCTGGGATTACAAGCGTGAGCCACCATGCCTAGCTTAGCCCTATTTAAAAAAAAAAAAAAAAAAAAAAAAACAGGGTCTCACTAAGATGCTGAGGCTAGCCTTGAACTTGTGGTCACCCTGCCTCTGAACTCACAAGTCACTGGAATTATAGGGGTCACCACCATGCCTTGGCATTATATATTTTATTTGACAAAACAAATAAGCAAGAATATCCATGAAAAGTGTAGACACACAAGTTAACAGAAAAACCATCCTTCACCTAACCATCAGACAAAGGTCTAATATCTAGACCTTTATATTATCTAGAGCTTAAAAAGCTTAATACTAGCTGGGCTTGATGGAGTACGCTTGTAATCCCAGCACTTGTGAGTCTGAGACAGGAGGATTGCACAGGTTTGAAGCCAGCCTCAGCTACTTAGTGAGACCCTGTTTCCAAATAAGATATAAAATAGGTCTGGGAGCATAGCCTGGAGGTAGAAAAGCCCCTGGGTTCCACCCCCAGTACCACAAAAAAAAAAAAAAGCTTAACACTGAAAATATTTAAAAATGGGCAGCCAAACTGAATAGACACTTTTCAAAAGAAGAAGTGCAAATGGCCAACAAATATGTAAAAACATATTCATCATCTTTAGCAATCAGAGAAATGCAAATCAAATCAACACTGAGATTCCATCTCATTCCACTTAGGATGGCAGCCATTAAGAACACAAATAATAATAAAACCTGGTGAGGATGTGGGGAAACTGGAACCCTATTACAATATTGGTGAAACTGCAAACTCGTACAACTGCTTTGGAAATAAGTGTGGAGGTTTCTCAGAAGATTGGACATGGAACTACCATATGACCCATCGACAACACTCTTGGGCATCTTCCCAAAGAAAATAAAGTCAGAATATTATACTCATGTGCATATCCATGTTAATAGCATCACGATTTACAATAGCCAAATTATGAAACCAGTCTAGATGTCCATCAACAGATGAATGGATCACAAAACTTTTATATATACACACAATGAAATTTTACTTAGCCATAAAGAAGAACAAAATTACATCATTTGCAGGAAAATGGATGAAACTCAAGAATATTATGCTAAGTGAGTACACCCAGTCACAAAGAACAAGTAGATGTATGTGCTCTCTTATACATGGAAGCTAGAGAGATATTTGGCAATAAGGACAACATTATATAGATGAACAGATACTCCAGGGGAATAACCAAGTGGTATGAGGAAAGGGAGGGAAAAATCATAAAGAATGCAATAAGAGAAATAATGCTATGAACATATACAAAACTGCCAATTCCAATCTCAAACGTGTTGTGGTATGAGGAGGGGAAACCTGGTGGGGAAGGCAACAAGAGTGCATGCATATATTTTTCTAACACTGTACCCCATTGTGATGTAAAAATATAATGCACCAAAAATTAAATAAAAAATAAATGAAAATTCAAACTGAACATGAAGTTTAGACTGTCATAAAGATTTCAAATCAGAAGGGGGAAATGGACTAATAGGCAACTAGTTAGTTATATATAGAAACATAAAACTGGAACCATTTTTCACACATACACCAAAATTAATTCCAAAAGGATCCTAATGCTAAATAAATAAGCTCCATAGATATTAGGAAAAAAACATTAGTGATTCTTTTCTTCATAAAAATAAGCCAGGTGTAGTGGCACACACCTACAATCTCAGTAACTTGGAAGGCTGAGACATGAGGATCACAGGTTCAAGACCAGCCTCAGCAATTTAGCAAGACAGTAAGCAATACCTAGTAAAACCCTGCTTCAATTTTTTAAAAAGAGGGGCAGGAGGGGTATTGCTTGTAGGTAAACTGCTCCTGGATTCAATCCCCAGTACCACAAAAACATAAAAATAAAAACAACATAAGCAAAATCAAAAGACAAACAACTGGAGGACTGCTGTAGAATATGTGCAACTTAAACCGCTTATAAAATGGTTTGGAGAAATCTCTGCAGCAACATCATCCCGTTTATCTGAAGTTCTCTATCTTTTCTCAGAGCACTGAGGGATAGTGAATTAGATATTTTCAGAGAAGATGGAGAACTTAAAATATTCTTAGAATATTCTTCATATTCTTAGAAAAGAATATGAAGATGTCTGTGGGAAAATGGGCAAACAATAAAATTCACAGAAAAAGAAAACTCTTAAATACATGGGTACAATTACAAATATTTCACAACATGAACTGTGATGAGGCTACGGATAAACAGTTACTCTCATACTTTGCAGCTGGAAATGAAAAACACTACAGCCCCAAGGAGAGCAATGTGGGCAATAGCTAGAAAGAACCCAGGCGCTTTCCACTCAGTAATCCAATCCATTGACTCAGTAATCACACTTCTAGCAATCTTGCCAGAAATACATTAGTATTGGGATTACAGGCATGAACCACCGAGGCTGGTCTATGAGGCCTTCTTGCTACATCATCCCATGAAGGAAAGTAAGAAGGTGAAAGAAAGAAAGAGCGAGTGTCTAACTTGCTTTTATAGCAAATCCATTTTGGTGATAACAAATCCACTCTCATGACAAAGGTATTAATATATCGGTGAGGGCGTATGACCTAATCACCTTTTAGCAGTCTCACTTCTCAACAATGTTTTTATATTAAGTTTTGATATTAAACTTGGGGGTATTAACACATAAATCTTGGGGTACATATTCAAATCATAGCACCTTCCAAAACAATTTGTATCCCTTTGGGAAAGACATCACCTTCACTTAGAATGCATGTGCTAAGAAAAAGGAGGAAACAGAGTGAAAGCAAATGAGATCGATGTTAGACTTCTGCTATGGTCTGAATATGCCCCCCTAAATGCCAGCGTTGAAAGCTAATTTCAAATGTGATAGTAGTAGAGGTGGGGCCTTTAGGAGGTGATTATGTCATGAGGGTGGTGCCATCATGAGTGGGATTAGGACTCATAAATGGGCCTGAGGCACTGGGTTTGCTGTCTTCTACTCTGCTATGTGGGGAAACATCAGTTTCCCCTCCAGAACATACAGCAAAAAGGTGCCATCTGGGATGAAGAGAGCAGTCCTCACCAGACATTGAACCTGTGGGCACCTTAGTCTTAAACTTTCTAGCCTCTGGAACTATGAGAAATAACCCTCTGTTGTTTAGAAATTACCCAGTCCCCAGTATTTTGTTATAGCAAAACAAACAAACTAAGACGATTTCTCTGGCTGTGTTTAGTGTATATAGTGTCTATTTTTTGAACCAAATAAATGTTTTACATGGTTATTAAAAATTAAATTTAAATAAAAAACAAAAGCAATCTCCAAAAGTAAAAAGTAAATAAAACACTTGAACTTTGTCCCCAAAGGCATATGTCCTAAGAACAAAAATAACTGCAAAAAAACTTAAAGTATCTTCAATAATTATATTGCTAATAATGATAATGGTGTTATTTTGAAGCCATTATATATTGTAATATAAAACAATAATGATCATTATGTCATTAGAAATAAAATGTTCAATGTAAGGGAAATGAAATACAAATGATATGTCAAAGAAATTAAATAAAAATATTTTGATACTAAATTTGAATCAGAAATAGCAGTAAGAACTCATTGTGTTTTCTCTTTAAAGGAAAAACTTACTTCCTAGATATATTCTCCAGAAAAGCCTAGAAGCAATGAAAACTAAAAAGCAATAAACACCCTTAGCACCCAGATCATGGTCTCTAAGTAACAATTCCCACTAGAAGGAACCAGGGCCACAAGGAAATGTACTAGCTGATCCTATGACATCATATATTAAAAAATAAAAAACTTACTAAAGATAATTGAGTCTAATTAAAAGAGACAGGAACAAAATTTAAGGGGATCCCACTTGCTAATTTAAGGGGATCCCACTTGCTAATTTAAGGGGATCCCACTTGCTAAATACAGGCCAATTTGAGCATCAAAAATAAGTGTAAGCATTTTTTTCCTTTAGTCCATAAATTCAGAATTATACTAAAATAGAGATTCAGTAGGCACTAATTCATTTTTCTGAAAAAATGGCAAATAAGAATGAACCAAATTTATTTAGCTTTCAGAGTAAACAAGTAGTTAATGGGGAAAATGTCTCCTTTATAAAAATCATCATGGCTTTTAAAATCCTTTGGCAAAAGACAAGTGGGAAGCTCTAGGAAGAATGGATCAGGTTGACATTGCTTGGACCCATCGATCACAAAGAGATATGGTTTGTGGTGTAATGCAATAAGAAATATGCAGAGTCAACTGAAATAGTCTTGCCAAAAAAAAATTAATCCTAAATGTCATCAAATCATTAGATGTGGTTTTCACTGGGGCAAGTTTGCCCCCTTTGCAATGTCTGAAGGCACTTTTGGTTATCACACTGGGGAAAAGTGCTATTGACACCTTGTATGTAGAGGCCAGGGTTTCTGAACTACCCACAATGAAAAGAATGCACACGCTCACGCACACACACACACACACACACACACCGCCACCGCCGCTGCCGCCACCACCACCACCACCACCACCACACCACACTACAGCACATATCCCCCATACACAGAGCAAATATTATCCAGTCCAAATTGCCAACAGCGCCAAGGTTTAAACTCTGCTCTGTATCTACAAGTTCATAAGAAATATAGGCCCCAAGATACTTATCAACCAAGCACAATCTTGTTAGAATCCTTGTTTGGACCTTTCTTAAGCCTGAATCAAACTAAATATAAACATGTATTTATGATTCAGAGAAATACTAACACTGACTAATACTAACACTGAGAGAGTGCAGAAGGAGAAGAAGGTACAGATTGTCTCTCCAGTTGGGCTCCTCATTATGAGGGAACCATCACAAGTATAGGGAAGACTACAGGAATTCAGATGGTGGATATGAGTTAAGCCAAATTAGGAAAAGTTCCACATATACTCTAAAGACATAGTATTATGTCTTTACTGGACAAAAGTATTCCTTCTCTCTTATTTGAGCATTTGGGAAATTTAGGTCTCTTGAAAGAGGGGCTAGAAGGTCAAGTGAGAGCATTTGGAAAAATAGTCAGAAAATAAGGTAATATGCTAGTACTAGGATCCATCAGCATATAAAGAAATAATCATCTTGGAAAGGCACTATATGTGTACTAAAGCATGCATATCCTCAAATTATAATTCTTCCCAAGTATTACTTCAAGCATGCTGGATACAGAACCGACAGCTACATGTATATTTCCATACCCACCAACTCAGGAGTCTAAGCCTATAATGAGAAAGCCCACCTTGTTCATGATCAATTACAAATTGACAGGAACTGGAGAGATGAAACCTGTCTGCTGAAGATATCAGTGCCAATACTGATTTAGGCTAGAGAAGATAAAGGGCTAACTCTCCTACAGCCTAACTCCTAGAGGTATTTCAGGAAGAAATCAACAATCATGTGGGACAGTTCGATATCCTCATACTTTCAAAACAAACTCTATTTAAAAACAAAATACCCTTTGTAATTCAGTTAGAGAATTTATGAATGGTTCACTGACATTTCCATCTGTCACTAGAAAAATCAGCCAAAATTTACAAATTATGATAGTTGTTTGTCCCTGGAGATTTTAAGAGTAGTTATTTTTGTATACTATTTATATTTTATTAGAGGTAAATTATTTTTCCATTTTCTCCTTAACATTTTTTTATTTATCAGTGCATTGTAATCATACATCTTAATAAGGTACAGGATGGTACAGGCATACATGTACCATCACTCATTTAGCCCTTTCCTAATTCCCACCCCATTACTTCCCCCTCCCTCCTCTCAAGTTTGTCTTAGTGACTGACTTTATAAGTTTGCATATGTACATTATGTGTGTTAGGGTGCTTCCCCCTTCCCCCTCCCATCCCCCTCAGTTAGGTCACCTTCTTTACTCATCTAAGGTTTCTCCTTCTTTGTCTGGAGTCCTTCCTATGTCTTATTTCCTCCCTAGCTTCTGCATATTAGGAGAACATCCAACTTTTCACTTTTTATTTGATGGACTAATCTCACTTAGCATAATGTTTTGAGAGTAGCTTTTTATATGACATGATCCAGTTTCTTCAGATAAATGAGATATTCTCTATTCCACAACTGTCAAGAATCTCAATCGAGAGCCAACAGAATGGGAGATTTTTGCCACCTACCCCTCCAATAGAGGACTAATATCTAGAATATACAGAGAACTCAAAAAACTCAACACTAAAAGAGCAAATAATCCAATCAAAAAATAGACAAGCAAACTAAATAGACACTTCAGGAAAGAAGAAATTCAAATGGCCAATAAATGCATAAAAAAAGTTCAACATCATTGGCAATCAGAGAGATGTAAATCAAAACTACCCTGAGATTTCACCTAACTCCAACTAGAATGGCAATCATTCAAAACACAAACAACAACAAATTCTGGTGAGGATTTGGAGAAGTGGGAACTCTAAAACATTGTTGGTGGAATTGCAAATTAGTGCAACCACTTTAGAAAACAGTATGGAGAATCCTCAGAAGAATGGGAACAAATCTACCATTTGATCCAGCAATACCACTTCTGGGTATCTACCCAAAAGATAGGAAACCAAACAACCAAACTAATACATGTGTATCTATGTTCATAGCTGCACAATTCACCATAGACTAACTATGGAACCAGCCAAGATGTCCATCAACAGATGAATGGATTACAAAACTGTGGGATATGTACACAATGGATTTTACTCAGCCATAAAAAAAAAACACAATTACATCCTTTTCAGGGAAATGGATGGAACTGGAGGACATTTTGCTAAGTGAGATTAGTCAGTCACAAAAAATAAGGAATCAGATGCTTTCCCTAATATGCAAAAGCTAAGGAAAAATGGGTCATAGGAGGAACTCTAGGTGAAAAAGGAGATCCTATAGAGGAGCAAACAAGACAACCTAAATGAGGGGATGGGAAGAGGGAAGAACGGAATTCTCTAAAACACACAATGTACTTAAACATATCAAAGTCAACCACTAAGCCAAGCATGGGAAGGAGGGGTGGGGAGGGAATGGGGTGGGAATTGGGTAGGGGTTAAATCAGGGATGTGTACATGTATGTCCACACAAGTTTTTTACCCCAATATGATGTATGAATACAATGTACCAATAAAAAATAATAAAAATAAATACCTTGCTTGAGAGACAATAGAATGAAGTGAATAAATTTGGCTGTAAAGTTCAGGAATGTGGGACTATAGAAATAAAATCTCAGCCGGGTGTGGTGTCACAGGCTTGTAATCCCAGCATTCAGGAGGCTGAGACCGAAGGATAGCAGTTCGCAGCCAACCTCAGCTACTTAGTGAGGCCCTCTGCAACTCAGTGAGACCCTGTTTCAAAATGAAGACTAAAAAAATCAGACTGGGAGCTGGGCATGGTGGCGCAGGCTTGTAATCCCTGCGCTTGGGAGGCAGAGACAGGAGGATTGCGCAGGTTCGAAGCCAGCCGTGTGTGCTGGTTTAGGAGACCCTGTTTCCAAATAAAAATGTAAAAATAGGTCTGGGAGTGTAGCCCGGAGGTAGAAGGGCTTCCAGGAACCCCAGTACCACCAAAAGAAAAAATCAGACTGGGTGTGTAGCTCTGAGGTAAAATGTCCCCGGGTTCCATCCCGAGTACGGAAGGAAGGAAGGAAGGAAGGAAGGAAGGAAGGAAGGAAGGAAGGAGAAGGAAGGAAGGAAGACAGGAAGGAAGACAGGAAGGAAGACAGGAAGGAAGGAAGGAAGGAAGGAAGGAAGGAAGGAAGGAAGGAAGGAAGGAAGGAAGGCAGGCAGGCAGGCAGGCAGGCAGGCAGGCAGGCAGAGAATCTCATCCATAAAAGTCTCAGGGTTTCTAGAGATAGTCATCAGTGATTCTAGAAGTGCTAATTATATGATCTATTGAATCTCCAAGAATGATGAGTTAAGAAAATAGTCCTACACAGGCATGTGCCACTCACAAAGCAAAGCTGACAAATGCTGCATTCCTTTCAATTCATAACTCTCCAGACCAGTTTACTCTAAGTTTCACTGGGGAAATTGAGAGAACTGAACAGACTCATCTATTATAATTCCAGTTCTCTGAATTTTTCTTTGGAAGTTCTTGTCACTATTTATTTCCAAAGTATTATGTCTATTAAAGGGTAGGTTTCTTAATAGTCTCAGGCAACAAATAGTGATTCAAACCAATAAAATGTAAAAAAAAAGAATAATATCAACAGTCATTATATTCCTGAAATTGTACACCAATGACTATACATCACACTAAAAGCCTATTTATGAGAAAATAGAAATAGAAACATAGATATAAATCAAATATATTTTATAGGACTAAATATTTGCTGTTGGTAAATTATTCTAACAGTTAAGTTTATGGAAATATGCTCTAATAATGTATTTATATAGAGAAAATGTACATATTTTATATCTAAATAATTGTGAAACTTACCCTAAGATATGTGAAAATGCATGTGGTTTAATTGATGAATAGACAGTAGCACTAAAACACAAGAATCAGAACATATAAAAATACAGTAATATCCGATATTTTCTGGTATTGAGCCTGTGGTGAAATTATTCTCCAGAGTGAAAGAAAAAAATTGTGACCTATTTGAGAGAGCACATCAAGGCTTGTGTATTCCCAGCGGGTTTGCACAGACAGAAAAATTGCATGACTTGCACAGAATGAAGGTGCCACATGAATGAAGACCCACACATAGGCAAACAAATGAAATTAGAAGGCAAATGAGACAGTTGCCATCTACTCCAAGATTGATTTTCATCAATGTTTGGTTTATCTTAGAAACTCCTCCTATTCTCTACTTACATATCTGAAGAGAATCCTTGATATAGTCATTTTCAGTTATCCTCTTAAATAATAATGTAAGCTATTGTACGCATTTTTTCCAAGAAGAAATATTATTATGGGCTCAAGTGTTCAACAGAACTAGTTTTTATCTTCCTCCAATAAGCTTAGAAAACAAAGGAAAAAGTAAACAAACTGTAAATATATGCAAGATACAAGACATATGCTGAGGAAATAAAGGGTGTGTGAAGTGGTTAGAGGAAAATAAAATGAATTGGGTTCACAATTTGTTTAAAAAAACAAGCCTCAAAAGTCCCTGAATTGCATCCAGTTACACAGACATAACTATAAAGCAGGAATATAAGCAAGTGGGCTATTCTCAAATATCTACTATTATTTTCCAAAATCATTAAAATTAGATTGAATTGTTATGGATTTTTCATGAGGCAGCATTAGACTGCTGCTAGAGTTGCCATCTAATAAAGTCAGTGATTTGCAACACAGGAATACTTCATGCCAAAGAAGGTGTCTCCTAATTTATCACACCAGCAAGCGCATTGTTTTACTTGAGAAAAAACCTTTATGAATAGCAAGGGAGCACGTAGATAAAAATGTACACTTTGTTTCCCCTGACTTTCAACATAACATAAATGCTTTTTCTCTAATTTTTTAGTGCTTGTACAACCATACAGTTTCTACATTTGCATGTTTGTGCTGCTGTTAAGTTTTGTCATATCTAGCACTGAAAAGAACAAGTAGGTTCTCAGGCAAGACCTATGTGACTTGGATGGATTCCCACGTGACTTAATGATTCGGATGATATGCTGTGGTCTAAATGCTATCTTTGGGTCATAAGGATCCCAGAAATACTAGTTCTTCTAATCATAGGTAGCTTTGGTAAATCTTGATGAACTGAAGTACAGAACTTTCCAGTCATTCATATTTCTCCTAATAGCATTAGATTGTGATTACCTTGCTTTGTGCCCAGCTTAATAACATATAATAAGTAATATTCAGAAGTGTAAATTGATGGTGGTGATGACCTAATTTAGCAAGAGCCCCTAAGTTGCCTTTTTCTTTTCTATTCTTTTCTTTCTTTCTTTTTCTTTTGAAAGAAAGAAGATTTATTTCCGCACAGGTTTTGGAGATTCTGGGTTTGACCCATGTAAAGCCAAGGTCTGAAGCTCAGGGAATGGTGATGGGAAGTAAAGCTAGGGAGAGTGCAAATAAATGAGAAGCAATGTTTTAGTTTAGTTATGTAAGGGATTACAAAGATAAATTCAACTTTCAAAGATCTCAAAGATGCATATTTATCTGCTTCCCATCTTTATTAATTTATATAATTCCATTTTATAGATTTAATATAGGTTGTTTATTTGTCTATAAAATATTAAATAATTTTAATGTATTTATTTTTTAATTATGAGTAAAAAGACTTCTATAAAAATTTAATTCCTTTTTTTGTTTTTTGTTTTGTTTTGTTTTAATTTTTTACTGATGCATTGTATTCATACATCATATTGGGGTAAAAAAAAACTTGTGTGTACAAACATGTACACATTGCTGATTTAACCCCTACCCAATTCTCACCCCATTCCCTCCCCGTCCCTCCTTCCCTTGCTCGGCTTAGTGATTGACTTCAATATGTTTAAGTACATTGTATGTTTTAGAGATTTTCCTCTTCCCCCCTCCTTTCTCCTCCTTTAGGTTGCCTTGTTTGCTCCTCTATAGGATTTCCTTTTTCATTTAGAGTTCCTCCTATGACCCATTTCTCGCTATCTTTTCTTTTCTTTCTTTCTTTCTTTTTTTTGTGGTGGTACTGGGAGTGGAGCCTAGGGGCTTTCTACCTCCAGGCTATACTCCCAGACCTATTTTATATTTTATTTGGAAACAGGGTCTCACTATGTTGTTGAGAGCCTCACTAAGTAGCTAAGGCTGGCTTGAAACCTGTGCAATCCTCCTGTCTCAGCCTCCCAAGTGTGGGGATTTACAAGCGTGCGCCACCACGCCTGGCATAAATTGCCTTTTTCTTAAGTTTTACTTCCAAGCCAGATATGCCTGTATTGAACAAACGTGTAAATTTTTCTACCTGCAGTTATACTTAAAAAGTGTCTTGCACTAGCCGAGCGTGGTGGCGCACGCTTGTAATTCCAGCATTCCGGAGGCTGAGACCAGAGGATCGCGGTTCACGGACAGCCTCAGCTACTTAATGAGGCCCTCTGCAACTCAGTGAGACCTGGTTTCAAAATAAAGAATAAAAATAGGGCAGGGGGTGTAGCTCGGAGGTCAAATGCCCCTGGGTTCCATCCCCAGACCCACAAACAAACAAAAAAAAGAAAACAATAGTGTCTTGCATTTTCATAAAATTTCTCCTCATCTTTGAGGAAACATTCTAGTGGTCCTGTAACTTATTTACAAACCATACATATTCTTATACTGAGTACAGAAAAGTCTCCAAATAGAAACTATACCAAAAGTTGACCTCATATCCAGAGACACAGTGAAGCTCTAGTTCAGATTGGTGGGGATTTTTCCCTCTTCTCTGACATTTGAAAATAAAATGTTCATCCCTAGTAACTTGGTGAGGTTTGGATTTTTGTTCCCAAAAGCAAAACATTGATTTTCCTTCACAGCATTTGATATAAATGTATGTGAAGCCCTCAGGGTGTCTTGCCCTCATATTCTTATTATAAGATGTCTTGTCAACTGTCTCAGTTCAAGGCCACAGAACTAACTCAATACTGAGGCATTTTCTCCCAAGGGGAATTTTCAACAAAATTTTATGAGTGCAGATGTGCACGTGGTGGAGATTCATGTCACTTTCACTTACAGCCTCCAAAGAATAAAATGTCACTCCTTCTATTCACCCTAAGCTTACTGAATGACATGAACATGGGTCCTGTGTGTGTAGTGGCAGGCATTATATGTACTAAATGTGAATAGAGAGAGAAAATGATGACAATTTCAGAGAATCACTAACTTCAAATATAAAAATTAACTTCAGAGCCAAGCATGGTGGTGCAAGACTGTAATACCAGTACTTGGGAGGCTAAGACAGGAGGATCACATGTTCGAGGCCAGTTTTAGCAACTCAGTGAAACCCTCAGTAACTTAGCAAGACTGTTTCAAAATCAAAAATAAAACAGGCCTGGGGTATAGCTTAGAGTAGAATGCCCCTGGGTTCAATTCCCAATATAAAAAGAAAAAGAAGTATCAACTTCAGTAGTTAAATCTCTTCCTCAGGACAGGGTTCCCACCCCACTATATGTCCAGTGTAGTCTTGGAGTGACCCCCTATAACCCTGTGCAGGCACCACACCTTGATCACTATGAGCCTTTCCTGTGTCTCCGGAGGTTCTAACTGGACTACCTCTGGGATGGGCCACCAGGTCTTAGCCTGCTGGTGTCCTTTGGCTGCTCTGGGCAGTCTTCTGCCTTTGCCGAGTAATGAGTAATGCAGTGTGGTTACCTTGCTATCCTGTGGGCCAGGTCTCTGGAGGACACAACACACCACTGCAGGTGCCACCTCTGGTGAGTGCATGGGCTTTTGGATCTTTTTCTGCATCCCTGAAGCGTGGTGCTGGTTGCCTAAGAGGTTGAAGCTCTGCTGCCGCTTTCTGCACTTCAAGTTCTTGGATTATTTGTCAGGATTTCTTGGGGCTGAAGCACTGGAGCTGGCAAATGCAGTTCAGCCAGTGCCATCTCAGACCACAGCTCACCACACCAGGCCTGTCACATGCTCGGGCTTTTTGCAGTGGATCTTGCATTAAAGTACTGGATTTCCTTCCGCTGTGGTTCCTGTTTGTGTTTTGGTTCACAAGTATCTTCCACTGCTTTGTTTATTTTGTCAAGATGCTGTCTTCTCGGTAGTTGAACTTTATTTGTTCCAGCTACTGAGATGTGCTGCATCCCGCAGTCCCCATTTTGAATCTCTACCATTATTTCTTAATTGACTTCCCTACTATCTCTCTTCCTCCTTAGCCCCAAACAATCCCAATTTATTCTCCCAAAATAGTCAAAGTGATCTTTCTAAAATGCAAGTCTGGTTGCCAGGCATGGTGGTGCACACTTGTAGTCTCAGTACTTGGGAGGCTGAGACAGGAGGATTGCAGGTTTGCAGCCAGCCTCAGCTACTTAGTGAGGCCCTATGCAACTAATGAGAACCTGTCTCTGGTACCACAAAAATAAATAAATAAAATAAAATATAAGTCTGATCATGTCACTCCTCTGTTTAAAATCTTTAGTTGCAAAAAAGTGCTGTGTTATATGGGATGGTGGTAGTAAATACATTGGAGAGTTAGTTATTGGTCATTTTAAAAGTGATTCTAAAAAGTAAAAATGAGTGAATAAAAATATTTTAAGGAAATGTTATGGAGAATTTTTTCCTCACATGCACAATTCCCATGCCTTGCTGTACAGATCTGTATAATGAGTAAAATGGAAAACTAAGAGAACCATGGATCAGCCCAACTGATTTTTATAGAAAAGGTCCAAAATCAGCCCAGTGTGGTAGCATACACCTGTAACCTCAGTTACAAGAGGTTACAGGAGGACAATCTCAGCCAGTACTGAAACTATTACCAACCTAGCCAGACCTTGTTTCATAATAAAGATAAAGTAGGGCTGGATATGTAGCTCAGAGGTAGAGGTAGTTTTCAATTCCCAGTACCACAAAAAGGAAGAGTACAAAAGCTACTCTAGAGAGGAAGAAAAATAGATCCAGAAGGTAAGAGAAAATGAAACATAAAGAACTACTTTTGAGGTTCTAAGGAATTTGAGAAGAATAAGAGTGATTAGAGTCACCTACCATACCACAAATGAGCGTTTTGGGGGGCTTTTTTTTTTGGTGGTGGTGGTGGTGGTACTGGGGGTAGAACCCAGAGGCTTTCTAACTCTGGGCCATACTCCCAGACCTATTTTATATTTTACTTGGAAACATGGTCTCACTAAGTTGCTGAGAGCCTCACTAAGTAGCTGAGGCTGGCTTTGAACCTGTGTAATCCTCCTATCTCAGCCTCCCAAGTGTAGGGATTCCAAGCATGCACCACCATGCCTGGCTACAAGTGAGGTTTTTAGAAGATAAATGAATAAGCCGGACATGGTGGTGCATGTTTGTAATCCTAGTACTTGGGAGGTTAAGACAAGAGGATGGCAGGTTTGCAGACAGCCTCAGCTACTTATTGAGGCCCTTTGCAACTCGTTGAAATTCCTGTTTCAAAATGAATAAAATATAGGGCTGGAAGTTAGCTTGGAGGTAGAATATCTCTGAATTCCATGCCTAGTACTAAAAAAAAAATAGATGAATATAAGACTTAAAAAATTTTGCAGTACAATATGAATATCTTCATTTTTACATTATGGAAGAGATACAGTAAAAATTTAAATTGCTACCAGGTGTAGTGGTGCATGCCTATAATCCCAGTGGAGGCTGAGATCAGAGGATCACAGGTTTCAGGCCAGCCTCGGTAACTTAGCAACACTGTGTTTCAAATTTTAAAAAAAATTTTTTTGAACAGGCTGGGGGTATCCCTTAGAGGTAGAATGTCCCTGGGTTCAATCTCAGTACCCAAAAAAACCCAAAATTTAATTGCTTTGCAATTATTTTTATAGTGTGACACTGATGCTTCTATGATTGGAACAATGAACAGAGGAGGGTCCTAAGGTTAGACAAAGAAGCCCAACCCAGCATAATAGAGCCGTATTTTCTGCCTGTAAAGCCCACTTAGTAATTAGGATGGTATTAAACACATCATTGCTTTAAGGTGTTACATCTAAAGCATCATAACTTCCAAGTGCTCTGTTCCACCCAACCCCAGCAAGGGTAAAAAACAGCTGATATTGACTTGATAGCACCATTTAAACAAAAGTGTGAAGCACAACACTCTGATTACAAACTTACAATATTCTCTGTCAGGAATATCACAGATCTCCTACTGTAACCATTTATCTGTAGCATATCCTGGCTCTACTCTAGTTATTTTGTACTTGGCATGCAACTTAGCTATTCTCACTGGGCCTACTTAGAGATCATCTAGGATTCCATCTTCAGTATCACACCTGACCAAATCTTCCCATGGCAAAACCCCCTCCATCATAATAGCTTCCACTTTTAGATGATAAGAGCTCAATAGGCCTTCTTATGCACCTAGAGGAAATTTTTTTTTTTTTTTTTGGTGGTACTGGGGTTCCTGGAAGCCCTTCTACCTCTGGGCTACACTCCCAGACCTATTTTTATATTTTTATTTAGAAACAGGGTCTCCTAAGCTAGCGCGCGCGGCTGGCTTCGAACCTGCGCGATCCTCCTGTCTCCGCCTCCCAAGCGCGGGGATTACAAGCGTGCGCCACCACGCCCGGCATTTTTTTAAAAAACAAAAGTTGAGTGAGAAATTAGAGATGCCAGGATTGAGTCTATGAGTGAGAACAAATCTCGTGTGGACAGGTGTTTTCCTTAGACATTGTGTTAGGGATGAGATAAATCTTTGCATCTGTACTCCACAGCCCAGAGGTGACCATCACAGGTGGTTCTGGACCTGAGAGTGAGGATCTAGATCAGATTGTAGCAAGAGGATCCATTCTAACAAAGGTGGTCTTTGGAGGAGTTCTCTGGGCTTGTTAACCAGAGAACTTCAAAGTTCTTCAAAGAGCATGACCATAAATTTTAAAACAGCTCTGGACCAGAGGAAAGCATCTTTGTAACTCTCCTGTTAGATCAAATGGGCCAAGGAATATGAATTAGACCCTGTGTGTGGTCCACTGGATTAGAAACCTCTTGAGCTTAAAGTGGACCTCATTTCTTTATCAGTAGAGCTAATTTTGGCTGCAAGAAACAGCCCACCTTATTCAGCATAACAATATAATACCATTCTGGGATTGCATTAGTTTACAGATCGAAAAGCAGAGGTTACATATGGTTTTATCAAAATTCTGGCTCACTTCCATTTTCTTCCTTCTCTTTTCATGTTCTTGCTTTAGGTTGGCTATAGTAGTTTCAGGCCAGAATTATAAACCACATGCCTAGAAGAGAAAGCATAACTCCTTGTGGCCCTCTCTTAAACCAAGGGAACTACTAGATGCAAGGTACCCAGCCAGCATCTGTCATTATGACATGTGACTATTCCACAATTACTATAGCAGAAAGAATTGAACCTTTTTTTTTTTTTTGGTAGTACTGGGGTTCCTGGAAACCCCTCCGGGCTATACTCCCAGACCTATTTTATACTTTTTAAAATTTGGAAACAGGGTCTCTTAAGCCAGCGAGGCTGGCTTCAAACCTATACGATCCTCCTGTCTCTGCCTCCCAAACTCAGGGATTACAAGTGCATGCCACCACACCCGGCAAAATGAACCATTTTTACGCCAGTCCAGGACCCCTAAGAATTAGGGATGGGCTTAGCTTCCCTGGAGCTCAGGGGCTCAGGGACTACATGACAAAGCTTGAATAAAAAAATAAAAATAAAAATAAAAAAAGGAAACCAGGCATGGTGGCTCATGCTTGTAATCCCAGCATTTAGGAGGCTGAGACAGGAGGTTTGCAAAGGTTCAAAGCCAGCCTCAGCTACTTAGTGAGGGCCTTTTCAACTCAGTGAGACCCTGTTTCAAATAAATAATAAAAAAAATAGGGCTGGAGGGTGGGTAGCTCAGAGGTAGAATGCCCTGGGTTCCATCCCTAGTACAGCAAAAAAAAAAAAAAAAGTTTGGGGGAAAGGGGAGAATAGATCCTAAGAGGAAACAGATGATAGCTTCTGCTGCATTTTCTCTGGCAGCTTTGCACTCTCTAACCTTGTCCTTTTCTCAGTCTGCATCTCTGGGGTCCAGGAAACATAACAGTGGCCAAAGCAACAGACCAGAGGAATCTAGAATTCTGGAATGAGCTCTAGCCAAAGATAGGGTTTGTCCTATGCAGTTTAAATAGAAATGGAAATCATTGACCCACTTCATTTTTTCCAGTGATGTGCTCAATTGTCATTCTACATGCTGACAGAGGCCTTTAAAATCTCTGCTCAATTCTTTGAAATTGAGAATACTGAACAATACCAAAAATGAAGTCATATCTTTACAACACCTATTTTATTCTTTGTGGTCATTAAATAGAAAATCCAATTACTCAATATAATGATCATTTCCAGCCTTTGATAAGATTTTTCCATTTTCTCCTTTTTCAATGCTTCTAAATTGTAATAAAGCTTTAAACACAAAGCTACCAATAGCTTCATTTGTCTGTCTTTCAATTATAATGAATACAGATGGACAGAGAGAAAAAGAAATTCAGGATTTGGTCTAATCCTATAATCTTTCTCATTTCCTTGTGAAAGGTTGAATAATTCCAGATGAATACCCTACAATGCCAGTGTTTTCTCATACCAATGATTTATTTTCTCATTGATACTAGAGAAATATTCAATATAATGTGCATATATAAAACTACAAAATGATAATAACCCATTTGTGAAAAGTCATAAGTAATTGGTATAATCAAGTCATGTATAAGTCTGAATGCACATCCACACATCACTAAAAACTAAAAACACTTTCTAGAAATAGACCAAAAATATTTCTAAATGAAAACAATACTTTAAGTACATTTTCTGCTCCATAGAATAAATCACCTTGCTTTTTCTAACCATATCTGTCCAAATATTATGATTGCTATACCTATATTGTGATAAGCTATGACATTAAAATTCTTATACTGGAGGACTCTAAAATTTCATTTTACTTCCCTACCCCTTGCCCAGTCATTTCAAATTTAGTATGTATGGAGCTGGGGGGTTTTTCTGGATTTTTCATATTTGTGGAAAACTGATGCTTTCTACATAATTTTTCCTGTCTCCCTAAAAATAATCCGACTCCAAGTGTTCTGAGTTCAGCAAACGAGGAAGAATAAAAACAGCTCAGCTTTTCTTGGTTTAGGGTTACACTGTGCTACAATGCTTAGCTAGAATAATATAACTGATAAACAGTGGCAATTAAATAATATGATTGAGATGGTGGGATGATGATGATGATGACATAATAGTAAGCCCAACCTACTAAATAAGAGAATTGCATTAATATAACAAAACCTTCATAAAGATAAAGCAGAAATCAACTCCAGAAGAAACTTTCTGGGTGAAGAGTAGAAGAGGTATAGGAGCCTGTTTATTTCATCTTAAGTTTCATCTATCTCTTACTCCAATTATACCTTGTCAACATTCCAATATTCAGGGAAATGCTCTTTCCTCTTTAATATTCTGGCTTACATGTATATAAAACCACAGTCTGTTTCATTTGTTCACAAATCAGAGAAGTTAGAATTAATTTCCAAATGGGATACAAAAATAGAAATTTAAAAAGATTTAAATTTCCAAAATATAGTTTCCAACCGGGCGTGGTGGCGCATGCTTGTAATCCCAGCATCTGGGAGGCTGAGACCGGAGGATCGTGGTTCGCAGACAGCCTCAGCTACTTAGTGAGGCCCTTTGCAACTCAGTGAGACCCAATTTCAAAATAAAGAATATAAAATAGGGCAGGGGGTGTAGATCGGAGGTTAAATGCCCCTGGGTTCCATCCCCAGACCCACGGGAAAAAAAAAAAAAAAAAAAATATATATATATATATATATATATATATATATATATATATATATATATATAGTTTCCTAATCTCAAATGATTTATGTACTTGATTCATAAACCCTGTTTCATTTAACAACCTTTCTCAGACATATTAAAAGACTAGGAGCCAGGCAGCATGGCACATGCCTGTGATTCCAGTACTTGAGAAGATGAGACAGGAGGATTGCAGGTTGGAGGACAGCCTAAGCAATTTAGCAAGACTCTCAGCAACCTAGGAAGACGCTGTTTCAAAACAAAGATAAAAAGGGGGCTGGGGTTGTAGCACAGAGGTAGAAAGACCCCGGGTTCAAGCCCCAGTACCACAAAAAAAAAAAAAAAGAAAGACTAAGTAAAGAAATATTGGGCTATTTTGCCTATGATAAGAACAAATTTAGGGCCAGGCATGGTGGCACACACTTGTAATCCCAGTACTTGGGAGGCTGGAATAGGAGAATTGCAAGTTCACGGCCAGCCTCAGCTACTTAGTGAGGTCCTCTACAACTTAGTGAGACCCTGTTTCAAAATAAAGAATAAAAAATAGGACTTGGAGTGTAGATCAGAGGTATAATGCCCCTGAGTTAATCCTTAGAACTGAAAAAAAAAATTAAAAAGAACAAATTTGGAAGAAAACTGCAGATATAAAAAGGTAATGTATAGTTTCATCATTAAAAATGTTATTATATAAACTTGGATGTCTTTGTATTCAATCTTGAGAAAATTTAAATAAATATTCTCATTTTAGCCAGGTATGCTGGTGCAACACCTGTAATCCCAATACTTGAGAGGCTGAGACAGGAGAATTGCAGGTTTGAGTCCAGCCTCAGCAACTTAGCAAGACTCTTAGCAATCTAGCAAGACCATTTCAAATTTTTTTTAAAAATTAAAAAAAAAATAGACTGGGGGTGTAATTTGAAGGTAGAATGCCCCTAGGTTCAATCCTAGGGGCATTTCAATTAGTTCAATTAGTAACACACACACACACACACACACACACACACACACACACACATGTGTGTGTGCATGCTCAACTTAAAGTATTCACTTGCTTTAAATCCTCAGAAATTCTTAAGTAGCAAGAACCAAGTCCTTTGATATTCAAGACATATAAAAGAGGATTCTGCTTTCATTAATATAAACAGAATGATGTAGAATGAGCCTGTTGCTCAGAACTACTTGAAATGTTTTTCCTAGACTGTTTGGAGGCATCAGAGAGATAAGAAAGCAGTGAAGAATTACATAGCCATAGTCTAGAAGAATACACAAATCCAAGAAGTGAGCCTAGAATTTGAAACTACTTTTCTGCAGAGAATTCTGCAATCTTCAGGTAGAGATCACGGAGAGACTGAAAAGCTTATCAGATGCTTTAACAGACTCATAAACTACCCAATATATAGCATTATGTTATAGCAACATACAATAGACTAATATACCTAAGAAGTTTAAAAAATTCCAAATTTATGTTTCAAAAAATATGACCTTAATGTTTAAGGAAAATGACAGAATTAAACATACAAAAAGCCAAATCCACAAACAGTGAGAAATGTTAACAGGTTCTCTCAGTAGCTGATAAACAATCAGGCCTCCCCCCTAACTCACACACCCCTAAAAAAATAAACCAATACAATAGAATACTTGAGCAAAATGATTAAGAAACTTGAAGCAATTGACATATATAGAATGAGGGATGTAATAACTGCAGAAAATAACATTTTTCCCAAATGCACATGGAACATTTTCCAAAATTTATATATTTGGGGAATAAATCAAGTCTTTAAAAATTTCAGAAGACTTAAGTATATTTTTTGACTATATTGAGTCAAGTTAAGAAACTTGACTCAAGAAGATAACTTCAAGTCTTTATATTTTAAAAAATTAAAAGTTAAAGCTCTAAATAAACCATATATTTAAATAATTAAAATGGGAGTTGGAAATATTTTAAATATCTGATAAAATACTACAAATGGAATATAGGAAAAATCATAATACTTAAAGGAAATTTTATAGCCTCAAATATATGTTACATAAAATCAATGGTCTAAGAATTTATCTCAATCAGTTAGAAACACGACAGCAAGTTAAGTTTCCACTACCACCCCCAAAAAGGAAATAAGAATAAAATTGCAGAGACTATGTCACAGCTAACCACTCCTGTTTCCCTGGCCTTTTCCCTGTCATAGGTCAGTCTCAAGAACAGTCCCCAACACCAGCCTATGTGTCGATGAATAGATCCCTCTTTCTTTTGGAAACAGGGTCTCCTAAACCAGCGCGCGCGGCTGGCTTCGAACCTGCGCGATCCTCCTGTCTCCGCTTCCCAAGCGCGGGGATTAAAAGCGTGCACCACCACGCCCGGCAAGATCCCTCTTTCTTATTGTGTTCAATTTATGCTACCAACATTACTGTGGACTAATCTCCATTCATCTTTCCTGCAAATTTCATAAGTTTATTCTTTATGACTGAGTAAAATTCCACTCTGTGTACATATCACATTTTCCTTATCCATTCATCTATTGATTGGACACCAAGGTTGGTTTCCAAATTTGGCTATTGTGAATTGTGCTGCAATAAACAAAGATATGAATATGTTACTATAGTATTCTAACCTTAATTCTTTTGGAAAGATACTAAGGAGTGGTACAGCTGGGTCATATGGTGACTACATTCCTAGGGTGTGTGTGTGTGTGTGTGTGTGTGAGAGAGAGAGAGAGAGAGAGAGAGAGAGAGAGAGAGAGAGAGAGAGAGAGAGAGACAGACAGACAGACGGACGGACGGACGGACGGACGGATGGACAGACAGACAGACAGACAGACAGACAGAGATGGGGGATACACTGGGAATTGAACCCAGAGGCATTTTACCTCCCAGCTACATCCTATCCCCCCACTCCTTTTTTTTAAAACAGAGCCTCACTAGGTTGCTGCAAGCCTCACTA
Source organism: Muscardinus avellanarius (assembly GCF_963383645.1). Taxonomy (NCBI): domain Eukaryota; kingdom Metazoa; phylum Chordata; class Mammalia; order Rodentia; family Gliridae; genus Muscardinus; species Muscardinus avellanarius. The sequence goes on along the minus strand of NC_137791.1, from coordinate 71,497,541 downwards.
AGTTGCTGAGGATGGCCTTGAAGCTGCAATCCGTCTGTCTCTGCCTCCCGAGTACTGGAATTACAGGTGTGCACCACCATGCCTGGCTTCTAGTCTTTTGAGGAACCTCTGTACTTATCTCCATAGTGGTTGTATTAATTTATAATTCCATCAAGAGTGTATAAGAGTTTCTATTTTCCCACATCCTCATGAGTATTTATTATTGTTTGACTTCTTGATGACTGTCATTCTAGCTGGAGTTAGATAAAATCTCAGTGTGGTGATGATGGTGGCAGTGGCAGTGGTGGTGGTGGTGGTGGTAGTGATGTTGGTGGCAGCGGTGGTGGTGGTGATGGTTATAAACAAGCAAAGAGGCTGAAGCAGTAATAAAATTCCCTCCAACAAACAAGCCTAGGACCAGACAGGTTCTCAGCTGAATTCTACAAGACCTTTAAAGAGGAACTAAGCCAAATGCTCCTCAAATTACCCCATGAAATAAGAGAGTTGGCAGCCATAAAGAAAAACACAATTACATCATTTATAGGGAAATGGATGGAACTGGAGGACATTATGCTAAGTGAGATTAGTCAATCACAAAAAATAAAAAAATTGAATGCTTTCCCTAATTTGCAAAAGCTAGGGAGAAATGGGTAACAGGGGGAACTATAGATGAAGAAGCAGATCCTATAGAGGAGCAAATAAGGCGACCTAACTGAGGGGATGGGATGAGGGAAACTCTTTAAATCACATGATGTACTTAAACAAACATATCAAAGTCAATCACTAAGCCAGGATTGGGAGGAAATGGGGTGGAGATTGGGTATGGGCTAATTGAATGATGTGTGCATGTAAGTCTCCACAAGTCTTTTATCCCATTAAGATGTATGACTACAATATACCAACAAAAAAAAGAAAAAAGGAAATAGAGAGTTGGAATACCCTCAAGCTAATTTTATAAATTCCGTATACCTTAATACCAAAACCAAATAAAGATACTTCAAGGAAAGAAAAGTAGAGACCAGTGTCCTTGATGAACATAGATTCAAAAATTCTTAATAAAATTCTAGCAATTTGCATTCAAAACTACATCAAGAATATTGCACCCCACAACCAAGTTGGTTTCAGTTTAAGGATGCAAAGTTGGTTCAACAGATGCAAGCCAATACATGCAATTCACCACATAAGTAGAACTAAGCACAAAAATCATATGATCATCTCAATGGATGCAGAAAAAGCATTTGACAAAATCCAACACCCATTCATGATAAGAACACTTAAAAAAATACCGATAGAATTTGTCTCAACATCATAAAGGCAATATATAATAAATCCAAATCCAACATTAGACTACAAGAGAAAAACTGAAAGTGTTTCCTCTAAAATCAGGAAGAAAACAAAGATAACCACTATCCCCACTCCTATGCAATATAAAAACCATTTAGCCTTTAAATTGCAATAATTTATAGGTAAAAGCACATGATTTGGCAAACATATGGCTAAAAATTTGGGATCACAAACATTATAGTCTAAAGTCAAAGCAATCATTGATGATTTGCAATTACTAGACTTGTCTACTTAAATTCCCTTTCTAAGATATAAATTTGACAGAATTAAATAAATTCATATGGTAATTTAAAATAGTAAAGCAAATCTACTACAAAAAAACTCTAAATAGCTTTGTCTTTCAGGTTGAGCTTCTTTTTGTGACCAGGATGGGGTCCTAAACACATTCTTTTCTTGATAATTAAATAATAGTAAAGCAAGTTTTCTTTTACATGTATTTTCCTTTTCAGCCTCTATAGTGTGAAATAAACATGAAGCTGTCAAAGAGAATAAACTGAGACTGGCTAAGCTAATTTGCCACTGATGATAGTCATTATAAACAATCTGAATTGTTTATATTCTGTTCCACCTCACTGAGATTTAAATAATCTGTCAAGGAGCTGCTATATTTTAAAATCTGCATAGAGAATCAGGGGACATGAGGAAGAAAAAGTATAGTTAGTGAAGTCAACAAAAATATCTTCATTTCTGACAGTAGGGTCACTCTGGCACTAATTTCTCTAAGCCCCTTTCCTCTCCTTTCTTGAAATGCCATTCCTGTCTATTATTATTCACCCATTGCTTCCTCAGGACTTAGGAATATTGCTAGGTGCCTTCAGAAAAATTTCTCTTTTCTCTTTAGCTAGAGTTAAAATTATTAAATATAATATATCTTGCATTTAAAACTGAGAGTACCCAGGTATTATGAAGACCTCATTAGAAGTATAGTTTTTTAAATTCCTGAAGAGGATGAAAAATTATTTTGAAAATAAAACTGCAGCTGTGAGTGGTGGCACATGCTTGTAATCTCAGTACTTGGGAGGCTGAGATAGGAGGTTTGCCACCAGCCTCAGCAACTTAGTGAGGCTCTCAGCAACTTAGTGAGACCCTGTTTCAAAATTAAGAAGTGAAATAGGCCTAGGGGTGTAGTTGAAGGTAGAATGCCCCCAGGTTCAACCCCCGGTACCAAAAAACAAAAAAATAGAAAATTGCAATTACATAAAAATATATTTTAATGCAATCATTCTAAAATAGAAAAAAACATTATGCCCAAAGGTCGATTACAATACTATTATTTCTAATAATAAAATATGGAAAAATAATGTCCAGTGATATGAGAATCATCTAAAAATGTGATATAGGACACACAGAAATAATATGAACTATTTAAAATTAACAGCTCTAGCCGGGCGTGGTGGCGCACTCTTGTAATCCCCACACTTGAGAGGTGAAGACAGGAGGATCGATTGCGCAGGTTCGAAGCCAGCCACGCTGGCTTAAGAGACCCTGTTTCCAAATAAAACCTATAAAATAGGTCTGGGAGTGTAACCCGGAGGTAGACGGGCTTCCAGGAACCCCAGTACCACCATAAAATAAAATAAATAAAATAACAGCTCTAATAACATTTTAATAACATTTAAGTTTTAAAAACACTTAAAAATGCTTATATTAACAAGTTAAGTAAAAATACCAGATTATAAAATTGTATACATAATATATGAATTATGTTAAAGAATATAAAAATATGGTAACTGGCCAAAGACAGTCAAGACAATTTTGAAAAAGATAGAGAAGGAAGGTATTTCATTTTTCTAGATATCAAGGCTTACTATTATTGACTGTAATTTTTTAAACTGTGAGAATTTTACTTTAAGGTTTGGCTTTTTTTATCTTATTTAAAATCTTTTCCTACCCTTAGGTCATAATGATATGCTATTATATTATAAATTTTTAGGGTTTTAAAGCTGGTCTCATTCAGTTGCAAGGGGCCTCGCTATGTAGCTGAGGCTGTCCACAAATTGCAATTCTCCAGTCTCCACCTCCCAAATGCTGGGATTTCAAGCATGTGCCACCATGCCCGGGCTTAACTTTAATATTTTTAAAACCCTAAATTATTTTTTGTGGTACTAGGGGTAGAATCTAGAGGCTTTTCTACTTCTAGGCTATACTCTCAGACCTAATTTACGTTTTGTTTGGAAACAGGGTCTCACTTATTTGCTGAGAGCCTCACTAAGTAGATGAAGCTGGCTTCGAACCTGTGCGATCCTCCTGTCTCAACCTCCCAAATGCTGGGATTACAAGTGTGTGCCACCACACCCAGCTTTAAAACCCTTACCTTAAGGTAAAAGATTGATAAATCCTATTACACTAAAATTTACAATCCTGTAGAACCCCACACATGCCTCTAATCTCTGCCTCCATCTTCACACCACCTTCCTCCGTGTATAACTTCCCTCTGTCTCTCTCTTAAACGGATATTTGTGATTGGACTCAGAGCCCACCTGGATGATTCAGGCTAAACTCCACATGTCAATACTCTTAGCCTAAGAACTGGGGAGGTAGCTTTGTGTTAGGTTACTTGCCTAGTAAGCACAAGGCCCTAGGTTCAACCCTCAGTACTACAAATAAAGAAAGGGAAAAAAATTTAGTTTAATCACATCTGTAAAGATTTTTTCTATAAATATAAAAAACATTTCCAGGTTCCAGCAAGTAGGATTGAATATCTTTGGTTGAATATTATTCAGCCTAGTAATAGGTAGTAGCCCACTATGAAGGATTTAATTTCATTCATGTTTTCTTATAGACACGCTTAAAAGTTCATATTTATCACATAGATTTAACTCTTCAATTCATACCTTTTAATCTCCTAATAGTCCCCAACTTTTAGCCAAGAGAGTCAGATACACTCTCCTGTGTGAGTTGCTGATAATAGGATGCAAAATGATGCCTTGACCCTACAGAGGTACTTAGTGGTGCACTAATGGGTTATGTCTGAGAGCTCCATGCACTAAGCATCAGCTTCCCAGTAAATGGGGGACCACAGCATGGCTGAAGGCAATAGAGACATGCATGAAATGCTAAAGATAATTTTCCAAGTTGATATCCCAGTAGGGGCAACAAAATAGCTGCCAATTTTGCACAGGTTTGAGCAAGCTAATCCTGGAAAGGGAGTACATACTTATGCTGCATAAGTTTCCAAATGGCTGAAGAAAGACTTTTACTCTAAGGCCTAAAAGTTTCAATAATGATTCTTCCATCCTTTCCCCTCTCTTCCAGTCTCCATACTCCACCTCTCTCTTTCTTTCCATTCTTCTCTTACACACACACATGCACATACTCCCCACAACCCCTTGCCTCTGCCAACCAGTTAACACAAACAAAGCTATCAAAAATTATTAGCCACTCCTGCTTCTCACCACTACCATTAAAGCACCTCTCAAAACCAAAAGAAAAAGCATAGCCTGATTCCACACAATGCATGGCCATGAAAAATGACTGAGTGAGATATAGCACATTATGTGTGCTGCCAGTGGTGATATTGTTATAGTAAATTCATCATTCTGACACCTTCATAATGCCCTGACACTGCTGTCTTATTATGTCCCATGCTGCAGGGTTGCAGGCTGCACTGTAACTCAGGGAAACGCACTCACTGGGCAGAACTGCCTCACCCCATGCCTCACCTACATGCTCTGATCTTATATGCTCTGCCATCCTACCAAGTGCTGTTGCTACCAGACAAGGCCAGTGATGACAAGGGTGCAGGGGGCTGGCACCTATGGCTAGATGGCTGCTCTCACTGGGGCTTTTCTGAGGAGGTACACCTAAGCAATGCCCTCAGCTTCAGCAGCACCAGAATTGATGAATGGGCTGGTCATAAAGAACTTGATTTGAAACAGAGGAGTTTTTCCTGAATGATGCAATTACTTGTAACAAGAATGACTCTCACCCCCTAAACACTGCAGTGAGCCAAGGAAGTCAAGTGTCAAAGGAAATCCATACACTTCCTTCCTTTCCCTTTATTCCTCACAGCACCACTCATCCTGCCAGAGAGAGAAAGAAGGGGGAAAAGAGAAGGGAAGGAGAGAAGGACAGGAAGAAGGATGTTTTTAAATGATAATAAAAAATACCAGCCAGGCATGGTTGCGCATGCTTGTAATCCCAGCATTTGGGAGGCTGAGACCAGAGGATTGCGGTTCGCAGACAACCTCAGCTACTTAGTGAGGCCCTTCACAACTCAGTGAGATCCTGTTTCAAAATAAAGAATAAAAATTGGGCAGGGGTTGTAGCTCAGATATCAAATGTCTCTGGGTTCCATACCCAGAACCCCCCCCAAAAAAAAATACCAGTATATACTATGCACTGGGTTCCCCTGTTCACTCTCTCAACAGCTCCTATGGAAGCAATTCAAGTGCAAGAAGTTTGTTTGTTTTTTAACTTTTTTTTTGGTGCACTGTATTCATACATCATAGTGGGATACAAACTTTTGTAGACATATATGCACACATCGCCCAGTCAGCCCCCACCCGATCCCCACCCTATTCTCTCCCCATCTCTCCCTCCCAGGCTTGGCATAGTGGTTGACATCTAGTATTATAGCAATTTATCCAATATTAAAAATGATAATCTCACATAACAGTTTCATTTGTCTGATACCAAGCTTTTGATGACTTAAAGATAAAAATTCAACATTTCTTTTTATTTTCTTTCTTACCAGAGAATATTTTTTCTATTTTTTTAGGTGAAACTATCATATATTTATATATTTATTTTTCAGAAAAAAAAATCTATCCTAAAATGGAATATGGACTCTAGATACCCAAAATGATCTTGAAAAAGAACAAAGCTAGAAGATATATATTTTCTGATTTCAAACCATATAAAGCTACAATAATTGAAACAGTGTAGTACTATTCTAAAGGCAGATATATAAACCATTGGAGTTAAATAAAAGCCTAGAGCTAAATTCTTCCCTATATTGTCAAGTTATTTTTGACAAGGTTTCCACAAACATTTGGTGGTGGAAATAATAATCTTTTAACTAAATATTGTTGACAAATAATAATTACATGGAAAAGAATAAAATTGGACCCTTACCTAATCCCATATACAAATATTCACTCAAAATACATAAAAGACCTAAATATAAATCTTAAGACTATAAACTTTTAGGAGAAAATCTGGGTCATAAAACCTCACAACATTGAAATTGGCAGTGATTTCTTGGATATGATTTCAATGGCACAGGCAACAGAAGAGTATACAAACTCCCTAAAAAAATAAAAAAAAATTGTATATCCAAAGACAATGTAAACAGAGTTAACAGTTACTAATAGAATGGGATAAAATATTTCCAAATTCTATATCTGAAGGTATATTAATATTCCAACTAGAAATCCTAAAAATTAAAAACAATAAAGGCAAACAATACCCTTTACAGATAGGTAAAAGACTAACATAAATAATGAATCCCCACAGATAACCAATCTTAGTTGTCTGTTGGATAGAGAATCTTGTTTCTCTGGTTCTGGTGTGTGTTACCTATTTCTTCTTTGTAGTTAATCTCTTTGAGTATTTTCTCTAGTGCTGGTTTTGAAGACATAAATTCCTTCAGTTTCTGTTTGTCATGGAAGCTTCTTATTTCTCCATCTAATTTGATAGAAAGTTTTGCTGGGTAGGAAATTTTTGGCTGGAAGTTGTTTTCTTTCAGAGTTTGGAATATGTTACTCCAAGCCCTTCTGGCTCTCATAACTTGGTTTGGGAAGTCTGGAGTGATTCTAATTGGTTTGCCTCTGAATGTCACTTGGCCCTTTGTTTTTGTTGCCTTTAAGATTCTCTGCTTGGCTTCCACATTGGTCATTTTGACAATTATGTGGCATGGGGATCCTCTTCTCCAATCCTGTCTAAAGGGAGTTCTATAAGTTTCCTGGACCTGTGTATCAACCTCTTGCTCTATGTTTGGAAAATTTTCTGCTATTACTTCCTTGAAGAGATTGTTGACCCCTTTGGTTTCACTTTCTTTTCTCTCCTCTATTCCAATTATTCTTAAGTTAGCTCTCTTAAGATGGGCCCATATTTCTTCAATGTCAGATTCCTGCTGTCGGATATTTTTTTCTAGATTAGAAACTATGCGTTCATTTTTGGAATGATCATCTTCTAAGAGCGAGATTCTGTTCTCCATGTGGTCTAATCGGATGTTTGTGCTTTGAATTGAGGCCTTTACTTCATTAGTTGCATCCTTTATCTCTTTTTGGCTCTCTCTGAGTTCTTTTCAAAGCACCTCTATTATTTCTACAGTTATTTTCCTGATTTGATCTTCTAGAAATCTCTGATTTTCTGTTTTATCAGGTTCTGATGTTGTGGGGTTATAGGTATTCATTGCTCCAGTATTATTCCTCTTTCCCATTATTTTGGAAGTTTTGCCTTCTCTGGGTTCTTCCCTTGGGTCACTATGACTTCACTTAAGGTGTTCTGGATCTCGAGTCAGTAGTATCTCAGGACCCACTACTCCTTTACTGGGTTGTATCACAGAGTCTCCGACCCAGAGAGTCGATAGAGGCTGCTTTAGACCATGGTGGGTGCCAGGTTGGGCATTCTCCTATGGTGTGATATCTCTGCCACCACCCCTCCCCCACTGGGTCAAGTCCCAAGGAGTACAGTACTGGGATTTCTCCTCTGTGGCCCGCAATTTGACTCACTATTCTTGAGTACGCAGATGTAGCTGTACTGGATTCGGTGAATTCTCTGCTGCTGCGGCTGGTGGCAATATGGCGCCGCTGCCACGCCCTCGGCCGTGAGGCTGGCGTATTTCTTCTTGGTTTTGATTTCCACTCTGAATCCCTGCAGTGTGTGCTGAGCTCAGCCACTGGGAGCTTTAGATGCTCCCTGCGCCGAGAAATCCCGCCTGGCTGTTCCGCAGCGGCTCACCTCGGCTTGCTGTAGCCGTCAGGTGAACTCGCCGCTGCCGCCAGCAGTAAAGCACTGCTGCCACGCCCTCAGGCATGAGGCCTGTGTATCTCCTCTGTGGCTCTGAGCTCTGTTCTCAGTCCACTTTCTCTCTGGAGCCTGGTGATTTTTTTGTTTCTCTGGTGATGGTGTTTTCTGGCTATGAAAGGCGCTGATTTTGTGGTAATGGAGATTAGTTGTTAGCGGGGCTCTTAAGCCCCACATTTCTCGGTCGCCATCTCCCTGTTTTTTAACTTTTTATTGGTGCATTGTAGTCATACATCTTAATAGAGTACAAAATGGTGGAGGCATACATGCACACATCACTCAATTAGCCCTTACCCAGTTCCCACCCCATTCCTTCCCTCTACCTCCTTCTCATGATTGGCTTAGTGACTTTCATATGCTTGTTAATGTGCATCATGAACATTAGAGAATTTCCCCCTTCCTTCCTCCCATCCCCTCAGGTCACCTTATTTGCTCATCTACAGTATCCTCTTTTTTATCTAGAGTTCCTCCTATGACTCATTTTATTTCTAGCTTTCGCATATTAGGGAGAGCTTCCAATTTCTTATTTTTTGTGACAGACTAATCTCACTTAGCATAATGTTCTCCAGTTTCATCCATTTCCCTGTAAATGATGTAATCGTGTTTTTCTTTATGGCTGAGTAAAATTCCATTATAAACATATCCCATAGTTTTACAATTCATTTATCTGTTGATGGACATCTTGGCTGTTTCCATAGTTTAGCAATGGAGAATTGTGCAGCTATGAACATAGATACACATGCATTAGTTTAGTAGTTTGGTTTCCATTCTTTTGGGTAGATACCCAGAAGTGGTATTGCTGGATCATACAGTAAGTTTGTTCCCATTCTTCTGAGGAGCCTCCATACAGTTTTGCACAGTGCTTGTACTAACTTGCACTCCCACCAACAATGTAGTAGAGTTCCCACTTCTCCACATCCTCACCAGTATTTGTCATTATTTGTATTTGAATGATTGCCCTTCTAGTTGGAGTTAGGTGAAATTTCAGGGTAGTTTTGATTTGCATCTCTCTAATTGCTAATGATGTTGAGAATTTTTTCATGCACTTATTGGTCACTTGAATTTCTTCTTTCTTTGAAGTGTACATTTAGTTAACTTGCCCACTTTTTGATTGAGTTATTTGTTTTCTTAGTACTTAGTTTCTTGAGTTCTCTGCATATCCTAGATATTAGTCCCCTATCAGAGGGGTAGGTGGCAAAAATCTTCTCCCATTCTGTTGGCTCTAGGTTGAGGTTCTTGATAGTTTCCTTTGCTGTACAGAAGCTCTTCATTTTAATGAAATCCCACATATTAATCTGCCTTTTAGTTTCTTGTGCCTTTGGGGTCTTGTTGAGAAAGTTTTTATCTGTCCCTATGTGTTGCAGTGTTGGACCTATGCCCTCTTCAAGGAGCCTCTGGTCTAATTTCCAAGTCTTTTTTTTTTTTTTTGTGGTACTGGGGTTTCTAGAAGCCCTTCTATCTCTGGGCTACATTCCCAGACCTATTTTATACTTTTTTTATTTTTGGAAACAGGGTCTCTTAAGCCAGTGTGGCTGGCTTCGAACCTGCGCGATCCTCCTGTCTCCACCTCCCAAGCGCGGGGATTACAAGCATGTGCCACCACGCCCAGCTAATTTCCAAGTCTTCGATCCATCTTGAATTGACTCTTGTGCAGGGTGAGAAAGTGGAATTTATTTCCAATTTTCTGCATATGGTTAATCAGTTTTGCCGACACCATTTGTTGAACAGGCTATTTTTTTCCCCAGTGTATGTGTTTTGCCCCTTTGTCAAAAATCAATTGGCTGTAAATGTATGGATATGTTTCTGAGACTTCTATTCTGCTCCATTAGTCTATGTATTTGTTTTTGTGCCAGTACCATACTGTTTATTACTATGGCTTTCTGGTATAGTTTAAAGTCAGGTATTGTAGTTCCTCCTGCATGGTTTTTGTTACTGAGAACTACTTTGGCTATTCTGGTTTTTTTGTTGTTTCAAATGAAATTAAGGACTGATTTTTCTGTCTATAAAAAATGACCTTGGTAATTTAATGGGTATTGCACTGAATCTGTAGATTCCTTTTGGAAGTATGGCCATTTTTTTAAATTTTTCTTAAGTATGGTCATTTTGATGATATTTATTCTGCCTATCAATGATTATTGAAGATATTTCCATCTTCTAAGATCTTTGATTTCTTTTCTCAATGTTTTTAAATTTTCTTTGTAGAGGTATTTTACCTCCTTGGTAAAGTTTATTCATAATTGTTTTATATATGTCTAATAGGTCCATTTAGTTGATGATGTTCTTTAGGTCTGAGGCATCTTTACTGATCTTTTGTCTAGAAGATCAGTCTAACAATGTGAGAGGGATGTTGAAATCTCCCAGTATTATTGTGCTGGGACTTATGTGTGACTTAATGTTGCAAAGAGTGTTTTATGAAAGTAGCTGCCCCTGTGTTTGGAGCATAAATGTTGTTTATTGTTATTTCCTCTTGCTGGATTGTTCCTTTTACCAGTTTAAAAAAAATGACCTTCTTTGTCTCTTTTAATAAGCTTGGGCTTGAAGTCTGACTTCTCTGGTATCATAGCTGCTACTCCTGCTTGTCTTTGAGTCCTGTTGGCATGGATTACCTTGCTCCAGCCCTTTACCTTGAGCTTGTTACTATCTTTACTTGTAAGACGTGTTTCTTGCAGGCAACGAATAGATGCATTCTGGTTTTTAATCCATTTTACCACCTTATATCTTTTTATTAGAGAGCTGAGGCCATTTATGTTCAGTGTGATTATTGAGAGATGGTTTTTAATTCCTAACATATTGAGATTTAACTTCTGTTTAAGATGTTTGTTCTTCTTTGCTGGATGTTTGTTGTTTGCTGGATGGAAATTTTTATTTCTTCAGTTCTAACATGTATTGCTTATTTTTTCTTTGCGTTAATCTCTGAGCATTTTCTCTAGTGCTGGCTTGGAACATATAAATTCCTTTAGCTTCTATTTGTCATGTAGGACTTTTACTTCCCCGTCTAATTTTTTTTTTTCAGTACTGTGGATGGAACCTACAGGCCTTGTACCTTCTAGTTACACCCCCCAGCCCTATTTTTAGTCCTTTTATTTTTGAAACAGGGTCTCACTAAGTTGCAAAGTGCCTTGCTAAGTAGCTGAGGCTGTCCATGAACTGTGATCCTCCAGTCTCTGCCTCATGAATGCTAGGATTATGAGTGTGTGCCACCATGCCCACCTCTCCCTGTCTAATTTGAGAGATAGTTTTGCTGGGTAGGATATTTTTGGCTTCGAGTTGTTTTCTTTCAGTTTGAAATATGTTACTCCAGGCCCTTCTGGCTTTCATGACTTGGTTTGGGAATTCTGGAGTGATTCTAATGGTTTGCCTCTGAATGTCACTTGGGTTTTTGTTTTTATTGCCTTTAGAGTCTCTCCTTGGCTTCTACATTGGTCAGTTTGACTATTATGTGGCATCAGAAACCTTTTCTCTGATCCTGTCTAAAGAGAGTTCTATAAATTTCCTATACCTCGTATCAACCTCTTGTTCTATGTTTGGAAATTTTTTTGATATTACTTCTTTGAAAATATTGTTGATCCCTTTGATTTCACCTCTATTCCCTCTTCTATGCCAATTATTCTTTTAAAATAGACCCATATTTCTTCAATATGAAATTCATGCTGTTAAATTATTTTTCCTAAGCTATATACTATGCATTTGTTTTTTGGAGTGATCATCTTCTAGGAGCGAGATTATATTCTCCATGTGGTCTAATCTATTGTTTATCATTTGAATTGATGCCTTCACTTCAATGATTGCATCCTTTATTTCATCCATTTATTTCTACAGTTACATATCTGATTTGATCTTCTGGAGATCTCTGCAATTCTGTGTTGTCAAATTCTGTTATTGTGGTGTTGTAGGAGCTCATTGCCTCCTTGTTATTCCTCCTTCTCATGATTTCAGAAGTTTGTATCTGTTGCTTTTGTTAGATTCTTTCAGTCTCTAGGTGTCCGCTGGTATATCTAAGGGCAAGTTGCATTGTATTCAACAGTGAAAGTTGAGTGAGGAGAGAAGTGAAGTCGTAAATGCAGGAATAGGGTAAAGCCACAGATAGGATTAAATAGAATGAGAGTATGAATTTAATAAGGTAGTATATAGTAGAGATTAGAGATAGTAAATATTTAGTAGTATTCTAGTAACCAATGTAGAGTTTTTAGTATAGTGGTATGAAGTGGATTTAATACAAGACAAAGAAAAGAGATTGAGAGAAGAAAGTAGATATGTACAAAGGAAGAAGTTTTGAAGAGGGGTTGGGAAATAAAACAATCAAACAAGCATACACACAAAAGCAAAATAATGCAACCCTACAAATATATGAATATTTAGAGGACTGGGCCTCTGCAATCTCTTTCTGTGCAGACACCAAATGCCACCAGCACCTTTCCTGCTGCAAGCCTGGTTCTCTGAGCCTTTCTCTGCCTATGCGAATGGCCAGTATCAATGGAGCTGGATCTATTGTTAAGCATAGATCATCCTCCATGCTTTTCACAGATGTGGAATCTCAGTTCCTCCCTGCCTCCATAGGTGTAAGATGCCTCTGAGACCACACTCAATCTAAGAGTCTCTTTTCTGTACAGCTAGGGCTGGTCTGGTCTAACTTCTCCCTGATCACCATGATTGGGTGTTCTGTGGTGATCCTGGAGATCCTACTAGTTGGATCTAGTGTTAAGCATAGGCTTCTCCCACACTTTCTACTGATGCAGAGCCTGAGTCTGTCCAAGCCTCTGCTATGTCCAACAGCAGACTCTACCCCCACCTTCTCCACGTTGAACCTCAAAGTCTCAGACCCAGGGAGTTTATCACAGCTGTGCCTCAGGGCACCATTCTGGGCATTCTCCTACAGGGATGGCGGCTTCACTTATGGTGTTGCTGTGTGCCACTCTGGATCTCAGGAGGGCATGGTAAGCTCAGCTGCCACTGCTGCAAGTTGTAACCGGTGTTTGCACAGAAGGAACTGATGGCTTACAATTCCAATGATCTACAGCTGTTTATTTCAGGTCCTTGGTTATTTTCCTGTTTGTCTCTGGAGTTAAGTGCAGTGAGGCAAGATGGCACTGTTGTTGTGCCCGTGGCCATGAGATAGGAAAGTTTCTTTTCTGGTGTTGTTGAGTGCTGCTCAGAATTTCTGGAGGGCATGGTGAGCTTGGCTGCCACTACTGCAACTTGTAGCCAGTAACTGCACAGGAGGAACTGATCATTTACAATTCTGATTATCTGAAGCCACTTACTTCAGGTCCTTGGTTGTATTCCTGATTGTCTTTGGAGGTGGATGCAGTGAGGAAAGATGGTGTCACTGTCATGCCTACAGCCACGAGGCAAGCAGATTTCTTTTCTGCTCTCTGATCAGTCTTCTAGCCTTTTCTTTTATCTGTCATCTTTGTTCTTTTTAAAGTTGTGGTGTTTTCTGGCTTTTATAAGAATTCTGTTTTTAAGGCAATGGAGATTGGGTGTCAGCAGGACTTGTATGTGCTGCTTCCCTCAGTCACCATCTTCCCAGAAGTCCCTGTAAAAAGTTTTAATGGGGAGGCACAGTAGGAGTGGAAAGTAAGAGAGGAAAGGGAAGGCAGACAGAAAAGGGTATGCTATCAATCCAGCTACCAGTAGGGGCTACTGGAACTTAATTCCACAGAGAAATTTTGGGAAACAACATAAAACACCCATTTCCAGGTCACCCCACCAGAGAGTTATGGGGCTGGGATATTTTCCCTCAGAATTCTACCAGTCATTGGTAGAGGATTGCTCCCCAGGAGAGCAATTCTATCTAAGCAGACTTCTGGTCTGCTTTGGGAAAGCCACTAATTCCAGTCTATTAGTTTTGGTACAACAGGCTCCCTAGGAATTGCAGACTAAGTCAGTGAGGTAGATGGCCACTAACTTCAAACCCAAAAACCAAGTCATAAAAGAAAAAAAATTTTCTACCAACACTCAAAAGCTAAAGTACAAAGCTAAGACTCATTGTCCAACAGAGAGATCATTATCATTGTTAGTACTGTAGTTCTAGGCAGTTTCTAGGCAGTATGCTATGAACTTTGGACACTAAAAAGACTTATGTCCATCCATGTTCATTCTGCACAAGTGTAAATGGGGTAATGTTTTCCCATGTTGCTCAAGGTTCTATCTTCAACTAGTGGAATTAGGGCTGACTACAAGGAAAATTGTTACAGATGAGGTTTTCTTCAGTATTCTAAGCCTGTTCACTCTGCTTCTTTTCTCCTCTCCTGGAGTTTCTTCCTCATCCATTGGGAATCCAGACACATCCCTGTCAGAGCCAACTATAAGAGAATGTTCTGATATTGGTCATTTACCAATAAGTACAAACTTGAGCTTTATTTCATTCAACAAATATTTAATAAACAACTCATTTTAGTCCTGGCACTCTGCTGGATTCTAGGGACACAGAAATATAATTCACAGTCCCTGTATAGAGTATGATGAGTGCCAATTTAAGGCATACAGGATGGTACAGTGCCCTAAGAGAGCTTTGAGAATTAAAGCTCAGAAGAGAATCTCTAATTAACAAGTGAAAGTCATTGTCCCTTGTTAAATGCATTTGGAGCATCAGTGGCTAGGTAGAAAGGCTTGGGGAATGGAAGGAAGCTCCTTGCTCCAAATTCCTAAATCTATGCTGGAGCTATAAAGAACTCAGACATTTGGGCAGTTTCCTATTCTACCTATGTGTAGAGCTGGACTGTCGCCATGGCCTGCAGAACAAATTGAAAATGAGCAGCAAGCAGCGATGAGAGAGAGCATCTGTTCCCAAAATTCCTGCTGTGCACAAAGGATGTTTTTTAATTTGCTTGTGCATTCCAGAAAAAAAAGAGATTTCCTATTTATAGATGAATTCAACATTTGGGTAATAATGCTTTCTTGGCTTATTATCCAATGTAGAAATTTCCTCTGCTTCTGCCCACACCTGTTCCCCTTATCCCTGCATCACATATTAAGGAATCTGAGCCAGAACTCTAAGAAAAGCTTCGTCTTGTATTTCTTCATCTGTAAAAGGACAATAATAATACCTCACAGAGAAGTTCAGAGGATTAAATGAGACAATGGATAATGTGTGGAGTTTACTAAAACAAATTTGGAGAGTTTCTTTCTCCAAACAAGCTGTCTAAGAGATGACAATTAAATCTTACCCCATGTTTCATAATAATGATTATCAAATACTTCCTGATCTTTTAGAAAGGAAATAAGAAGGCTCTTAAAAATATAGATATGGTACACAGGACAATGACAATCTAACTGCCTAATCACAAGTGAGCTCAAGTAGGCTGGTTGTTGCTCAATAATCATAACATTGTTAGAACATAGGGGCTGCCATACATACTAGAATACATATGGCTAAGCAGAGGATAACAGACTTTTGACTTAGACACACACATGCACATGCATCGGACATGCACATGTGTGTATGTACATAAAATGATACCCATCCAACAAACATATCTTAAGTAGATTTGTTATAAATGAACATGACTGTTTGCCTTTTTTCTTTGGTATAAATCACAATGTTGGAATTACCTTCTAAAGGAGAAGTCAGTAAAATTTTCTGTAATGGACTAGAAAGTAGACATTTTAGGCTTTGCAGGTCAAGAATCTATGTCCTCAATTCTTAAACAAATGGTCTAACAGAAAGGATAACAGACTAATTATACTTTACATTTGAAAATGTAAAAATTATTCATACTTCCAGGACTGCATTTGGTCCAAGTCCAGTATTTACCAATCCCTGTTCTTAAAAAAAATAGCTAAGAGCCAGGCTTGGTGGCATATGCTTGTATTCCCAGTATTTGTGAGGCTGAGACAGGAAGAGCTCAGGTTCATGGCCAACCTCAGCTACTTAGTGAGGTCCTCCACAATTTAGTGAGACCATGTTTCAAAATGAAGAATAAAAAATAGGGCTGGGGGTATAGATAGGAGATAGAATGTCCCTGTACCGCAAAAAAATAAATATTATATATAGAGAGAGGGGGGGGGAAGAGAGGCAGAGAGAGAAAGGGAGAGAGAGAAAGGGAAAGAGAGAAATAATAGTTTTAATTGTTATATTGCTTTTCAAATTTCAATATAGTGAGAATGCAATTCCTCCCTAATGGATATTCTCACCAAATAGATAAGGAGATACATTGTACAAGTGTTCACCCACATAATATGGGCTATGAGTCCTAATATGACCCTAAGCCCTAAAATATAGCCAATTTCTGCTTGAAATGACCTCATTTATGATTGCCTGGATTCCTTCGTTCAAACTTTACTTTTTTATTCTCAGTAGATTCATCTTTTAAGAAACCACCTATAATTCTAGAAATTGTGATTTAATTGATCTGAGGTAGGGCCCAGCTTTCAGTGTTCAGAGCCTCTTTGACTTATGATGGAGTTCCATCCTGATTAGACCCATCATAAATTTAAAATACCATACGTCAAAAATGCACTTAATATATCTAAGGTACTGAATATCATAATTTAGCCTAGCCTAACATAAGTGTTCTCAGAAGAATACATTAGCCTTCATTAGGGCAAAATCATCTAATGCAAAGCCTATTTCATAGCAAGTGTTGAATATATTGTATAATTTGTCAAATATCTACATCCAAAAAATGCTGACAACACAGTACACCTTCACACGTCAGCGGTTCACCCCCGTGATCCTGTGGCTGACAGGAACTCCCTCTGCTCAAAATCACAATACTGTCTTATGCCACATCACTAGCTCCAGGAAAGAACAAAGTTCAAAATACAAAGGATGTTTCCCACTGAATGTAAATTGCTTTCACACCATCTCTTAAAGTAAAAAAATCCTAAGTCAAAGCATCCTAGGGTCCCTATATTTGAGAAGTTCCTCCTGCGATGCTGTCCTTTACAGATAGAGTTGATGCAAATGTCCTATGCCAGTGTTCTCAAACTGCACCCTGCAGCAGACTAGCCTCTAGTGCTTATGAAAACACCAACGATTGAGCCCCACTTCCAGAGTTTCTGATTCAGTGGGTTTGGGTGGGGCCTGAGAATTTGCATTTCTACGATTTCTCAGGTAATGCTAGTTAATCCTTCAATTAATTCCCTTTCAAAAGAATGAATTAAAGCACTGAACTTTGTTTATTTCTTTATAAGGTTAAACCTGTTACACCTAGGCCTTCTCTTCCTCATTTCCTTAATATTCTTTGTCAATGCTTTTCAGGTAGTTAAAATCTATAACCTATCAATACATGGACTGTATAGATAATTATGAGATGCAGGTAGAATTGACATCAAAACTTTTGGTCAAACTAGCAAACAAGCTTTCATATAAATATTCATATATCAGCCGGGCATGGTGGCGCATGCTTGTAATCCCAGCATTCGGGAGGCTGAGATAGGAGGATCGCAGTTTGCAGACAGCCTCAGTTACTTAGTGAGGCCCTCTGCAACTCAGGAGACCCTGTTTCAAAATAAAGAATAAAAAATAGGTCAAGGGGTGTAGCTCAGAGGTCAAATGCCTCTGGGTTCCATCCCCAGACCCACAAAAAAAAATAAATAAATATTCATATATCAGAAAACAAACATGGCCTGAGCCCCTAAAATGTACCAGACACTGAGGCTGTGTGCAGATTTGCTTCCAAGTTCACAAAGTAGAGCATAATGCCTTCATGTCACACATAAAGGACCTATGTTGATGTTTAATTACAAGAAGCCTTTGGGATTAATTCTTAGGATGGTTATTCTTTTCTATAACTGGACATAGACTGGGGCACCAGAGGAATCTGGAGGTCTTTGGGAAAGAACAAGACCACTTCAAAATAAGGGCATGTATACCACAGTGCAAATTTAAGGGATTTTTCTTACATATATCATTAGGTGCTCCCAATGAACTTATCCTGGAGGCTCCAGTTAAAACTTTATCAGAGATTCCGTTGTGAGAAATCTAATGACAATCATAAAGACCACTTTACAGTTATAGCCTCAGATAATACAATGCAGAACAATCCTCAGTGGTATCATAAGCATAACCCTTGGATCATCATTCAAAACTGATTTACTCCTAAGGACTTTTATCTGCACGATTTCATTCCCCTGTGCCCCTTTTTTGTTTGCATTACTGAAATTCTGTGGGGAAGAAATGCCTGGATATTGGATTGCAGAGCTCACGTAAAACATCCAGGCTATTGCATTTGTCAGCTCTCGAGGCAGGTAAAATAATTGAAGTCCATTTGTAAAGCTTTCCATGGCTCACTAGCAAGAATATAAACTGACAACCTCAACCAAAAAAATAAAAATAAGAGAAAAATTCTTATGGGATTATATTCACTATGAATTTCTCCATGTTCCTAAA